>NC_064412.1:15685000-16285000 GCF_023375975.1 Astyanax mexicanus | reverse complement strand
TAGAATATTATTAGATATTCTGCTATGTACACTAAAGACCTACGTCAGCCACAACAGGTTGATGACTTGTCTCCAGTCTCGCCCCGCCCCTTCTCCGCTTAGACACGCCCTCCTGAACGCTTCTCTGGACAGAAACACCAGGGTGGTATAGAGCAGCATCAACCTATAAAATACACACCAGTAAGTCTAACAATCAAAAACAACCAAAAAAAGAGCATGAACTCATGCACTCCTCACACACCTGACATTTACCACTCCGATCAACTCCTTAGACACGAAGCGTAGAGTGAAAGCATTCAAGAAGAAGGTCAGCAGGCGGAACATCACCTGAAACAGACATTAATGATAAAACACCAGTACCACCTTTCCCAGATCATCTACAGGTATGTTCCAATACCTCAGGACTGTAACTCACCTGCAGCAGGACGCTGTAAGAGGCTAGAGCTGAAGCACTCTTGAGAACCTCCTCGGAGCCCATGGTAAACTTTACACTGCTCAGATAACCACCAGTCAAACCAGCGAGACCCCCGCCGTCAGTATCCCGCTCACAGATTACACATAACTCTGATTATCTGGCATCATACAACATCAATACATGCCCTGCTATCTCAGCAGCGACTCACTCACAACACTTCCTGATCACCAAGACTGACAGATTTATCATTTCATAATAAGAGTACACAGCCCAACACTGAAAATCATGTGTATAACATATTTAAAGCACATATATATATATTATAAATTTATTATTTTACACATTATCTTTATCTGTTTAACGTCTCTGAAAAAATAAATGGCATCATAATTATCTACATTTTTCCAATGAAGTTAAAATGAACATGACATATCTTGTACTGTACACATTTCGTATGCAAAGACGTATGCACAGGCTCAATGTGTAAAACATAATTTACAGACAACTGTGCATAACATGTAGTTTTATAATGTTCAGGAAAAAACGCATTTCTTTCAAGAGACCTTTTTTTCATCCCAATGCACTGAAACAACGTTGATTCAGCATTGGCTCAACAATATGGTTTTACGTGTATGGTTTATATTTATGTTTAATGTTGTATTCTTTTCTTAGAGCCTGCACTGTGGTGTTGCAGTGTAGAAAGAGATATTCAAATAATAATTATTAATATAAATATTATTATTTGTGGGAAGCATCTTCTACCTAAAAGCACTGTAAGTGTAGAAAAGCTCAGCCCAATCTTTTAAAAGCTTTAAATGCAATTAAAAATTCAACATGAAACGAAACCCTATTAGGTTATGTTAAATAAAGGATCCATTATCAATCAATAAAAATCGTTTATTTAATGTAAATAAGCACTAAATCTGGGAATATCTGAAACAGACTTACCTGGTTACTTTTATTTTGACATTTTATTACAGTGACGTGCCTAAACATTTAAACAGGAAACGTGCGAGTTTTAGTGTTAAGAAGCCACGATGCTAGTCATTTTCGTAACATTTGGATTAAATTGATTATAGAATAATACTTATTCAGCTCGTTCTTCTCCCGTGTATAAGTCTGTTTGTTTCGCTATCTTTAATAAAATACTAATTTACAGTATATATATGCCCAATGTTTCTCTACAGGAGCCTCATCTCCCGCTAAACGAGTTCCTGGCAGGAGCAGATACCCATGACTGAGCTTCAACTGAAGGCCATTTGTGCAATAACTGGATCTGGACAGTGAGTGAAGATGGTAAACTCTGCTGACATTTTTATTTCTACTGCCCAGAGGTTTCTGTGCTGTGGGAATAAGAAGAAACGTCTTTCTTCACTGTCATGCCTTGATGTGGCTGTCCAGATTTTAGCAGTGGACCTGGGTCTCAAACCAGCTTTTCTATATGACTGCAATGCTGCCTCTGCAGAGCAACTCCTGCAGTATCTGAACTCACTACAGGACGCTGGACTGCTGACCACAATCCTGCAGGTGGTCTCTATTGATGGAAATAATCTGGTTGTGAACTCTGAGCTGATGAAGTCACACCTGGCTGAACTGATCTCAGAAAGGAGAATAATCACTGTGGATGTGTGTCCCTGGAAAGAGCAGCCTGCCATATGTGACATGGAGAGCAGATCTGTGGAGATGATTAAAGCCATTTCAGAGTTATTTCTGAATAAAGCTGACAAAGATTCTTCCGTCTGCATGTTACCAGAGCAGATGTATGATCAGTGGAACTTGTGCACACTTTTTGGGATCATTTTAGGCTATCCTGCTACTTATTGGTTTGATCAGAGCCAGAATTTTGAGAACTGTCTGAAAATGACCCCCCTGGTGGTCTACAAGGTTTGGGTTTGCTGGGAAGCTGGTGATAAAAAGCACTGCAGTTGTCTTTACTCATTCAGTGTTCCTGAGATATTGTGGTCAGAAGTTCACGCTTATATACAACAATGGACTGAGCTTTTAAGTGACAGATTTAGTAAGCAGAAGGTTCTGACTGAGCTCAGTTTTTCTCAGGAAACTGTTGTTTTGCCCTCTGTAGCTCTCTAAGTGCCTTGTTACAGAGCCATGTGATATAAAACTGAAAGCTGGTATAAAATAAAGGACTTGGCAAACATTTTATGTAAACCAAGCTGCAAAAACAGTTTGTTTTAAATGACTTTTTCTCTGATGTTAAAAGAACCACTTTATTTACATTTTTTTTACCAGTCACAAAGGTGCAGTAACAAACGGACAGTTTGTGTCCAGTCTATGTGAAGAAAAAAAACGGGTGGTAAAAGTTAATATTAAAATGCAATAAAAGTTAAATACAGGAAATGGGCCTATTAGGTGTTCTAAAAAAAACGTGGCTTTCATTTATTGAACTCTACTGATGAGAAGATTGTTTTTGGTGACAATGGGATGGGCATTTTGGGATAATGCCCATGGAAGCTAGACAATATAAGCATTATCAGCAGAAATGTACTTGAAAAATCAACATAGTCACACAATTCTCATTATTTAAAATGTTTATTTTATGAGCAGGACAAATAAAAACATCTGACCTCTGCTGTACAATACATATCAGCATTAATAATGCAGCATATGAATTTAAAGTTTTATTTCCAGCAAAATATCAATGACAGGTAATACAGTACAAACAGTTCCACTCATTACTCTTTAAAAGTTATGTAGTCTGGAAGTAAATTTGCTGAATGTCACACTCTTACATCCTATGAGGACTTTTAAGCTGTAATTCCCTAACATACATTTGCACAACCCGCAAACTTAAATTTCCATATTTAGCTCACTAATAATAACTCAATAATTTTAATTAAATAAAAGAATGACACATTCACCATTAACAGATCAGCCAAATTCAGAAAACAGTCCTAAACAGCTTTACGTGTCTTCTGTTTGTTCCATTCTGAGGTAGAATCCAACTCTTGTACAGGAGCAGCAATGACAAAACAGTAAAAGGAGCTATATATCATGTAACAATTTGTTGCACTCTTTTTGGTGATAAAAATAACCATTTTAAAAGGTTTAAGCCTCTAAATTGTTATTTGAGGTGTCATGATTCTAGATAGAACCACTGCCCTTATGAAAGGAGCCTTGAAACACCCTCCAACCCCCTTTATTTATTATTTTTTACAGTGTACTGGGTGATTGAAACAAGATTCCAGAGTCAGGTGCCTGAGCAGAAATCCCCTCTCTCCTCTTCTTAGCTGGCATTAAGAGATGATAGCACTTCTCCACAGCGGGCACTCACTTTAAGCTGAGCAAGGTGGTCAGCCCTAGTAGGGCCAATGTTCAAGATGGCCACTGGGATTTGTCTCTCTTTGGCAGCTAAAAGGAAGCGATACCCAGAATACACCTAAAAAAAAACAGCAGAGAAGTCTTGCATAAACAATGTTCGATTCCTTGTATGAATCTGGGGTAAACTGTATTATCAATAATTAGAATTTTCACCATGATGTACCTTTTTGTCATTCATTCTGGCTTGTTGTGGCTTGTTGTAATGTTGGTCAAACAAGTAAAACTGTTCATACTGTTAAATTAAATTATTAAGAATAATCATAATGTACTTAACCATTTGCTAAAGATTCATAATACAGCTTACTTATTCTGTGGCCAGAGACTGAACCCTTGATATGTAACTGTTCTTAGTGCTCACCTGCAGTGAGGATCCAGCCACAAGCAGAGCGTCACACTCAGCCAACTTGTTGTGCACAAACTCCACTGTTGCACGAGCCACTGTATCACCAAAAAATGTTACTTGAGGTTTGAGGATGCCTCCACAGGCCTGGCATGCAGGCACCCGGAAGTGCAGCACCTGCTCATCCTCCAGCAGCACGTCTCCATCTGGTGCCACTGCCCCTGCACTCGCTTCCCAGCCTGGGTTTAGAGCAGCAAAACGATTCTGCAGCTCCTCACGAGCCGTTAGCTGACCACATCCCAGACACACCACCCTGAAACGTACACAAAAATCAAGAAAAATTTAAAATGAGAGAAAACAGGTCTACTGACAGGTGCTTTGTAAAGCAGGTGTGCTCAATCCTGACCATGAATATTCCTCAATCCAATATTTTAGTATCTGTGTGTTGTGGAACAAATTGGTTTATGGTCAGGGTTGGAACAGGGAATCCCTGATATAAGACAAGTCAAGACGAAATTACTCAGGCTTGCATACCTCAGTTGCTTTCAAGACAAGGACGCTTGTGTATTAACAAATAAAAGGCAAAATTAAGAACAGCATAAATCTCTATATGGTCATATTTTCCGTCTTACCTGTGGGAACAGCCGTGCAGCTCAGTCAGCCCCTGGTGTCCTGCCTTAGAATGCAAGGCATCAACATTCTGAGTGACAAGCCAGTGAACTTTGCCCTTCCTCTCCCAGTCCCTTAAAGCATAGTGAGCTGAATTGGGCAGGTGGGACGAGAACTGTGGCCACCCCACATAGTTCCGGGCCCAGTAACGCTGCCGGGCTTTGGCACTGTGCACAAACTCAGAGTGCTGCAAGGGCCGGCGGTCTGTCCTTGCATACAGTCCCACACCCTCTGACCGATAGTCAGGGATTCCAGACTCTGTGGACAGTCCTGCTCCAGTCATCACAAAGAGGCGAGAGGCCTGCGATACAAATGTCTGGAGCTGCTCCAATGTGCTTTTGTTAACTGAGCTGCTGGCTGGAACAAAACGAGGAGCTGAGGAGGCTGATCTGCTCATTGTAACACAAGGAGGCAGAGTTCGCCATGACAGAAGCACCTGGAAGGACACAGGAAATTAGACTTTAAAGGGATCCTTTATATAGTGTTCCCCTTATCTCAGTTGTAGTCATATGAAAAAGAGAGGTTTTTGAAGTGTTCTCCTTTAGAGTTACATTTTAGGGCTATTGTAGTTAGCTGCACTTCAGGGTTAACCAGTCAACTGTCTGACTAAAGCAACACAGACTTGGTAATACATAAGAGTAAAGTCTAAAGAAAGTCTGTAGACTTGCATCAGTTATTCAAATAGTATGGCTAAATTTGGCTTTCTGTATGTATTCCCCGTTCTTGTTCTGGTGTTGCAGTCATAGAGATAGTACTACAATCATTGGCCCTTACCATTTAAGGCTCTAAATAGGAATTTAAATGTAGAAAGTCCTCCACATGGAAGAAAAGCTCTGGCTGAAATATATATTATTTTGAGATACTAAGTATTTTAAAAAAAATGAAACAGCATCTCAAAAACTTAGTATCTTAAAATAATGGGATAGCATTAAAAATGACTTGGACTCTCAAAATAATAAGATAGAATCTCAAACTAACTACTTACTCTCTCAAAATAATGAGAACGTCCTAAAATAATGACTTAAAATCTCAACATAATAAGATAATATTTTAAAACAATCAGATAAAGCCTCAAAATATGACTTAGCATCTTACAATAATGGCTAAGTATTTCCAAATAAATGAGATAGCAATTTACTTCATAATTGTTTTTTATTATTTTAGGTGGTGGGAAAGGGATTCGATAAATGACCTTTAATAAGAACACAGCACTGCACACTGATTCTGATAAGATAGCAAACCTAGTTAACCTAACGTTACTGTTTTCATAACTCACGATGCCCTGTCTGCTTGACATATAACTAAATAACCTCCATAGCCTGACATTTCAAAGATGTCATTTGTAAAGTGCAGCAGGAGTATTGCCACTGAAGTCGTTTAGGTGTGTTAAAGTTATATTTATGAGTGTAACAGCAGAGAAATGAAGATATAAACTTACCGATACAGAAAACATTGTCCACACACTTCACTACACTGCCTACATTGTTTGGGACTGTTGTTGCGCGTCATTGAAGTCATTTCCGCCTCACAAACTGTTCGTGCATTCTGGGAAATGTAGTTCTGAAGCGGTTTACCCGTCGTGGACGCCTACTGCGTACAGGGAGGTGACGATCCTACAAATCAGTGCTAAAAACGATTGTTTTTGGCTTATTTGTCATTTCTATCCATTTCTCAAGCTATTGCTCATTGCTGTGATATTAAAACATGCTTAAGGCTCATTAGATCATTCAGACATAATACCACAAGTGTATTAGTAATTTATTATGCAGCAGACACATGAAAATATATTGCCACATTCTGTCTTCAGGTTGTTCAGAATATGCTGCATACATCTTGGTTGCAAAACTTCAGAATGTCTGTTAAATAAAAAAATAATACTGATATTAGTTCAAACAAACAAAACAAAAAAGTGTTCAATAAATCAATGTAATTATATACAATATGTAAACAGATATTACTATTCAGTTATGACATCAAGCAATGGCTACCATCTAGAAAAGTGTGAGTGTATGGTTGTCGCCTTACCTGAATGTGTGCAGTTAAAGATGCTTTCTGCCTGTGAATAGAACTCCTCTCCCAATATAGTGCGGTAGTCCTTGTGGCTGGTGTGGACCAGACATTGTGTAGCATCTTTAAAAATCAGATCACTTTCACCGTACTGCTGAGACTTAAACATATGGAACTCAGAATCTGGACGTGCTGCAGTGGCCTCCTGTGGGACAGAAGTCAATGGTTAATGTACTTGTCACTAAGTTTTTCAAAAACGGTAGAAACAAAAATAGATAAATGTAATGATTTTAAGACTAAACAAAGTTCATAAAATTGTGCTCTTTTAATAGTGTTTAATATCCAAAGAAACCATCAATGTTCAGATTACAAAATAAACTGCATAATACATGTTCTATCAAACTCTTGATGTAATAAGGACATAGGTTTGAGACCTGTGACTTCATGAGGAAGTCGTAGATGCGAGCAATCAGTACAGGTCTTGTCATCACAGTGTTGGGTGGGATGGCTCCCAGATTACAGCTCTTCCACTCTGTCAGTGCAGCACGCCCTCCGTCCCCACACAACAGCTCAAAATCCCAGGAAAGCCAGCCCTCTGCCCAGCCACTGCTGTTCAGATCTGACAGTCAAACATTATGAAAATGCAAGTCACGTGACTATTTTGTCTCTCATGTATCCTTTCATAATAAAAATGCATTCTCCACAGGACATACAAAGCTATTAACTGTTAAGTACTTTTTAACATGCTTGTTGAAATTACACATTTTACCAAAAACTTACACAATGTCAATTAGTAATAAATAACAATAAAGTGCAACTTACTTTTGATGTTACTCTCCAAGTTGTGGTGTTCTATAAATGCAACATCTCCATAGCTTTTCCCACTTCGATCTCCAACCAGGCACCTTAAACAGAGTGAAGAAATGCATTCTAAAAGTACGCTCAATCAGATATGCATGGTAATGTAAGTAACATTTGCAGAAAAGTCACATAAAAGTCTGATAAACACAAACAGTTTCTCTTACCTCAGTGCTCCAATGTTTCCATAATAGCGTTCATTGTGGTTGTCAGAGCAGCGTTTGGTGGCTGCTTCTTCTGTGCCACCTAAGCACACTTTACACAGATTGCCTTGACCTCCTGGCAAACAGCCCTTCCAAAACACCTCAGAGTACACTAAATAACACAGATTCACCACCATAGATATATTTATATGAAATTTATGAAATAAACAGTTTACTTACATTTAGTGATAATTAATTATTTGAAGTGTTTTAAATCTTGAGCAGGTGATCAGCATGCATTTCTTTTAAGAAGAAACTGTAATACCTTTATCTGGTTCACAGGAGGCGCTGTTGTTATGTTCTGTGCTTAGTGTGTATTTTGCGGGCAGTACCCAGCCAGCAGGACTGTACATGTGTCCATGGCAGGAACGTCGGCCACCCATATTACCAAAATACACGCTTCTGCTAGAGCGTCGGACCACCGCCACACCATACACTGATGGCAAATCTATAGTCAGAGTGAAAAAAAAAACACATTCTATTTAGAAGTCACCATCACTTTATATGATTAAAATATACTATATGCCCCTTCTAATGAATGCATTAATTGCTGACATTCATGTGCAGATGCACACAAACAGTTTGTCTTGTCCTAGTAGAGAAGTATTGCACATACAATAAGGCTTTCTTAAGCAGACAAACATTAACATATTGACAACATGCCTATTGCCAGGTGTGAGCTAGGGTGCTATAAAGGCCTCCTGCATTTAGCTGAGGGAGCAGTGGAATAGTATTCTCTGGAATGATGGGTCTCCATCCAATATTCTGTCTGACACATCACATTTGCAACCAGTCACAATAGAAAGAGTAGAAACCAGAGGCAGAACCAGGCTTGCCTACTCATTTGGTAGGCTTTCCACTTTCTTAAAGACCACGTGTGTCTCAGTCTAGGAAAAAATATTTTTCCACAAAAACGTAGTTTGTCCAAAAATTTTATGTTTCAACAGTAAAAGCGTAGTTACTGCAGAGGGTCTCTTCAAGCCAAGACTCTAAATCTTTTAACTCCTAAATCCCCCCCCCCCTTACTATAGAACAGAATAATGTTGTAAAAATTGTTTTCTGAGAGGAATTGGTAGAATTTGACAGAATGTTGCACGGACAATGAGGATGTGATTCTGGCTCCATAGCCAACATTTTGGCTTCATTTCTACAAAATGGAAGAGAATAAAAGTATGGCATCAATAAATAACTTTATAGGTCCTTTAGTCTCCATTTACCTTTAGTCTCAAAATGACCTTCTTCTCCTTGAGTGAATTCACATTTCTCCCCTTTTGAACAGGAATGGTCAAAAATTAACACAATATATACAGAATATATTATATATTTAAATTTTTTTGCAAAATTAACAAACAATCCACACTGTACATGGGATTATATTTACCATAATACTCAGTCACTACAGGTACAAGACCACACTTTCCAGCGATAAAGGTGTGTGTAGCATCCAGGGACACAGCATCCACTTCATCCCTCTGTAAGAAAAGAGAAATTATATTAGGAAGCATGTCAACTGATTGTGTGCTTTCTCCCATACTAATAACAATATTAAACACTTGTCTCAATATGTTACTCAGAGCATTTCTGTAAAGGACAGAACAGAGAGCAATAATAAAGAGAGCTGCAACAGGAGATAATAATTTACTCTTATTTATCAAATATTGACAATTCCTTCAGTATTATGCAAATATCCGGCAATATTATTCACACTAATACACTCTTTCTTTTATTCTGTTGCTTTAATTATCTGAAATGCTGAGGAAATGTTTAAATGTTTTGCTACAATTGCCAACAATTAGCTTTGCCTTACTGGACCTTGATCTTCTCAATGCAGTCACTCATAGATGAGGCCCTTACACACACCAGAGGATCTGATTTAATACTGAGAGCCCACTGCTCACACTTCTTCTGTTCAGCATGACTAATACAGCACCACCTCACCACGCTGTCCTCCAGTGAACTGCCTAAGCACACAAATGCACACACACAGTTCTATGATGATAATTAGATGGAAGTTGCAAAAATATCATGGCCACAAAAAGCATACAAAAATGAGATTCAGAGATTCAGCAGGTTGAGAAAGGAAGTACCTTCATGTCCAAGGCCCTTAAGCAAAGCCACATAGTCCAGTCCCAGAACTTGACTGATGTCCATGTCTTCCTGCAGGACAGTCAGCTTGTCAGTCACATCACTGAAGAGCAGGTCATTTGTGCCATAAACTGATGAATTAAAAAGCTGAAAACGCTGACGCTCTCTTCCCCTCCAACCAAATGCCATCTAATAAACAGAATAAACATAACAGAATTAATGTTAGAAAGCATTAAAAAGATCAGAAGAATAAAAGGCAATATAAAATAATGCACACTGATACCTGAGAAGCTGTTAGGAACTTGCGGGCGATCTTACGGTTATTCAGCCTCGTCACCACGCCTCTACCAGGGCCACGCCCAAGATTGCACTTCCTGAAATTGCTAAGTGGAGCACGAGTCCCATCTGTGCACAATAACCGGTACTCATCCTTCTCACTGTCTGTAAGGCCCCAAGATTTTAGAACAAATAGGAAGAGAAATTGGACAGAAAGGAAGGATGAGCAGAAGAACACTGAAACTGTTAAAATTGGGAATATTTAATTAAGTCTATTAAAGAAATGATCAGTTATTCAAATATTTAACAACAAATATTAGCATCTCCACATACTTCACAGCTGTGCATTTGAATTTTTTTAACCTGCATGGACCAACATTTAAAAATAGAACCCATCATCTCCTGTTAGATTGCAAAACAATTGAAGAATGGCTATTCAAAAGGACATGTTAGTCAAAAAGGACACTAGTACTGTCAGGCAGGTGAACAGTGAACAGTGAACTATGACTAAGAAGTTTAATGTTAGTTAGGCTATATTAGTAATAATTGCTTTAGAAATAGTAAGTGAAATGTGACAACAATGATTAGCTACTAGGTGAATGAAGCAGCATAAAGACCAGGTACAAATAAATAAAAAAATAAGCATGTTTCTGTTAACCATCTATACTGTCCAGAACGGTGTGATCCACAAAAGCCACATCTCCGACTCCAGCTTTTAGGCACCTAAAAAAAAAACAGAGGGAACATGAGCGAATGGGAATTAATCATTTAAAAGATACTTAAACTGGCACACCAGTTACCAGTTTCAAAATCAAAATGGAAAGGTTTTTTGTGTGAAATGAATAGTTGTCATTATAACAGGGCCGAAATACAGAAAAGGCTAATATCCAGAAAAAAAAAACTTTTACAATATAGGAAAGAAAAATAAACAAACATAGAGCTAACACAACTACAAGCAGGATCAGATTACACTGATCTGAAAGATTTAGTTACTCAACATCACATAATCACATAATGTTTCATCCTTACCTAAATGCTCCTTGGTTGTTGTAGAACGGTTCACTATGAGAAGTCTCACAGTGGAAGTTTTTCTGGGGGTTATATGATTTTTGACCCTGGCACTGGGAACACAGGCTGAGTGCCATGGCAGCTGCTCCGGGCACACAGCTGGCATTGAAGAAGGCACTAACCGCTAGCAAAAGACACAAACATTTATACAGTTAAACAGTTACACATAGTATATAAACCCAAAAATACAAATAGATATTCATTAAACATATTCAGAAGCTAAAAAACAAGCTAAACTTTCAGCCTAGAGCCACTTGGCCACCCATTATAGAGTAGCAGTTAATGGAGCAGAAGGAAAATGATTAAATGGTCATTAGTATTGGCTGTCTGGAAGCAAAGTATATGATTACAGCTTTCCAAAAGATCCAGACATTCAAAAAGATTGGCGGCATTCTTTTTCTACATTCTTCAGGAACTCAAATAGGATAAAAATGGTGGAAAATTGTTATTTAAAAATAAATTGCAATGAACATTTAAGCCCAATATATCAAACTTTTCCCTTTTAGGAAAAAAATAGGAAATTTAAAAAAGGGAGACATTTTTGATGTATGTTTTTCATTGGAAGGGCTCTGTTGGAATATAAAACTGAATAATGTAAGACCTTAAATGTTTCTTTCCATCTTTACTACATAACAGTCTCATATAATTACCCTGACTGAGAGGCTGTTCCTCAGCCCAGGGTAAGTAGTTGCGGGAGAGGAGATGACCTAATGGCAGACTCCAGCCTGCAGTCCATCGAGCTCCACTGTGACAGCTCCGTATGCCTTTCAGAGAGCGGATATCTAATAAGCTAGAGTTCCTCACTACCGCCACGGCCAGGATACAGCCACCTGTAAAAGATCAGGTGAATATTAAAGTATCAAGCAGCTCAAAGCATATGGTACTACAATAACTTTATTTTTTATTATTTAATAGTTTATTTAACAGGGACAGTGTACATTATTTAACATTACTGTAATGCACCAGAATTAGCCTAAAGTCTATTTTTCATCCGTTGTCCCTGGACAAATCTTGAAATTGTCTAGCTAAAAAAAACAACATGAAAGTATAATGAACAATGCAATTATAAAAGAGCAATAAAACAGATATAACACAGTGTATAAGTTTCCTAAACTACAGCTGTAGCTAAAAAAAGGTACTTTTCCCAAGGGAAAAAAAACGTATATATACTACTTCTTAACAACTTCTTGTATATCATACAGGATATACAAGTGAACTATAGAAATAACCTATATTTCCGCATTGATTACTATGGTCTGATCATTATTTTTTGAGCACATTCAGAAAACATCCACATTGCAGGCTAGAAAATGTAAGTAACCTCTTAATTTTTTAACCTGTACTTTTCCGTATAGCAGCGATCACATCCACCAAATGTAAAAAAAAATAAAAATCTGTGTGTAAATCAGTAAAGGTTTGGTATGGGTATGTACACATTTAGAAGACAGACACGCAAGATGAGGAATGTATATCTTTACCATCAATATAGATCTCTTTGGCCACTGCCATGAGACCAAACTGCTTTACTGCAGAGTAAACCTCTCCTGCATCCAGAGTTACCAGGTCAGCTTTATTAGCCTGATAGAACAAGAAGACAAGAATGTCCAATCTTGAGAAAAATCTTGAGACATCACTAAGACCATCATGACCACCTCAGGACAAGTTTCAAAGATACTCAAAACACTATAAAGATAAGCAGAGGCGTTCTGCCACAAAATATGATTATAGAATAGCATCCTGCTGTACAAAATTAATAACCCACCCGTATTTTATTGATACAGTCGGCTGTGCTGTAGGCCTTCACACAGGACAACCGTGCGAAAGCTGTCACTGCAATAGGAGGTAAAGCAGCTACTAGTGCTTTAGCCAGGTCTGCACACTTCCTCTGCTCTGGCTCTGAGACTGTACACCAGCGCATCTTCTTACCTGTGTTACACAATCACACATATATGCAACAAATAAATAGTAGCAAAGATTACACTGTTTACTGGATTAACAAACCTCACTCACTAACTAAGGTGCTACACAGGATTATTTAAGCAGTGCTATAGCAGGAGAGATGCATTTTGGCAACCAAAAATACTTGACCGATAAGTACAGTCTCTGTGTACCTATTTTACGGTTTCTTCTAACAGAGAAATGGAGGATGTTCTAAGCAAGCCCACACTCCACCTCATCCTCCTCCTCTGGCAGCACCCAAAGCTTAGAGCTGTCAAGCGGAAGGTTTACATTCATTTGTACAATCTACTCACACAAATTAAATGAAATAAAGTGTTAAACATCATTATCATGCTATGAAACAGTTTACTACCCTATAGGATGTGAGCTGTACAGAGCTAGTTAATAATATTAGCTGAGTTTACTTAGCTTTAGCATTTGTTTTTTTGGTGCTGCATTTTGAAATCAAGGGTAACAAGCTACATTTCCATTTACTAGAATAGCACTGCTGAAGTGCTATTCTAGTAAATTTCATGATTAAATTAGCACAACTGAGGTAAATGTATTGTGCTTTGTTGGTAAGGGTTAGGTTTAGTGTTAGTATTTTTGCAAAGATACAGAAATACATATAGGCTATTTAATGTACTTATAAGAAATTGTAAGAAAATAGCCAAATGAATGTAAAACTGCAAAAAGTATATATATATTTTTTATTTAAATGCTTTTGGACAAAAAACTTTGGAGAATTAGGAGTTCAAATTAAATTGATGTCTTTAACACCTTCATTAGGTCCTCACACGTCCATGCTTTATGTTTAGTCTAGGATGGTTGAAACAACCATTACCAGATCTGATCTACCTGATATGTCTAAAAGTTTTAGCCACCTGCTCATTCAACTAAAATCTGCAATCAAATCAAGGTGTATCAATAGGCAGGTTGCCCTCTTTTTGCTTCAGTAACAGCCTTCTATAGAAAGACTGGCTGGATTCAGACACATTAGCACTATGAGGTCAGATGTACTGATGATGTTCTGAAGGACAAACACCCCTCAAACTCATCCCAAAGTAATAGTCAGTAAAAAACTGACCCTTAATAATTGCACAGATACTTCAGACTCAGTTGTAGCTGCTTCAGAATTAGATATATTACATACTCAGGATCTCATATTACTGGTAAAGGAATACTTATACAATCTGTCTGGGCACCACTAAATAATAACTTACGTGGTTTGAAAATGTGATTTTCCAAAAACCAGATTAAAGCAATTTAAGCATCTTTAATAAATAATAGCATTGAAGGTGAGGTTTAATCCAAGACTACCGGTACACATAATCCATGTCTATGATTCTAACCTAATCTAAACACTAATGTAACACCTTTTTTTTTAAAGGAAAAACTTCAAAATTAAATAAGCAAGGTTCACTGCATTATTTTTCAAAGAAAAAAATTTGCAATTTCCCCTTTTACAGAGCCCCCAAAAAACAAACAAGACTAGTATGTATTCACAATAATTAACAGAATAAAAGAAGAAAAAGAAAAAGTACAATCCTGCAGTTTCCATTGCTGTAACTACTGTGTACTTACCCCAACTGACAGCAGAGATGTAGAGAATGAAAATAAGTCCACTTATTCCCTTCATCATGGCATGATCTGATGGAAAAGAGTCTGCAGCAAGCTAACTCATGAAAACGAGATCAGCCTGGCTGTTTGTGCTTGGTCTGGACTCACTCACTGAACTATTGGGCAATAAGTGTGTGTTTTCATAGTGAAAGTTTTTGGGCCTGAGCACATATGGAAAGAATTACAGCAGAACTCTGTCACACTGACGTTTCCAGACATCTCACACTGTGTGCAAGCTTTTTCAGTTGTTCCACAAGCCAACGCATTAGTGATCTGAATTTGTATTTAATGTCTAACATTTAATCAAATATAAAAATATGGAATCTTTTGGTGCCAAGCTCAAGCAGCAATTAGTAGTTAGGAAAAGAAGGATATTTTAAAATCATTTATAACAATCCTTTTTTTATTACAAATAAAGAACCAACAACAAAAAAGTGGAAAATGGACACAAAATATAGAATTCTACAAAACACCACTTATATTCCTGAGAGATTCAATGGCTATATACACACAACCCCTAGAATATTCTTAACATAATGCAGATCAGAAGGTATACAGCTTTAATAATCATGAGGTCAAATACAGGTTCAAGATTGTTTCTAAATTTGCATAGCAAACATGCATCATTTCTATGCTTTACTGTTTCATTCCAGCAACTGGCTTTCTATGCTGTTGACCCTTGCAGCGTGGCAAATCATGGTGGGCTTTTGTTCAGTCAGTTTCACAGACAGAGCAGAAATACGGCTCTCCAGCTGTAAAGAAATAAAAAAAAGAAAAACAAAAAAAATCATGAAGGGTGAAACAAACTCAATTACTTGAACTGATCAGAGGTATAATGCTGACAGCTGATGCAAAGGCAAAATGAAGCTGTTGTGAAAGGGTGGGCACTCTGGTATTTCACTGTTGTAGGTGAATATGGCAGACAGTTGCTTTTTCACAGGAACAGATTTATGCTTTCAAAAGAATGTGTGTTAAACCTAAACCAGAAGGGTCTTATTTATACTCATTTTGCTTGTGTAAGTGCTGAACTTACAGAAACATTTCTTTTAGGAAAACATTAAAAAACTCCCTACTAACAGTTACCATAATGGAAATGTGTTTTAAACTCGGTCTTATAATTACTTTTAGTTATGAGGTGAAAGGGAGAGATGAGTACAATTCAGTGGGTAAAGGATGACCTGATTTCCAGAACACATTTCTATACAATATATATTTAAGTGGGAGTTGCAAATTTCCTTTACGGTAACTTGAGGAGCAATTTTCTCAGATTTTTTTAAATGTTGTACCTCAACCTGACATCCATAAATGTTGTTAACTGCCTTTTCTTAATTGCATTACAAACAGATAGCCTTCTATTGCTTTGTTGGTATTTATTAGTTTCATTTTCAATGTTTTTTTTTTCATTATTATGCTATTTGTAAAGTGCCAGCATGCTCTACAGCACTTTGTTTGGTAACAATAATATTTTTTTTCAAAACATTCTTCTAAATGTTAAAAAAATTAAATGGCAAATAAATTCCTTGGAATATTTGTATCTAGTGAGATTCTGTAGTACGGTTTAAGAGTGAGAAACAGAAATACATTAAGATACCTCATTTAATTCTTCTATGATGCTCTCCCTTTCCTCAGTTTCTTCTTCACTGCCTGTTGTCTGCAGCCAATTCCTCATGACCTTTTGAAGCTTACGCCATGTCCTGTGCACAGAGACAGACACACTCTTTTACTTTAATCTTTGATTTGCGAGTGTTTTGGCACCAACTGTTGGATTTAGAACAAAGTGAGTTTTCCAGATGTACTAGCTGGACAGACACACTTACTGCAGCTGATTTCTGTCTTGCTGGTATCTCTGCAGGTCCAGCCTGATATCAAGTAGTTCTTTGGTCAGAGCTTCAGCTGGGTCACTGGTTTTCTGAATAATCACGCTCATTTCATCTTCATCATCCTCTTTATCATCATGCACAAGAAGTCTCTCACACATACCTACAGAATGATTCGGAAACAAGAAACATTGTGAGTGAAAACACTTCCAAATTTAGTCCAAAATTAATCATGGTACTACTAGACCTGGACAGTAATCCATTATCTATGTATTGCAACAGTATATATATATATATATATATATATATATATATATATATATATATGTATGTATATATATATATATATATATATATATATATATATATATATATGTATATATATCGCAGCAGTAAGTAATTTTAAATACATTTTAAGTATTTTAATACACATTACTTACAGCTTTTGTCATTGACACTACAGGTTGCATTGCATGAATTGGCAAATTCATTGCAGACTTAGACATCTGTTGTATGTATTGCCATTTTTTATTAGCATTCATAAAGATATCGGAATTAATTATCAACCGAAATGTAAAAAAATATTGTGATGTACATTTTTACATTATAGTCCAGCCTTATGTACTACACATTAAGTCTTTAAGTTTGCTTTGTGTGCATGTCTGTGTGTGTTTGTGTTCTTTTTACTTTGACCAGGTAACTTATGGGGAATGAAATCGAGTGGAGTAAGGAGTGTGGGATCTTTGTGCCTTGGACTTGTCGACTCCATCTGAGATGGGAAAAGAAATTACAAAAGATAGAGTGACACAGAGACCTAAGACAAACAATGGAAAATAACAGTTTCTCTGTGAAATTATTTGTTATTTACATGAGCACACTAATTCCACTCCTAATATTGAAACGTAATATACATTGTTAACCTTATTCTGTGCAGGGTTCTCCCTGATCTGTGTTTTGGATGCAGTAAATGTAGAAGGAGGGAGCAGTTCCCCCTGTCTTTCATTGCTGGACAGCATAGTAGTGTTTCCTGCAGAACGAGGCCTGAGGTCTGGGACTGGAGGTTTAACAGTCAGGACAGGAAGCTGAGGTGGGATGTAAGGAAGTGAAACAGGAGGCTGTAGCTGGGTAGAGGGTGCTGAAGGAATGCTGGATTCAATTAAAAAAAGGAACAAGGAAAAATACAAAAACAAAATAAAAAACAGTGAAGAACTCTACATGGAATGTTATTCAAATCTAAATGGCTATATGAGGCTCAATGAAAATTATTTTTTAAATAAAATAACCAAAAAATGATTATTACAAGGTTATTATTATTATTAGTTACAGAAGTGTGAAATGCAAAACCACCAGGCTAAAGAACTCCTTCTTCCCCATTGCTACCAGACTCTTGAACCTACCTCAGAAATAACCATGCACCTTACTCTCTACATGTTTACATGTCAAGGACATTTCTCAGACACATGCTCACTTTACTGCAAAATTTTATAATTGCACTAATGAACCTTTTTCATATTCCACTGCTGTAGATAACATGTACTTACTTGGAAATAATATCCATAACACAGTACTGTTTTCATGTATATATTTCCATCCTGGATGTAAATTTAACACCAATTTAATATTTATATTTTCTATTTTTATCTTGATGCGGCATACTTGGTGAGGGGCAAAGAAAGAATTTCATTGTACGAGGAAACTTGTTTCTTACTGTGCACATGACAATAAACTCTTTGAATCTTTGAATCTTGAATCTTAATTTATTTATTTTTCTGAATTAAATGAGATTACAATGGAAACACATTAGCAGAATAAATAATTTAGTCTTATTAGTGAACAATAAAAGTATTAATGATTACCACTATTTTTGCTAATGCCTTCAGTCTCTTTGCTTTCACAAAGTAGCATATAGTAACTGTCATGCAAAAATATAATCTTGCGGTTGTTCTGCACACGTGTCAAAACTGATTAATGGGCCAACAGAAATGCTTTAAAATTTGACACTAATTTTATTGGAAAAAAACACAATTTTCTTCATTCCATTAGAAGTTTGATTCTTTAGATGTAAAGTTGAGTTTTGGATATATAGGGTTTTGCGTGACCAGCAATGACTGGTCTACATAAAAAAATTCTGCCAACTTGATCCACACTTCCCATATTTACAACAGCCTGACTGTAAACCTGGCTAATATTTTTAATATATGTTTAATATAAAACTGTTAATAGAAGTATGATATACATGAAAGTAACTCCAGTTTGCAAAGCCATTTACTGATTTACTGGCTAGGTGACTGTACCTTCTAGGCCGGCGGAGCGGCATCACTTCTTTAACTGGAGAGTGTAACAGATCATCAGCCCTTCGTGGTTGCAACCTAGAAGCTCGAACCTGCAGCCTGTAGGTTTAATTAGAAAGTCACAGGTCCTAAACTACATATAGGATCCTATACATATCACCACTGCAAAAAACATTAACCTCCATACACATCACAGCAAAATATGACCTATTTTTTTATTTTTTAAGACACAACTGCAATATTGTGTTTATTTACTGTAAAAAAAATTTGAATCAATTTTAAAATGTAAATAAATTTCATTAAAAAATCTTTAAAATCAGTAAAATGCAGTCATGAACTCAAATTAAGTGAATGGACTAGTTTAATAAATACTAAATAATAAATACAGAACTGAAATCACTTATTCCTAACTCACAATTTGTTCATTATGCTCTCTCCAGCCCTCTGCTCAGCTCTTTGGTAGTGGACTGGGCGGTGGTCTTGGGGGGATGTGAGATCACAGGTGTTTTCCTGAGAATGTTCTTCAGGCAGGCAGAAGGAAACACTCTTTTTGAGAGGTTTATCTTCTTTATTTGCCATCTCTCTGGCAGATGGTTTACATAAAGCTCGCTGCTTCCAGCGGAAGGCACACCTCCTCACCACTGCCTGTACCTTTCGAGAATTCTATGGATAAAAACAAAAAATTCTTTATTCCATTTTAAAAAGGCTTTATAGTGTTGGCTGCCACAACACACAAAATACATATGCCTACCTGCTCATGACTGTGCAGGGCCATGTTTGAGGAGAAAGCGTTCATGTGTGCTGTATATGTGAGGATGTGGGTGACACCCTCTCGCATCAGTTCATCTCTGTAGACCTGAGCTGCTACAGCTAGACGTCTCTGTTTCCTCTGGCGCTCTGCAACCCAGTGTCTCCACACACACAGCACCTGGGTTTACATTCACACACAAACACACACAATATGTTAATACATTGGTTAGTGGTAGGCCTGGACAATAATTCGATAACGGTATTTATCGCGATAAGAAATGTTTCAATAACGGTGATATCATTTTTGTGTCATATCGATATGTATTATTTACAGAAACACGGCTCAGCTGCGCTCCGTTCGGCCCCTAAAATCTCTCGCGCTGAAAATCTCTCGCGCTGAAACTCGGCCGCGCTCCGGTCAGCATCTAAAATCTCTCGCGCTGAAAATCTCTCGCGCTGAAACTCGGCCGCGCTCCGGTCAGCATCTAAAAGCTCTCGCGCTGAAAATCTCTCGCGCTGAAACTCGGCCGCGCTCCGGTCAGCATCTAAAATCTCTTGCGCTGAAAATCTCTCGCGCTGAAACTCGGCCGCGCTCCGGTCAGCATCTAAAAGCTCTCGCGCTGAAAATCTCTCGCGCTGAAACTCGGCCGCGCTCCGGTCAGCATCTAAAATCTCTCGCGCTGAAAATCTCTCGCGCTGAAACTCGGCCGCGCTCCGGTCAGCATCTAAAAGCTCTCGCGCTGAAAATCTCTCGCGCTGAAACTCGGCCGCGCTCCGGTCAGCATCTAAAATCTCTTGCGCTGAAAATCTCTCGCGCTGAAACTCGGCCGCGCTCCGGTCAGCATCTAAAAGCTCTCGCGCTGAAACTCGCGCTGAAATCTCTCGCGCTGAAGCTCGGCCGCGCTCCGGTCAGCATCTAAAATCTCTCGCGCTGAAAATCTCTCGCGCTGAAGCTCGACCGCGGTCCGGTCAGCATCTAAAATCTCTCGCGCTGAAACTCGGCCGCGCTCCGGTCAGCATCTAAAATCTCTCGCGCTGAAACTCGCGTTTAAAATCTCTCGTGCTGAAATCTCTCGCGCTGAGACTCGGCCGCGCTCCGGTCAGCATCTAAAATCTCCTTTTAGAATTTCCTAAATTTCTTTATTCTGGCTGAAACACTTTTGTAGTTTATGTTATATCTAAGTTATTTATAGTTATAAAAGCCTATAGGTTTGCTTATTTGACTGTGATATCATGTTCCTTTTATGTATATAAAGGCTTTTTTTCCTTATCCTGGTTGAAGCACTTTTGTTTTGATCTGTTAAATTTGTTTACGGAAGAATAAGAAGCTTTGTTGTAAATGTAAAGTTATTTATATTGGTAATATGTACAGTACAGGCCAAACGTTTGAACATACCTTCTTATTCAATGCGTTTTCTTTATTTTAATGACTCTTTCATTTCATGACTCATTGAATAAGGTGTGTCCAAACCTTTGGCTTGTACTGTATATAGGTCATAGGCTTGTGTTTGACAGAGATGTCATGTTTTTATTTTGCTATAAGTGATTAAAAGTGATCATTGGTTTATTTTGACCATTTTTTATTTCTAAAGTATTATATAGTTTTTGTGAAAGGAGGCTTTAAAGATGTCGATATCGAAATTATATCGTATCGACCGAAATTATGGAATATATCGTGATATAAATTTTGGCCATATCGTCCAGCACTAGTTAGTGGTAGTAAATGCTGTTAATGTTGTCAATTATTCTATCATTATGTCTAAGCTTTTTTATTGTTTGTTTTAATTGTCAACAATTATTTCAATAATTCAAAGCTACAAGTAAGGAGGTTTTTATTTGCTCAGTAGAACAATAATATTAAATAAATACAAATACTATTATTAAAACATCTGCAAAGCTTTAAACTAGCTCACAGTATCTAAACTACCTCCTTTAAAATAAGAAATTAATATTATAATTCATAATTTAGACTAAATTATAATGTAATCAAGCAAATGTACACTGTCTTTAGTTTAGGGGCTTTGTGGGGAAATCAACAATGCAGCTGCTTCGTGACACTGGGATGACCGGGACAAGGCTGAAAAAAGCAGTCAAGGAGTTGGCAGAAGAGGCGGAAAAAGCAAGCTATTGGCTCTGGCTACGGAGAAAGGATTCAAATTGGGGTTCAACACCCCAATGAGGTCAGCTGCAGGGGGTGGCAGGGAGACGTCCCCATAAGAGCCACTGCCCCCCCACCGCGAGGTGTACTGGTCTGGGGGCGAAACATCTATGAACGGTGGCACCAGCTGACGACCCTGCAGCTGACCGCAAGTGCACTGGAGGAGGTGCGGCAGGCAGAGATGCCAGGCAGAATTTACACCTTTCTGTACACTGTAATTAAAATGGTTTTAAATTATGTGCTTAGGTGCCTAACACATTTCCACAGTACTGTATATCTCTCCCAGGACCTTCTTTGTAAGTAACATGTATCATATGGACATTGAAAGGCCCATGTTTAAACAGTGTTTTGTATTTGATTGTTTCTTCCTTTAATATCTTAGGACTGTGATGTGTGGTTTAATTTAAAAACATTCATAAATAATTTTTACATGATAATTTTTCAGCCACTGTCTATCATTTTGAATTAATCAGGCCCTTTTGCTTACTGTGCCTTTAAGATAGATATGTGTAAACCTTAATAACTGCCCTATGTGATGCCCTGTGAACACTCAGAACATCAACCTGAGTGGGTAAGACTATACCATCACAAAAACTGTGAATTGGGTGGTTTTACAACTTATTTTTAATTTATCATGGACTTTATGAACTTATGTTTTTTTTTTTTTAAACTTGATAATTATCTACACAAAACACTTTGTAGTTCATAAAACAATTCCAAGATATTTCATGATATGGGCATGTGAGAAAGTGTAACAGAGCAGGTTGCCCCTTCTAAAATCTTTTTACATGCTAAAGTGCAAAGAACAAATCAAAAGGGCAATACATTTTACAGCACCAGTATAATATCCAATATATTTACCAGACACACAGATAAAACTCAAATGTTTCAGCCTTCTTCAGTATGCTTACAGTATGACAGCCAACACTACTACATCTGTAAGTCTAATAAATATACTGGATTTTATACAGATGCTGTATGTTTTCTTGCACTTTAGACAATACCTTGGCCTGAAGGTTCAGAGACCAGTGCCAAAGGGCCATCACTGTTAACTCTGCTTCTCTTCTCCTGCTCTGTAGCTGTGAGATATAAAACACACACACACACAAAACAAGAGCTAGACTTGACTGCAGTTCAAGCAAAGCAAATAAAATAGGAATGTTCAGTGCTAATCTCCAAATCACCTGTGCTTTCCAGCAGATAAAAAAATGTCGGCACACTTTTAGTCTGTGCAGCTCTCTGCTCCTGTTCTTCATAACCTAATGGATATACATGTGTATGTATTAAGAAACAAACAAACACAGAAAGAATCTACTTAGAACTAGAATTCCGTTAACAGTAATAGGTACCTGATAGCTCTTATGCTTGAAATTACTGATGATCCAGGCTGTGAGGCATTGTCTCAGCAGGACAGAACTGTGATGTCTACAGGCCTTCTCTAGGGACAGCCTTTCTTCGCTCACCACAACCTGTCGCTGTTTCCACCTCCTCAGAACTGCCAGCATGCGCACTGCCACACAAAACACATACCAACAGTTCTTACACTTGGGGTTTCACTAGTTTCAAAACTAAGCCAGAAAGAACCAAGTACATTCAATTTTAGCAGCAGTAGGTATTGTTAGAATAAAAAGGATGGTCAATATGACATTTTACATTAGAGCTGGGCAACACAACAATATTTGACTGTATTGTGATACATTTTCTTAACATATCAAGAATATATTTTATTTATTTTGTTTTAAGCTTATCAAGAATATCATCAGTGCTTAAAAAACACTTACCATTTTATTACAGAGAGTGTAAAAACTACTGTTTAACTGCAAGATGTGCAGCAAACGCTGGATACTATCCATAAAAGACAACTTGAAAAGCATCTTTTAAAAATCTGCCTTTGTTGACACTTTTGTCTGTGTGCTAAAAGATTGTGATAACTATTGTGTATCGTAAAACTTTCTTAAAATATCATATAATTATTTTTACCAGAGAATCCAGCTATTTCACATTAGTTTGTGAATTAAAATTCAGTTATATCTCATCCAGTAGACGAAACAAGTAGACACATTTTGTTGAAATGTAATTTCTACATTCTGATTGATTCACCTCTGTGTTCATACGTAGGTGAGATGTTTTTATGGATTTAATGACTCGAATTTGAACATACTTAAAAAAAAAAAATTCTAGTTTCATAGATCATGTTGAAATTTGATTGATGTTTTGAATTTGTACTTATTATACTTGTTCAGTTTGCTTTTTATGCATTGTTATTTGTGTAAAAAGATTAAATTGGTCAATAATACAAGAGCAATGCAATGTCTCTCTCTGCTATTAAGTAAACTCTCATCACAGCAACATGAGCATCACATTACCCTTGTCCATGTGAAGCTGAGCTTCTCTCAGTGCTTCCTCCTGCTGGTGATGATGAGCTATTATATGTGTTGTCCTTTGATGCCACGCTGACAGCACCTGTGTAGAAAACTAAATTATCATTTTAAATATGAACCAACAGTTCAGTTTTATTTAGCAAAACAAACATGTGACACTTAGTGATGAATACGTTGCTTTAAACATCCAATGCCAAGGACACACACACAAGAATACCTTTGACAGTAAGCAGTGTTGATAGTGACAGTTCGCTCTCCTCTCTTTCTCTCTCTCATCTACTGCCAGATGCACATTTCTCCTCCATATAGATAGCACCCTTCTACAGTGCACAGATATATAGACATTGAGACATGAGGTCAATAATATGGGTTCTCTGGGCTTGTCACAATAATTACTTTATTGATCTATCCAAAAATGTATGGACATGACCACAATTATTTGTGCTGATCTTTATATTGCTCATTATGTTTTTATTAGGAAGGAGAACCCATTAACACTGGTGAGCCGTTATGTTGCATTGTTTTTTTTAAATGGTGGTTTTCTTTAATACATTTAGAATGTATTATTAAAAAATTATATTTCACTAACAATGTCTGAAATTGTTTTCAACCACCAAATGTTTGCTGACCTTTAAAAAAGTATAAATCGCATTGTATATGATATGCTATTATAATATTATTATTATAACAGTGGCATAAAATGATCTTAAAATTTTAATATTATTGTAATAAATCATAATTAATTCTGGGACAATATTCCTCCAAGAAAAAAAAAAAAAAGACCGGCCTAGTGCTGTCTGAGCTGAATACCTTGCCAGATCCTGCTGATGTTGCTGGTAGCGGATATTCACACACTGGTTGATCTGCTGGGTCTGTACATAATGTTGCTGTTTGCATACAACCATAAAAACACAAACACATATTATAATATACTTAAGAGTCGATTTTCTAACATAAAGGCAGAATAAATGTGTGACCTGCACTAGAGGTTCTCTGTTAATTCTAGGTGTATGAATATTTCACCTTCCATGACTGCAGGGTGTTTCTGAGCAATCTTCTTTCATAGTGCTCATCAATCAGAGCCAATCGCTGTGTCCTCTGTCTTCTGTGTGCTACATACTGAAATCACATTACATTCATTACATTCATACAAGACATTCTGTTTGTCTGTAATCAGCTGCAGGATTCTCAGTAACTGTGAGAAATAGGAGTGTAAACAATTGGAAAATTGATAATATGATAAAAATATGATAATATGCACTGTGGAGACTATGGTTGCAACAGTATACATATCATGATATCAAAATATTTTGAAATTAAATATAAATATGATAGATCACAGACTAGTACACACTCACTGAATAACTGCTATAGGAAATAATATTTGAAAACAAGTGCATTTTAGTTGTTTTTCTGAGCTGGATTTTCACTGATAGCTGTTGACAGTCTAAGGGCTAGATTCATGAGCAAGTCTTGCTCTGGGTAATAATATGCGTATTGTTTCTGTAGGTTGTTCTGAGTGTGCATAATAAAGCTTCCAATAGCAGGTAAAGGGTTATGCTAACAGCCGGGCTACGCTGGGTTAAAGCCACAATGCTAACAGCCGGCCTTGGTAGGCTTTAGCACTAGGTGCGGTGTTAACTGTTTTTCCTAGCTAGTTTTTCCTTCTTTCACAGTAACCCCAAATTGCTTTTTTAGACACACGGGGGTAAAATTTAGCTTCTCTCTGTGAGTATTGAGCTTATTGATGAAGCTAGAGGGTGACAGAGGTTGGAAAGGAGATGTGTATAAGCAGGTGAGATTCTCAGTTCTCTGCACTATATAAAGCACAGACAGTCCTACAGGGTTCATACACTTTTCAACTTATAAATTTTCATGACTTGTTCATGACTTTTCCATGCTTTTGTGGCAAATTTTAATGACCATATGATTTTTTAAAACATCAGTACATACATGGCAAAAAAAACATGTCAAGACTGGTGATAGTAGGCCTATCTCTCATCTAAAATTAATTGAAAAGACTTTGAAATATCATGTTTTACTAGCTGAATAACATTTTTGCATTATATATGTGTCTGAATGATGCCAGACAGCATTGAATCAGCATTTTTCCCTCACTGTGTGAATTTATGGTTATAGTTAAAGCTGAAACTCCAGTCTGAATAGGACCCACATAGACAGCTAGCTAATGCGATGAGATGTGACAGAATAAACAGAAACAAATTTTTAATATTTCCATGACTTTTCTAAAACTTTCTGGGTATTTTTATTTTTCCAAAATGTATTCAGGCCTTGAAACTATTTTCAAACTCCATGACTTTTCCAGGTTTTTCATGACCTTACAAGCCCTGGTCCTCTAGACGGTTCAAGTTAAATTCAATCTTACCTCACGCCAGCAATTCAGAGCTCCTCGCTTACACCTCTGGTCATGATAAACCTTGGCCTGCACAAACTGCCTCTGACTGAGAGCAAACACACACACACACACACACACTCAATTTCAGCCATTCACACCTGTGACTTACAACAGTAACCATAGTGATGACCATGATTTCAGTACCTGTTCTGTATAGCTTTGACATTTTGTCTCCACTGATGCAGAGTCTTGCGCAAAACAGTGTGTGTGTGAAGTGTCTGAGCCTGTGCTTGTTTCAGCCTGTCCTCTCTCTGCTGTAAAACCCTACACAGCCACTTGGACCAGGCATGGGACACACACACTTGCTCAGCATGCAGCACAGCCTGAGAGAAACACATAAACAAAGCTGAAAAATGAGAGACAGTATGAGAGTGTGTGTTTGTTTTTGTATGTATGTATAAAGATAACAGATGTATGTTCAACAAAACCCAATGTGTCTAGTCATTTCTTTTTAGTATGAATTACATCACATTCTAGCTGAGAGAAAACATATTAGATGAGAATTATAGACCTTTAATCTAATGTGTGTGTGTGCGCACACATGTGCATGTGTGTGATGAAAGATAAAGACAAAGAATGAGGGAAAGAAAGAGAAAGACAAACAGATTGAAAGTAAGAAAAAGAGTGACAGAGAAAAATAGACAAAAGAGAAAGGAGAGATGGAAAAAAATAGGCTTTAAAAAGAGGGAGAGACAGAAAGACAGAAAAAACTGGGTAAAGAGTGAGAAAAAGGGTATAGAAAGAGAGAGTTAATGTGAAAGAGAAATGTGCGAGAAATAGTGCGAGAAAGACGAAAGAGATGAAAAACTATAAAAAGAGTGAGAAAGATTAAAAGGAATAGAGAGAGACAGAGAGAGAAAATAATGTATTGGTGTTTCTATGTGTATTGATCATGTGTTGATTACCGTCCTCTCTGCCAGTCTCTGATCTCTCTGATCTACACAACATCCCCACCAGGTATAAAAAGCCCAGCTGTACACCTGATGTCTACACAAAAAACAACACCATACACAACTAGATCAGAGTACAATGTGTATACAACACACAGAAACACATACACATAAACTTGTTAACAACGTGGCTAATGAGCAGATTATTTTGAACTATTGCATGTAAATTAAAATACGGCAGCATAGAGTAGTGGTCTCAACACAGACATGCTCTTTTGTAGAGCTGATCCACAGTATATACACTGATCTAGAAATTATACAGCAGTGTAATAGTTGAGACTCACTGGTGAAACAGTTCAGCTCTCTCTTACCTCTTCCTGTGATCTGTTCTTTGTTCTGTAAACTCAATCCAGGAGGCCATAGACTGAGGTAGAACACGCTTGGCAAAGCAAGAGTCAGCTCGCAGCTGCAGCTCCTGTACACAAACGCACATGTACACACACACTTATTAACTTATCACAATGAAACCTGCAATAATGAACCATTTTTGAAGATGGCAACCATACTACTGAATGCTACTAAAAATTAAGTCAAATTAATTAGCCATTTAAAATGTAACCTCTAAAGAAGAAGCATTTTAGGATTTTATCATGTATAAAATTATCTGGACATATGAAATACTGATATTAATAATGATAGTAAAGTTAAGGACGTGTGTTTGTGTGTGCACTTGTGATAAAGCAGGAATCAGAAGATGTCAATTAGATGAGGTACCTTCATGCGTTTGTGCTCTTTGCAGCGTTGCCTCCATCTCTGAAGATAAATCTTCAACACTGAAAATCTAGAGATAAACAGCAATGTCTTAACATTCCCACAGCGCAGCAGTGCTAAATCCTGGTCCTGGATATCTTTCTATCCTTGATATTTAAGATCCAATATTCAACTCTTACTGTTCCTTATATACAGATGATTTAGTATAATTTAGTTTACAGGGTGAGGGATTGCCATAACCATAACTAGGCACCCCTGGCATGATTTAGACTAGAGATGAATAAATTATAGAGATAAGACAATATAGAGTAGTATACATTATGTGATCAAAAAAACATTTTAGAGCCTGGAGTAAGTCTAATCATGGACTATAATTGACATTAAATTGAATATTTTCATGTAAAATAATGTGTAGTCCTGTCCTAGAAACCTGCAGTTGATGATTCCGCCAGGGTAACAGTACTGTTAGAATCCTAACTTAATGTCTAAAACTCTCTGAGACATTACCGTCACCAACACCTGGGATGTTATCAATAATTCCATCTAGAAGAAGTTATTTTGAGAAATTAATGTATAAGATTTATAATTATTAATGTACCTGTGATAGTTCAGTGCTTGGGTCATCTGTGGCTGAAAACTCCTCTCTTCAATCATCTCCAACCTCTCCTGCCAAAACTTCCAATATTTCCTCATCATCTACAAAGGACACAAAAATATCAGAAAATACCAGAAACGGGTACAGTTATAACAGCATTTACTGTATATTTTACTGTAGCTTTAATGTGTGATGCATACATGTCTACAAATCTTACTGTGTGCTGGTGATGCTGGGCACTAATGTTCTTGTTGATTCGATGAGTTTTACACTGAGTGACATTCAAGGCCAAGCCTTTTAATCCCACATGCTGGAAAACAAGAAAAAGGCCATTTTAAGTTTGAATTGAGAATTTATTGCTGAATCACCAATCTTTCTGGCACAAAAAGCAGATTTTTATTTAATTCCAGCTGAAGATCACCACATATAACTAAAGACACATTTTCGACCTGAGACCAACTGTAGCATCAGCTGTCCATGTTGACTAGAATGAAAATATTCAGTCATACCTGCCCTTAGCTGACCTCTGAGCTACAAAAATGCTTTCAAGATGTTGCAGGTCTCAAAAGATCTAATTACGTACCTGCAGTCGAAGTTGCTGGTGTTGTAGGGCAGTCTGTTTTTTGTCAGCCTTCTCTGAGCACAACTGGATATCTATAAAGCTCATCAGGAAAGTGTAACATACTGAGGATGTTTGAAAATATATACAGCACATAAAAAAAATCATTATTAAATACGATTATATAAGTTTCATTACACACACTGAGCACTACTGTTATACTGGGTACATCCTCTTCTTTTCCCTTTGCTATCAAAATTCTGGCAAAGATTCCAGAAATGTTGGAATCATTCCTAAGAAGATGGGTAAACTGTGGACATAAAAGCCCTATCCGAACGTAATTAGTTTCTCAGTTGGCCCTGGGTTAATTTTCGCTTTTATGGCGGTCCTCTGTGATTTTATTCCCGTCCGGAAAAACCATGTACGTGTTTTTCTCAGATGTCATTTGAGAAAATGTCAAGTTGGATTAGCTACTGTTTTTTGCTAAACTCCGTGGTTCACCGGTAATATTATTCCAGTCCTGACTGAGTTTCGTCTCCTCGCATTTTATAAAATAGCTATTTGTCCACTGCTACACACCATAATTACACTTTGAGCAAGCGTTTCCCCAGAGATCCACGTAAACACAACAGTGAATGGAAATGGAGCAGCTACTGAATGCGATGTCACGTGACCGAGAAAGCCAAATAACTCACTGGTCCTGGACCGTCTACACAAGGCAAAGTCCATAGATTCATGTTTTTGGTGCTAAATTCTTACCCTAACATATGTGTGCCTGTTGCCTCTTGCAACTCAAGATTCATCAGACCAGGCTATGTTTTTTTTTTTCTTTCTTTCTAGTCTTTAATTTAGTTCAGCATTGTAAGTCTGAGCGCACTGCAGCCTCAGATTTCTGTTCAAGGCTGCCAGAAGTGGATCCTTGTGTTGTTAGCAGCTTCTCCCTATATAATATATAAAATATATTGAAGGATACAGTCTCTCCAGCAAGAAAAAGCCCAGCGCTGAGTGATACGCTGTGCCAGACTGTCTGCAATCTGTCCTCTGTCTCGCTCAGCCTGTCTGCACATCAAAGCCCTGCGCCACACAACCCAGTGCCTCCTGATCACAGAGCGACACCACAAATTTCCAGATATAGCTGCAAGAGAGAAAATGGAAACAATATGTGATAGCAAAAACTTCTGCCAATTGTGGACCTTACTGTGAATTCACATGGTCCCCACCCACCCATGAAGTTGACAATTTGTCATATCACACATTTGTCACTAAATGTGTTGAACTTGAGAAGCTACGGGGAAATGGTACATTCATAATTCGAAGAGAATGTGGGAAAATATCTGCTACCTTTTGTCTGATTTTTGGCTTGTCTGTGCTCAGTGTGTGTGATCCAGCTGTGTAAAACACATTTCTGGAGTCTGTGAGAGTAATGAAGATGAGCTCTAGACTCTTCTTCTCTTAGCCTACAGGCCTCACTGCATCTTCTCTTCCACCGCTGCCATGACTGTAACAAAACACACATGCATGAAATTCTTTGATTTCTGGAAAAAATATTGCACATAAGCTACATTTCTATTTTTATATAAATTGTGTATCTCCGACCTGATTGATACATGGTCACATTGTATTCAGATTGTATTCTCATAAGAATTGAGCACCGAGCATTTACACTTAGCCAAATGCCTCTCTGGTTTGTCAGACTGAAATTAAATTGATGCTTGATGGAATATGACATTTTCTTTTTGAAAATCAAGTATTACTGGTGTTTCAGTTGTACTGGAGGAGTTTCAGCTGTTGAATGTGTTGTGGAAAGATGTAATGTGCACATAACCTTCCAAAGTGGTTTGAGTGATTGTAATTGTGTGTCTTTACACTTGTGGTCTTACGTGGATTGGTCTTATTCAGATGGAAATGGTTCCATGTGAAATCACAACAACAAAAAATGGATGCATCTGTAATTTCTTAAGTAAATTGCATTTGTGAAAGACCTTTTGTAGATGCTTCTAGAGCGCATTTTAAAACATTTGTTCTATAGTTACAAGCAAAAACAGCACTTTTAATACTGTTCATGGTCCAGTTTTCCAAAAGCATCTTAACATTAAGAACATCTTGACACAGAACAAACTAAAAAATAATCTTTGTGCTAAGAAGCTTTTAGGAAAGCATCCCTAGTACCATTTTTAAGAGGACAAGATAACTTGTATAAAATGTTACTCTTTTTCTCTCACACACGTGCACTTACATACACATGCTTACCCTGCTCTGTAAATTGGTAGCCCAGTGCTGCATGGCTAGATCCTCTTGATGATATTGTGCATAGCGTTGCTGTACAGCAACCTGCCACACCGTCCACACCCGCCTAGCCCAAAACAAACAAATAAAGAGTTTTGGGTTACTTAGGCCAATGTACATCATAAGGACAAAAGCATGAGGTCACTCAGTTATTTATTATTTCTTCCAAAAGCAAGAGCATTCAAAAGGTTGAACTGAATCTACCGTCCAGGGAAGGCTTTCTGCTTGATTTTGGGGCACTGCAGTGAGGATTTGATTGCATTCAGCACCAAGCATTACTAAGCTCAGGTTGTTGGATGATTGCCACCCCAACCCACGTAATCTCCAACTCTCTAATTCATTCCAAAAATATTGGAAGGAGTACTATCATTTCAGAGGCTTTATATCCCTCCAGTCTATGCCTGGCATTAGACAAGCAGCAAACAGGTTCATGTTAATCTGCTCTAAAGGGTCCTATTCTATTGGCTCTACCTCATGTACCACATAAGATGCGAATGACAATAAAATCTCCTTGAATCCTACATGGACTTGCAAAGCTGTGTGTGTGCATTTGCACATCTGTGTCAGTGCTGGTTGCTTTAACAACCTGAATGCATTAATTACAAAGGGTGCCCAGAAACATTTGGACATATATTGTGTAATTCTTCTAATGTGAAAATGTGCATGTGGGTGTCCTTTCAAATTAGAGGTCAGTCCACACTAGAATGCAAATACCAGTCATTGGCAATGTGAACAGCCAGGGCAGAAGAACTGAACACAAGGAAGAGTTGAACTGAGAAATAAAGCATATATACAGATGTAAATCTCACCTAACTGTAGCAAGTCTTTGGTGCTTTATGGCGGTCTCATGCATCCTGCGCTTTAATCGACGCATCTCTACATACAGCTCCCACCCGTCCCACACAGCACGCAACCTACGCCGCTCCACTGCAACACAGCACAAAACTATGTTACAAAATAAACTGGACACTTTCTTAATTTTGCCCTGTACATGTTAGATATTCAGAGAGTCATTTTACTTAAATGTTACTCAGTTTTGACTTCATTTTTAAATGAAAGTAAAATGCATAATGATAAACTTTGTCATGGTTTAGCAGGCTGAAAACAAGTTAATAAAATGTGCACATATTTTCCATACTAAAGATGGTGGCGATCTGGAGACGCCTCTTCTCTTCACTCTGGTCTGATACATATTCACGCCAGGCTTGATATACTTTACTGTACTGGACGTAACTGCAAAAAAAAATAGATTTTTTTTTTTTTAATTGTGTGAAATTAGAATAAATTTAGCAGACATACTGATGTCAGTTTTAATTCATGATTATCTTACTAAAGTCCCACATGTAATTTGACATAACTTTCATTTACAACTTTTATTTATGTGACTACATCGTCAAACTGATTAAACAAATCAAATCAAACCTCACTTAATAGACACTTGATTCTAGCAATTTAAAAAAATGCCTTAAGACTTATGCACAGGCATGCTCAGAAAATAAGAACATGGATTTTAGACATGAATTAATGAGCAAATAGTGCTAAAATGCACATGTAGATAATGGATTCCTCTATGTAATACTCACTTATAGTGGCAGTCTGCTCTAATAGTTAAGGTCCATTCTTTTCTGGCATACCACCACTCATCTTTCCAAGCACTGAGAACCTTCTTCAAGATCACCTTCCTATAGTAAGATCTGTAAGAGAAAAGGTCACTTTAAAACTATTTGCAAAATGAGTTACATTATACTGTCACAATTAGGGCTGGACCCGAATATTCGGGTATTCGGATATTCGTTCGTCGAGTAGGTATTCGGTTTTTAATTTTGGTATTCGGATATTCGTTTTTTTTCTCCTTTCCAGAGTTCCACCTCACTCTAACCACTTCTGTTCTCGCGGGTCCCGTCAGAATATCTTGCGCGCGGGACAGAACTGAACTGTTATTGGCTGGAGCGGGAGTTTAATCCAGACGATGCGGGAGCAAATGAATAAATAGTTAAGAAAACTGTAATAATAGTAAAAAAAAAATAAACCTAAAGAAAACTCTCAACGCGCAGGATGGACCGACACACACACGCACACACCGATGGTGTTTGGACTGGGGTAAGGAACGGGACCGCACTATTCAGCGCTGCTGTTTTAATAAATATATAAGTAAATTTGAAGCATTAAATGTAGTTTATTTAATTTATATTAGGAACGTGGGGCGGGAGCGGCAGAAATGTGTATGTGGCGGGCGGGCGCGGGATTAAAAGAAGCTATTTTTTTGCGGAGCGGTAACGAGACAGAAACGCGGGAGCGTGGAAGAGTGGGTTTAAAAATCAGTCTCGCGCAGACCTCTATTATACATGATAAAAAAAAATGCAGGCTCTTCAAAACTGATTTATATAATAAAACGTAAGGGGTAATGTGGCAACAGTAGAGGCTAAATCGGTTACAAAAGCCTGGCCTACAAAAATGATGTCTGAACGAATTTCCTCTTATCTAATATAATTTAAAATGGTTTAAAAATATAAAATAATTTCTAAGCAAACGAAATATTTAATATTGAGCTTATAGCCAAAGTGCAAAAATACAAAATCAGTAATACGGCTATGCCCTGCACAATCCTTAAACCGAAATAGACCAAGTACAATAACGTCATTAACAATGACTTTCCTCTACTCTAATATAATTTAACATGGTTTAAAAATATAAAATAATTTCTAAACAAACGAAATATTTAATATTGAGCTTATAGCCCAAGTGCAAAAATACAAAATCAGTAATATGCCCTGCACAATCCTTTAACCGAAATAGACCAAGTACAGTTTACAATGACTGTCCTCTAATATAATTAACAATGTTTAAGAATATAAAATACTTCCTGAACAAACGTTTTTTTTGTTTGTTTTTTTAAGCAAATAGCCTAAGTGTGAAAACACAAACAGCAATTTACTGGGCTGGCTTGCGCAGCGGAGAAACCGTGCAGCAGCAGCCTCCTAGCCTGCTTACGCAGCGGATAAGCCGCGGTGTGGGGCAGCAGAAATTCCGGGATGAAAACACAAAGAAATCTGGGCTAAAAACACAGAAAAAATATGGGGTGAAAACACAAAAATCCGGGATAAAAACACCAAAAATCCGGGGTGAATATGTCTCGTCGGTCAGAGCAAATTGAACATTTTTCAGTGGATTAAAGGGGCCGTGATTTGCTTTTTTTTTATTTTATTTTTTTTACCTCTTTTTTAAAAACGAATATTCGAATATTCGCTTTGAATCAGTGCCGAATATCCGGAGCTCAAAAAACGCTATTCGGGCCAGCCCTAGTCACAATATAATTATATAATCAGTTGTGCAGCTTTCACAATAGTGCAGCATAAAGTACTGAACCTGGCTTGTGATGTAGTGACTCTTCCAAATGTCTTCTGGATCCAGAGGCGAAGAAACTTTCGTGCAAGGTGTCTAAATAAAAAGCATAAAGAATTATTAGTTTACCATAGCCGATCACTCATCTATAAAAATACAAATAATTATATCGGTATGTAAGCACACATTCTCATTCAATGTTTTAGATCAATATTAAAGACATGGACACTATTAAGGAACACAAATAGAATTAAGTAGTAAATAATAGAGTTTGTCCTCCACAATCCCATGATCAAAACCTCATCAACTGAGATGGTGATTTTGGATGAGCTGGAGCTTCACAGCGTGAAGGAAAAGCAGCAACTATTGTTTAGCACCTCCAAGAACTTCTTCAAAACACTGAGAAAACTATTCCAGGTGACTCTCCCTCACGAAGACACTGAGAATATACATACTATATGCTTATAGTGTGCAAATCTGCAATCAAATCTGAACGTGGTACTTAAAAAATCTTAAGTATAAAAACTATTCTGTTTTTTATTAACACTTTTGTTTACAAAATAATTATGCATGTGTTTTATAAAATGTATATTAAAAGAAAATGGAATAGTGTTACAATAACATAAATGTGAACATATATTTTTTTCTGTTTTTTACTTGCATTTAGTACTTGTAAAACACAAGTTTGGTTGCATGTAGGGGTTTATGAGTGGTGTCTAACCGTATCCTGAGCTCTTTAAGTCGTCCACCTCTATTCCATGTGTATCCCACCCGGTATGTGATCTTTCTGATGGAAGTGTGCTGCCTCTGCTTCTTCCCAAAAGAACCTGGTTTCCCAGATTGTTGTCCTGTTGTGTGCATAATCCCTGGTTTTAAAAAGAAAAACACAAAGATCCTAAACAATATTAATTACAATATAACCATATTTAAGTAATATATCAAAACTCAACGCTCCTAAAGTGTCCTTATTCACTCATTTGACATGAATTACATTCTTTCAGCTTTAACAACAAGAAATCATAAACTTTGTTATATACAGTCATGTTCTATAGGTTACAGCAGTTGACTAGTTAGCTAGCTAGTTAACTGTTACCTTAACTAGGTTAACTAACCTACCTTGTCCTACAACCACTGTACAACTGCAGCTGAGCGATTTGTGAAGATTTCGCATTTAAATTACAGCGTAAATCGGATGTAAATAACTGTGTGTAGTTTACTTATATATTTGATAACTATTTTGTATACAGAACTAACAGACACCCATTCTCACCTCTGAGTTACTCATCAACAACAAACTGTAACTGCCGCGTAGAAACAACTTCCGCTGGTGGATTTCAAAGTAAAAGCGCTGCTGAGCTTATTTCAATACGTTATAAATCTATATTACTCCAATAAAATTAACCTTAGTTCTATTTTTTATAAATATAATATAAAACAATGATAAGTAAATTAAGCAGCCCACTCGGTTTTTTTTTTACTATGATAAAAAGAGATCATTTGACTATAAATATTTTAAGGTTGAAACCCATATGTGACCTAAATGGCACAACTAAAATTTAATTACCTGTATTTTAATATTTTGTCGTATATGTCGTGCCATAAATAATTATATGGAATATAAAACATTTTATTCAATATTTTAAAAGGTTAAATTGTTGGAACAACGCTGCTGAAGCTAAAAACACTAACACTTTTACAGGGAGTGAGTTTTATCTCCAGAACTAACCCAACACTTCTACAGTCTGTAAATAAAGTCACATGATCACACATTAACACACGCTGTCCTGTAGTGATGCTCTCAGGATGTTCAGTATATGTCACTTATGGACGTCATAGTTTTTTTTGTTTTAATTATTATGTTAATAATAATACTACTACTACAAACAATAATATTAATATAGCAACATAATAATGTTATTGTTGTTATTATTATTATTATTATTATTATTATTATTATTATTATTATTATTATTATTATTATTATTATTATTACTGTTGTTGTTGTCAGAAATAAAAATAAAGAACTCTACAAAAAGAGGAGCGCTGATTAAAAATAGGAGGCCAGTCTATTGCCTGACAAATATTAGATGTCCCACTCTGGGGCTGCACTTACCAATTATTGCGAGGTAAAGTTATATCTAATATATAAAAGTGTTTAATTGACTTCAATTAATAAAAAAATATTCAAAAACAAGATGTGTGTGTATTTTCTATTGTAACGAAGGCGGCAGTGGTCACTATATAATCCTTGATTGGGGCTTCAATCAGAGCCTGTAGTGATCTGGAGAAATTCGCCGCTGAACGTCGGGAGCCCCGACACACACAGAGTGTGTATGTATGCGTGTGAGAGTTTATCAGCTATAAACTACACAGAGCTTATCGGAGTCGCGGTTAGTCTGTTCCGCGGCTTTTAACTCATTATTCTGAGAGAAACCGCCGCGGACTGTCTGTGTTTTTTTAAGCGCTTTAAGTCGTTTTTTGTTGAGCAGTGAGTGGAAAATCATTTAGCGAAGTTAGCTAGCATATTAGCTGGATTAGCCCACTAGCTTTGTGCTGTTTTTTTTCGAAAGCTTCCGAGCAAAGATACCAAACCGGGAAAGCTATTGAGAAAGATAACTTAGCTAGCCTAGTTAGGTTGTAGCTGTTTCAACTAATGTTAGCTATGCAGGCAGTTATGTGCTAGAAGGACAGGTTAATACTTTAATACTGTGTCGATACTTGGATACTTGGAACGCTAGCTAACTGACGGTGTCCATTTGTTGAGCGTTTAGCCAACTTGGCTGGGAGCTCCTGTAGCTACTAACGCAGCGCTAGGCTGCTAAACGCTGTTTTCTAACGCTAAACCTAGATAGCCCGGTATCGTAAAAGAAACATTTTATGTTTCTCTTATCGTTTATATTAACCAGCTAACTGAAGATACAACCCGTCTAATTGCCTAAAACAATCCAGCTAGCTCGACAGCCCGTTTAAAAGTTAGATAGATAGCTTAGTTAGCTAGCTAGTTAGCTAGCTAACGCTAGCTAGCTAGCTAACTGTAGCATCCGAGGAGGAAGGGAGAAGCCTGGGTATATTTTTCTAAGTACAGGTAAGTTGAATAACTCGAGTAAAAGTCAATAAACTAGTGAAATATTCTTTGTTTCTGTTTGGTGTCAAATCCAAGCTAACTAACCTGGTACATTTGCTCGTTTTAATATATGTTAGCTAATTGTTGATGGCTAGCTACTAGCTGATTTCTGGACGGTGAAACACAGGTGCTTGTGTCGATTTATTTAACGCTATATATTTTATGTAGCAACCTTTTAACGTGAATACATATACAGAAGAGATTTTAGTCGCAATAACGTTATATTGTATAAGTATTTGACAGTTACGCACAAGCTATTGATTAGCTAACGCCAGCTAATTAAGTGTTATAGTTAGCTAACTACATTATTCTGGCCTGGCCTTCACAGGAAAGTAACTTAATTGTAATTCTGAAACATTTTTATCTGTGACCCTAATAAAGTATTTAACACTGGTACTCAATACTTTAAACTCAGAAAACCACATTCGCATTATTAGGAACATTATTGGCTACCTCAGTTTCGCGTAGACCCGCTGTTCACACGTCACTGTTCCAGTTCTCTTTTGTTTAATGAAGATACTAACTGTACCCGTATGGTGATCAGATTTGGTGGTAGCTGCCGTTTCTAAATTATATCTTGTTTAAGATTTTCTTTCTCTCCTCTTTGTCATAACTGACTAATGCCCATTGTTTTTTAGTAGGTGTTTGGACTGTCTAAAGAAGCTATACTCTGGTTTGGCTTCTTGCTTCAGTCATGGAGAAAGATGCCTGTATAGAGGATCAGGAAAATGGCAATATCACTGGGCACACAGTGAAGGATTCTGTAGTAACCTCTGCCTACCGATACACCAAGGTCAGGATTATAGTATGCTGCTTAATCTCCAGTTGTGTCTAGGGCTGCACAATATTTGGTGGGGGGAAAAATATAACTTTTTTTTCTGTTGCAATATGTGTCTTCCAGGAATTTAGGAATTTTCACCATAATAAATGATGCTCTCTGATAGAAATAGAGCTGTTATTGAAAAAGAGATGCACAAGTTTTTTTATTGTGCAGCCCTAGTTTTGTCCAGTTATACATGCAACATGTATTCTGTTACATAAGTAATGCAAGTTTAAGAGTCTAATAGTCTAAAATGCTGGTATTTATTATGTAACTAGGGGTCAGCTATTGGAACATTATTGCAATACATGTTGTATAATAAATAATATTGTAACATTTATTTTTGAAAAATTATTACTATTACTAAAACTATTATTAAATATTATTATAAAACTATTATTAATTCCTAAATAAGATTTATTTTATCATTTTTTTTAACAGGAAGAGCTGTTGGAAATCAAAGAGTTACCAATCTCTAACGAAAGACCAGAGTGTCTATCGGAGAAATATGACAGGTAATCTTTTATGTGATCTTGGTACAGTGAGGAATTTAGTTATATTTTCACACATTAAAATCTATTAATCAACTTATTTAGTGTTTCTTTGATTCCTGTGTATACAATGCTTAGTTTCCAGATTATTCTGAAATGAGTGGCTAATCTAAAGTACTAATTTGTTGTTTAATTCTATAGCGATGGTGTGTGGGATCCTGAAAAGTGGCATGCTTCACTGTACCCGTCAGAGCGAAACTCCCCAGTAGATGGATACAAGAGAGACTTTGCTGAAGATAGGGTGTCTTTGAAACGCAGAATTGCAGGTAATTTTTCCACTATGGGACTGCTGCACTCTTACTAATCTGAATATTAATGACATTTCTTTAAGGATAAACTTTAATGTTAAACTTATGTTTTATATGAATCTTTCCTTCTAGACCCAAGGGAGCGTTTAAAAGAGGATGATTTGGAGGTGGTTCTTAGTCCACAGCGCCGTAGTTTTGGAGGTGGCTGCCAAGTGGCACCTACCTCTTTGGTCCGGCGTCCTGTCAGCCCTCTGGAGAACAAGGAGAACGAGTCACTCCGTTTGGGTGGTACACGACGTATTGGAAGTGGCCGCATTATGGCGACACGTGGGTTTGAGAGGGACTCGCGGGTGGACAAGGAACGAGAGAGGGAACGAGACTTTAAGGACAAGAGATTTAGGGTATTAAATTTAGTTTCAAGTACTAAGGCTTTTTCAGTGACTAGGCGTTTTAAAGTAACAAGTGGCTAATTTTAGTGCAAAGATTGTGGGTGGCTGCTTATACAGTGCATCTGGAAAGTATTCACAGCGCTTCACTTTTTTCACATTTTGTTATGTTGCAGCCTTATTCCAAATTGTTTTATATTAATCTCTTAATTCAAAAATCTACAAAAATACCCCATTATGGCCATGTAAAAAAGTTTTCTTGAGATTTATGAAAAATTTATCACATTTACGTAAGTATTCACAGCCTTCGCCATGAAGCTCAAAATTGAGCTCAGGTGCATTGTTTCCACTGATCATCCTTGAGATGTTTCTACAGCTTAAATGGAGTCCACCTGTGGTAAATCCAGTTGATTGGACATGATTTGGAAAGGCACACACCTGTCTATATAAGGTCACACAGTTGACTGCATGTCAGAGCGCAAACACCAAGCATGAAGTCAAAGGAATTGTCTGTAGACCTCTGCGACAAAATTGTCTCGAGGCACAAATCTGGGGAAGGATACAGAAACATTTCTGCTGCTTTGAAGGTCCCAATGAGCAAAGTGGTCTCCATCATTCGTAAATGGAAGAAGTTTGGAACCACCAGGACTCCTTCCTAGAGCTGGCCGGCCGTCTAAATTGAGTGATCGGGGGAGAAGGGCCTTGGTCAGGGATGTGACCAAGAACCCGATGGTCACTCTGTCAGAGCTCCAGCATTCCTCTGTGGAGAGAGGGGAACCTTGCAGAAGGACAACCATCTCTGCAGCAATCTACCAATCAGGCCTGTATGGCAGAGTGGCCAGGCGAAAGCCACTCCTTAGCAGTGTTGGGAGTAACGGCGCTAAAACTAACGCCGTTACTTTTTTTCAGTAACGAGTAATCTAACTAATTACTCTGACTGTAACTATAACGCCGTTACCATTTCCGACACCCCGTTACTGCACGTTACTTTAGCCACACTTTTTTTTTACTTCGCTTTGCCCTGGTTAACCCCTCCTCTGTCCGGTGAACTTGAGCTTCTGGCCGCTGTGCCTGTGGTTTGGCGTGGTGAAGTGAGGCACAATTGTGACAATTTGCGTGCTCTAATTAATTCAGTGATTGCCTTGGACAGCCCAAGTTCCGAATTAAGGACGTTAAACTCTTTTTAGCTGCTCCGGTTTTTGTGGTGCTGCTGCTTTCTCTTTTAGAGAAAGCTCCTATTGGCTCCTATTTTTTATTTTATATAAAGCTCTGATGTGATAATCACAATGTTGCTAAGTAACCAATTATTATTGTTCACTACAGCGAACGAAATGGCGAAAACTGAAAGTGAAAAAAACATTTGTGTTAACTGAATCTAATAAAAAGGTAATTAAAAGGAAAAAACATAACTATCTCGAACTGTATTTTGTGTTTATAAAACTAACTAAAACGAACTGAAATTACAGATAGAATACCCTCATTTTCGTGTTTAATTTATTTATAAGCGCTGTTGTACAGCGGAGTTGTACAGCGGGCGGTGTTGTGCCGAGCGCGCGGCACCTCGTGGTCCTTTAGTTCTTGTGTAAAGCGCTCTCGCTAGCAAGCCCACCCTAAAAACTTACTGAACAGAAAAAATAAAAACAAAATAAAATTAAACTATAATAATAATGAAAAATGTAATCACGTAGCTCTGGGCGCACGTGAACGCCTCCGCGTTTGACTTTCAGCATTGTGTGTAGCTGTTCTTAAAAAACATTTAAATTAAATAATAGTTCTATGCTTTTATGTTAGTGTTAATTAACATAATTCTGATTATATTTCGCTCATTCAATCAGCCCAAAAACAGACAGTTTATGGGGCGGATCGGGTCCGGCTCATAATGACAGTTCATGGTTCAGGCTTGGGCAGAACGTGCACGGGCTCCGGCTGGGTCGGGTCGGATTTTTTGCGCCCGATCTAAGCTCTATTCCCTTTTGGTGAAACTGTTATACCATTTTAACGGGCATTAAATTGTTGTTTTTGTCCAATATTTTGTTTTGTTTATATATACATATTTCCTTTGAGTGTGGCTTGGTTTGTTTAATTTCATCCCCAGACGCGTTTTTAATTTTTTTCCGTTTTTTTTTCAGTATTACAAGTTCATTTTCTTTGGTTCTGTGGAGAATTTCGTTTTGTTTTTTGAAATTCGTTAGATTATATTTTTGTCAACATTTTGGGTTTATTTTCGTTTGTTATTTTTCTAATAATAATATTAAATGCATAATTGATTTCCTTTTTTTGACGGGCGAATAATAAAAAGTAACGCGATAGTTACTTTTACTGGTAACTAATTACTTTTATAGTGGAGTAACTGCGTTAGTAACTCAGTTACTTTTTTGGAAAAGTAACGAGTAACTATAACTAATTACTTTTTCAAAGTAACGTGCCCAACACTGCTCCTTAGTAAAAGGCACAAGGCAGCCCGTCTGGAATTTGCCAAAAGGCACCTGAATGTCTCATCAGACCAGAGAATTGTTTCTCATGGTCTGAGAGTCCAAGATTCAACTCTTTGGTGTGAATGTCAGGCATCATGTTCAGGCACTGCTCATCACGAGGCCAATACCATCCCTACAGTCAAGAATGGTAGTGGCAGCATCATGCTATAAGGATGTTTTTCAGCAGCAGGAACTGGCAGACTAGTCAGGATAGGGGGAAAGATGAATGCAGCAATGTACAGGGACATCCTGGATGAAAACCTGCTCCAGAGCGCTCTTGACCTCAGACTGGGGGACGGTTCATTTTTCAGCAGAACAACGATCCAAAGCACACAGCCAAGATCTCAATGGAGTGGCTTCAGGACCACTTGTTGAATGTCCTGGAGTGGCCCAGCCAGAGCCCAGACTTGAATCCAATTGAACATCTCTGAAGAGATCTGACAACGCCTATGCACAGACGTCTCCCATCCAACCTGATGGAGCTTCAGAGGTACTGCAAAGAAGAATGGGCAAAACTGCTGTGCCAAGCTTGTGGCATCATATTCAAAAAGACTTGAGGCAGTAGTTGCTGCAAAGGGTGGATCTACAAAGTATTAAGCAAAGGCTGTGAAAACTTATTAAAATTAAAAAAACAAAACTCTCAAAACTTTTTTCATGTAATCATAATGGGGTATTTTGTGTAGAATTTTGAGGAAAGAGATGAATTTAATACAAATTGGAATAAGGCTGTAACGTAACAAAATGTGGAAAAAGTGAAGCGCTGTGAATATTTCTGGATACACTGTACATTGTTCTACTATTTTATTCTAAAAATTAATTTAGTAATTATTTTTGTGACTGCCCTACCTTTTTATTATGTATTTAATCACTTGATTTAACTATTTCTTTCTATTTTAGAGAGACTTTGGTGACAAAAGAGTGTTTAGTGAGAGGAGAAGAAATGACTCTTATGTTGAGGAGGAGCCTGAATGGTTTTCTGGTGGACCAACCAGCCAGTCAGAAACCATTGAACTCATTGGGTTTGATGATAAGATTCTAGAGGATGACAAGCGGAGGCCTAAGCGCTCCAGAAAGAGGACTGAGTCTGTAAAAGAAGGCATGTAGAGTATTTGGTTATCCCACTTATTTTCTGGCTTTAGTGTATCTTTAATTTGCATACATTTTTTTTATTGTTTCTCTTGCTCTGTCTTGCAGTTGAGTGTAATGGGGGTCTTCCTGAGGAGCCACAGTTGGTTCAAGAGACGGGAGCTGATCAGGAAGTTCCTCATTCTGGAGTTCTGCCTGAACAAACTGCTGGAGAGTTTGACTTCAATGAGTTCTTCAATCTTGAGAAGACTATGCCTGGCCTGGCTTCGGTAAGATATGGGGTGCACTGCATGCATAAGGGTGTTGGGCAGATTTTAACTGAATCAAAGCTGAGCACATCTAAGGTCTCTCATTTGGGGTTTTCTCATTCACAGACCACTTGACACTGGGGGGTGCTCTGTGTTCTATTGCATGTATTCAGTTTTTCGCCTTTTGTTGATGTTGACATTGTGTGGTGTGATTTGTGTTCAGAACTGTTTGTGACTACATTGAAAGTTGAAAATGTTTGGTAGAGAGTGAAGTTGTGAAACAAATTTATGCCCATCAACTGATCCAGGTTATGTTTAGTTTGAGTTCAGGCTTTACATTCACCCTGCCTACTAAGCTGTAGGGGGGCTTTATCTGTGCTGTCTGAGGACTGCAATAAAAAGTTGAAGTTGGTTTTTTATTATTATTATTTATTAATTTTTTTGGATTGTTTTGAGTTACCTTTTGCCAAATGCCCACTCTCCATTTACCCTCATTGCTCTAAACAGCCTGCAAGCATCATCATGTAAGTGTCCTCTTCACCCCACCTCCCCCACCCTTTCTTGACTATTTCTTTATGCTAAAGTGCTAAACCATGTTTTTCTTGCTATTTTTTTTTCTTTTAGATGATCGAAGATGTTCTGGGTGAGGGGCCAGTGACCGCCAGTCGTTTTAGCCGTTGGTTCTCCAGTAATCAAAGTCCTTCTGGTAGCCGTTCTAGCAGCTTGCGCTCCACCCCACACGAAGAGCTGGAAAGACTAGCTGGTGATTTGAACACTCTTCCAGACACACATCAGTGCTGCATGCTTACTACTTGAAAATTGTTTCTTTTTGTAAATGTTACTTTCTTTATTTTTTTTTTCCGTATGTGTATTAGGTGTAGACCCACGCAGCAGCTCTCCTAGTCAAGGTCCTACACCCTATTTTACCCCTATCTCTTCAGCTGAGCGAAAAGAAAAAGTGGACATTTTGGAGTTGCTCCATAAAGCCAAGGTTGACCTTAAACCCCTCCTGTCCAGCTTAAATGCCAACAAGGCCCGTCTGAAAGAGAGCAGTAAGTTTCTTCCTGTCCAACAATTTTAAATGTTATTGTTTCTGGACTGATTAACCAAACTCTAATGTATTTTATTGTTCTGTTGTAGCTAATTCTGGAGTGGTGTTATCTCTGGAGGAGGTGGAGGTTGGTTTAAAAGGGCTTACTGTTCGTTCTGAGCACCCTCAGCGATCTAGCCGACAGCCACAGAGTCAAGGGGGAAGCACCCCGTTCATGGCTGAGCATCTGGAACAGGCTCTTACGGGAGTTTCTGGGGTCAAACCCCGTCCTCGGGATCCTGATATGTCTGCTTTTAATAAGCTGGTCAGCAGTATGAAGGCAAGTGGAACGCTGCCCACCCATCCTAAGGCCAACAGCAGCAGCAGCAGCAGCGTAAGTGTGGAGGCTTATGTTATCGTTTGTGCCGGCTTGCGTCGTCATATGCATGTCAGCATGCTGCTTTGTCAGGTAAAGCTGTCTGATGTGTGTGTGAGAGGCAGGTAAGTGTGTTTTGACAGTGAGAATGTTGCTTCCTTTGTGGCTGAATAGATAGAGGTTGGAAGAGTGTTGTGCAATTAGCGTTTTGTATTGGATTAATGATGGGCATAAATTTGTATTTCACTGTGTGTGGGTTTAGCTTATCTGACTGGTAGCAGTTACATTCAGATGGACTGAGTTATGTTTTATGCTGAAGGGCTGTGTGTTTGCCTAATGCTTGTGCTTTGTTCTGGAGAGTTGTTAAAGAGAAAAACCTATTTGTTTGATAATGTAATGTGGGCATCACCACCTCTGTCTGGGCTAAAGACTAAAGTGTAAACAAAGCTATTTTAGTTTTACTTGCCATGATTTTGACTGCATTTTTTCCATTAAAAGTGCTCTGTGGCAGGCATTTGCACCAATCCAAACCATCCTGCACCCTTTACTCAGAGCCCATTACAGCAATGGCCATTTAGTGCTGACCAGCCCCTCCACCAACATGCGCAGTAGAGAATGGGTCTTAAAACTAAACTTGTACATATAGTTCTACTTAATGGTATACAGTTCCACTTATGCTTTCATGTTTTCTTATGGGTCATGGTCAAACACTTGGTGCGATGCAAATGCACATTAATATCCAAAAATGTAATTCTCAATGGCTCAAGAAATGTAGGCCAGTTTACGGACACCATTTCTTAAAGATGTTGTGCTACTTGAACAGATTGGGCAGTATATTAAACAACTTCTGCAAATTAAACTCAATGTTAACTACTGCATGCTGGCCAGGGTTCAGTCTCATTCATAAGATTCTCTCTATACATAATATCTTGTATCTGCTTCAGCCCAGAAATTCCACATCAGTGCGTCTCTACTACAGGGTTTTATTTACAGAAGCCCTGAAAAGTGAAAAATTATTAAACAGGCTAGTCCATTCAACCAAAACTCCTTTGCAGCAACTTGTCAGTGTTTTGTATCCTGGTTCGGGGGTAATATTGATTTTGTAAATATTATGAAATTGCTCTCTCCACTCTGCACGGATGGTTTGAGTTTGTTGATGTGGTGCATTTGTGTTTTGTTTTTGTTTTTTTTCTCCCCTCTTCTCCCTCCTCCTCTTTTTTTTATGCACAAGTCTACAGGCTTTTCAGGTCACATTGATGGAGTTGGATAATTTCGGGTGCTTCACTGTGTTTATGCTTAATTAAGCGTTTACCTTGGTTCCTCTCTTGTGTGTAGTTGCAGCAGGCATCTGATCCTGTGATCCTGAGCTCCTTATCCGAGGCTCAGGTACCTGTCCCGCAACAGAAAAACATTTTCCAGGTGAATATGTTTATCCAGTTTTATGAGCAGTTTTGATGTGTTTGATGTTTGATAGTGGAATGTTGCAGTATGGTATTGGAATTGATACAACATTGTTGTGTTTTTCTTGTATTTGTGATACTCCTCAAACTATTAAACACCTCTTAGTAGACTGCCCTGCACTTTTAACCACCAGAAATAACTTTTTATAGGGTTACAAATATGAAAGAATTGTTTAAAAAGATTCCACCAGCTAAAATACTTAATTTTCTGAAAGTCCTTCATATGAAGACACCAATTAAAGTCTGTAATGCTCAAATCATGAACATTGTCGTTGGCCAACATGTTGCTGATCTGGCAACTTGTATTTGTGTTGTAGGAGTTGTTGGGTGTTCAGGGTGCTCCACGGGCAGGTTCTCCACTACTGAGTGGTCTGTTGGCGAGTACTGATGCCCCACCTATTCCTGCCCCTGGTTTAATGCACCACCGTGGCTCGTCCCCCTCTATATTCTCACAGAGACCACCCATTCAAGACTTCTACACAGGTTGCATGCAGCCGGGAACAGGTTTGAGAGCTTGGCTTGTGGTGTATGAAATAGTTTGATAAATGCAGATAAATTCACCATTTTGTTGTTAACCAGCATACAACATTGGCAGTTGCTTTTAAGACGCAAGCTGTGTTTTAATGTGCAAATATTCCACCCAGGATTCCATGTTGGTCCGCAGCAGATACTTGCGGATCACATTCCTGAAATGCACCGATCCATAAGTCCTGGACCCACTCCACACCAGGCAAAGCTTTTTTCTTTAGCAGTGTGTTTTTAAATACATTTTTTTTGTTTTGTTTTCTGTAACATTTTTTCACAGTCTGCAACTGTCTTTGTAGTTAAGAGCACTGTCTCTGGGAGTGGACCAGGCGGAACTGGACAGCTTAATGTTCCAGCAAGATCTGGCAGTACATGCTCGCCATCAGTACCAACAAGGCTACAATAAACACAGTCATGATAAAGTCTTTCGGAACAGGTACAGTGTTTTCAAGGTTTCTAAAGAACTTAATGTGACATTTGCCGCAAAGACTAACTTTTTGATTGGTTTATGGGTGACGTTTTTGTAATTGTAGACAGCCAAGGCTAAACCGATCCCCTGGCCCCAACCCACCAGGCAGGAATTCCCCTGTTGCTGCAGTCACTAGTATGGTGAGTTTACTATAATCACAGTTTAGCCCAAAATATTTGTGCACTTTAAGACATTTTAATTACATTTCTATACCTCATAATTTATTTTTTTTTTTAATTTTTTATTTTTTTTAACATACTCACTCATTTGTTGCGGTGACCCAAAAAATTTGACCTTGCTTTAATGCGAGCTGGGGCAAGAAGGTTTGCTGTGTCTGTCAGCACAGTGTCCAGAGCATGGAGCAGATACAGGAGATGGGCCAGTACACCAGGAAACCTGGAGGGGGGCCGTAGGAGGGCAACAACCAAGCAGCAGGATCACTACACCCTCCTTTGTGCAAGGAGGAACAGGAGGAGCAGTGCAAGAGCCTTGCAAAATGACTTTCTGCAGGCCACTAATATCAATGTTTCTGCTCAAACTGTCAAACAGACTCCATAAGGGTGGTATAAGGGCCCGCCGTCCACAAGTGGGGCTTGTGCTTACAGCCCAGCACCGTGCAGGACGATTGGCATTTAATAGAACACTAAGATTGGCTGATTCGCCATTGCCATCCTGTACTCTTCACGGATGAGAGCAGGTTCACACTGAGCATGTGTGACAGATGTGATGGAGTCTGGAGATGCCGTGAAGAATGTTCTGCTGCCTGTAACATCCTCCAGCATGACCGGTTTGGCAGTGGGTCAGTAATGGTGTGGGGAGGCATTTCTTTGAAGGGCTGGACAGATCTCCATGTGCTCGCCAGAGGTACCCTGACTGCTGTTAAATACCTGGATGAGATCCTCAGACCATATGCTGGTGCCTTCTGATGCAAGACAATGCTAGACCTCATATGGCTGAAGTGTCAGCAGTTCCTGCAAGATGAAGGCATGAATGCTATGGACTGGCGTGCCCATTCCCCATACCTTAATACAATCCACACATCTGGGACATCATGTCTCGCTCCATCCACCAATGCCATACTGCACCATACTGTGTAGTAGTAGTAGTAGTAGGGATGTCGTAGTAGTAGTAGTAGTAGTAGTAGTAGTAGGGATGCCTAAGTAGTAGTAGTAGTAGTAGTAGGGATGCCTAAGTAGTAGTAGTAGGGATGCCTAAGTAGTAGGGCATTAATACAGGCACGTTGAAGCCACACACACTACTGAGCCTCATTTTAACATTTCTTGAGGAATTTCCACTGATGTTGGATCAGCCTGTCATTTGATTGAGTATGATTCCAAATCCAGACCTCTATGGTATCTTAACATTGGTCATTTTTGTTTTATCTTTTTTTTTTTTTTTTTTTTTTTTTTTTTTTTTTAGCAGTGTATATACAATGTAATAAGGCATGAATCCTGGTGCAAACTCTGGTCTGAATTTTCAGGTGTGAACACCCTTAATCATAGAATATTGTTGTTAATCCAATTCATTTTTTAATAACTAATGTGCATCCATTTGACGCCACTGATTTAAATCTAAAGTTATCCTTTTTTTTTCTCCCCAATGTCAGTAAATCTTAAAAAGGATAAGTTTAAGCAAAGTGCTTAATTATGATTATCACAATGTTATTTTAATGATTAATTTAGCTGTTGACACCACAAATTTTAATGTTTGTGTTAATAAGCCCAGTGTATACAGTACCAACAATCTAGACTTGTATATTACTTAAATCAGCCATACTTGCATGAAAAACTATAGTAGTGGAGTCCACTGGAGTAGATTCTTAGCTTTTGAGCAGTAACTGCTCATATATGCAAGTTTAAGATGAGATGTTCTGAGCTATGTTGTCCTTTCTGCAGCTGTCCCCGTCGTTTACTCCCACCTCAGTAATAAGAAAAATGTATGAATCTAAGGAGAAGAGTAAAGATGAGCCAACAAGCAGACCAGGGAGCAAAGAGGACACTGCTAACTCACAAGAGGGTAAGAACTACATTTGGCTAAATTGAAAGGTTTGTGTCCCTCCCTCTTTAAATTAACAAGTAGTTACAATTGTTTTTGCACTTTTTTTTGTGTTCAAGCAGAAACTCCTTCCCCTAGCTCTTTCCTTGAAGGCGTGGACTCTAGTGGACATCAGACAGGTGGAGTAAAGGCTTGTTCTACTCCAGTGTCTGCACAGAATCGCCACTCTAAGGACGCAGAGCGAACCAGGCCCAGCTCAACTACCGGGCAGCACACTCCTGCCATGCTGTCCCCAGGTGCCACTTCCACTTTTCCTAGACCAATTTACCCAGTACCCCTTTTGTCTCATGTTCCACTAGTGAGGCCCCCACCACCACCACTTCATCCCAGTGTGGTACAGAGGATGCTTGCTCAGGGCATACAGCCTCAGCAATTGGGACCGGCATTGTTACAAACAGGTATTTTATTTTTTTACCTCTATTTGTAATTGTCACAATGGATATAAATGGATTTGTGTAGGCTTTTTTAGAAATGCACAATCTTTAGGACACAATGTTCATAAAAGGTCATTTATAGTGGTGAATGTGATTTAACAGTAAATAATGTATTTCTCCTTTGACAGGAGTGTTCCCTCAGACTGTTGACCTGTCCCAGTTACAAGGTCTGCCCCCAGCTCTATTAGGCCAACCTCTGTATCCATTGGGCACTACAGGGCATCCCCTTATCCCCCCAAGAGCTCCTGGGACACACATGCAGTTAGTCATGCAACAACAGAGACCAAGTAAATGCTTAAATTTTGGAATTTGCAACAGTTTATTTTTTCCTAGACTTTACACACATGCATGTCGCTTGGAGTGGATAGGAATTGCACAGATAAGTGTAATTAAAATTTGCGTTTGTCTCTGCAGGTCTGCACACAGGGCCGCCTGGTGCCCCCCAAACGCAAAGTCACGGTACACATCGGACAAATCATTCCCAGCGGAGAGGAGGGAGCCCACCTCTAGGCCTGGCTAAGTGGTTTGGATCTGATGTACTGCAGCAGCCTCTCCCTTCCATGCCTTCAGCTAAAGTGATCAGTGTTGACGAACTGGAATTCCGCCAGTGACCTCATCCTGCAGCCAGTCATCAAGAGGAAAGACTTCCCCCTCCCCACTGTCCTGTTTAGTTTGGGAAAATGTGAACTTTAATTTCTACTATAATGTACAGATGACAGAGCCTTGTGTAAAGCCTTGCAGTTAATGGAAGTTGTGAGAAGGCCTACAAGTTAGAAGAAAGGGATAATACCAGTTCTGGACGTTTTCCCTGTCACTCTTGTCCTTTCAAGTAATGTAGAGTAAATAATTTGTTTTTTTTGTAATCTTTTCAGTTTATTTGCAGTAAAAAGTAAATAATGTATAGGCCATAATTGTACAGACTATGGGAATAGATTTTTTTTTTGTTTCGTCTTGCCCTGTACATAGCTTTAATTTTTTTTTTCCGTTTGTCTTGCTGCGGGGAAGTCTTGAAAAGCAGAGAATGGGGCACTGAATCTTTTCTTTTCTTTTTTTTTCCACTTTCTTCTTGTTACTCCCCCTTTTTTTTGACTGACCCTGGTTTTGACTGAAGTGGGGTTCTGCATTTCCCATCCTCGAGTTTGGAGTGGGTGGGAATAGGCTGCACTGCCGATTATTGGTTTGTTGGACTGTGATGCCTGCAGTTGAACGTTGCGCACTTGATTCATTAGCCCAGCCTGAAAAGTTGGACAGGAGTGGCTGAAACCACCAGAGCTGAGCCCAAGGGGGTGGTGCTGCAGAGTGTATGTGCCTTTTTTTTTTTTTTTTTTTTTTTTTTTTTTTTTTTTCCTCCCCTTTCCCCCTCCTTCCTACTTCCATCCCTTCCTTCATAGTCACTGAAAGAAAAGCACTGCTCTGAGTCACGTTTGTTTTAGGGTGGCAGGGGTTCGATTTGAGATGTGCTATTAATTTAAAGAAGCACAAATAGAAGGAAAAAAAATAAAAATAATATTCACAATTTGTTTTTTGTCTTGCTTTTTGTTCTGAGATGTAGTTATAATAACCTGGGTTATGGCTGGCAAAAAAACTAATCTTGATTTAATTTTATGGATCTCTGAAAGGGTGTAATTGCATTACTGTGGTATGTTATGGACATTGAGCTTAAAGCTATAAGAAGGACAACTCATCAGAATTAAAAAACTTGCATGGAATATTAGGTCATTATGACCTTTTACCATCATGTAAACAATGTGGATTCACAGTCAAAACCTAAAATGAAGACTGCTGGACAGGAACTAGTGGGTTTTTTTTTTTTTTTTTAATAGTAATAGAAAAAGCATACCAATAAATGTTTCTAGGTGCACTTGAGACAAATGCCTGTAAAACTAGACAGTGAGTTTATTTTCTTAGAAAAAAAATTGCAGAAAATCTGATTGCTGGAACTGCTGGTAAATCCTGGCTTGACTAATAAGTTACACACTCAAAAATATGTGAATTTTGTTTTTTGCCCTTTCCAGTTAGTTCATCTGATACATTGTTTGGAAAGTACTGCTCTTAACTGTAGTGTATGTGTTTTTTTTTTTTTTTTTTTTAAACAGTAATTCGATTAACCTCCCAGCATAAACAGGATGGATTTTTGTTTTGTATACATCTCAAATATATATATAAAAAAATAGACTTTAGCCCTAGTTTCAGCACTTCAAGTGTGTGTACAGAAGCCACACTTATTAGGCCCACTGTCAGATTAATTTTAAGATCACTTTTGTGTGAGCGTTACGGTTTGTGAACTAATTAACAAGTATAGATGTGTAGGTTTTATATTTATATATATATATTTATATATATATATATAAAATGAAGATGAATGCAGTTTATTTTGTTGCTCCAACAGGTCAGACGAGCTGTTTGGTGTAACTTGGACGTACCAGACAATTTATAGCACATGTAGAAAGTGGAACGGTGTGTAGAGGATTTGTTCTGCTTTAGCTGGGTGTCTGAGAGCCGGAGCACTGAGGAGGGAGGGGGGGTCGGTTTGTTTTTCTCCCTCATCGAGATCACGGGGGGGGGGGGGGGGGGCGGAGTCTGGGGCTTAGAGCCTGAGAGCTTCGCTGAACTGAACGCCACATATCTGTCCCACACCTTTCCCAGACAGTGTCTGTACCGTAACACAAACAGCTTAACTAACGCTAACTCTACCTGACGTGGTTTAAAGTGCGCACAAAGTGCTGCCACGCCGCGCGGTGACTGTAGCGGATAATGGTGGTGTACTCATCTATTTTTTTTTTTTCTTCTTCTTTAGGGGGGAGGGGTGTGAAAGGGGGAGGGGGCTCACTGGAAAACAAGGATGTGAATTCATAACGGCCCGGCGGGCGGGGGGGGTTTAGAAACCAGGAAGATGAACAATGTGTAAAAAACGTAGAGTATAAAGCTTTATTCCGATTGAGCGAAGGAGCCGCTAACGCGGGCAAAGCGCGCCGGGTGTGCGCGGCACTGACACGAAGCGAATTCATTCATTTTTCCCTGCGGGCGAGAAAACAAAACAAGGACGGACACCCCCCCCCCCTCCAAATAAAGGGTAAAGTTCACAGGAAGCTGGGGGGCTGCCATTTTTTCGCCTTGCTAACATGTTAGATGCTAAAGCGGAGAGGGGTGCTCGCCGTTAGAAAGGAAAAAACGCTGTTTTTGTCGGGTTTGTCTTCAGCCTGGGCGCCGGCTGGTTTCTCGCAGCGCTTTGTCCTATGCATTAGGTGTTCGCTGTCTGAACGCGGGCGGTATGGAGAGGACCGAGCAGCCGTGGAATTCCTCCTACACGTACCAGGTGAGCAAGCACAGCGCCGAGATGCTCCACAACCTTAACAGCCAGAGAAAAGATGGAGGCAGGTTCTGCGACGTGATCCTGCGCGTCGGCGAGGAGAGCTTCCCCGCGCACAAGGCCGTGCTGGCGGCATGCAGCGAGTACTTCGAGTCGGTGTTCAGCTGTCCGGCGGAGGGCGACGACGGCGAGGGCAAGGAGCTGGAGATGCACACCATAAACCCCAAAGTTTTCCGCGACATCCTGGACTTCGCGTACACCTCGCGGATCGTGGTGCGCCTCGAGTGCTTTCCGGAGCTCATGACGGCTGCCAAGTTCCTGCTCATGCGCTCCGTCATCGAGATATGCCAGGAGGTGATCAAGCAGTCCAACGTGCAGATTCTCGTCCCTCCTTCGCGGGGAGGAGGAGGAGGCGGAGGGGAGCACAGCTTTCCCCGCGCCGCCAACCACGACCTGTCAAACCCGCCGCATTTATTGGACGTGGCTAACGGCGCCGTGTTCGCTGATCCCGGGCCCCCGCGGTGCGTTGTTGTTGACCGGGACGACGTTGTCGGAGATGCGGGAGCTGCTAGCGACGGCTCCCTCGCGGCTATGCTGCCGGCTAGCAGGCCACCCGTACCCGTGTCTCCGTTACACCTCGTCTCGGGAAGAAACCCCGTCAACGGCGAGGCTTCTCCGGGCTCTAAACGAGGCAGGGGGAGGCCGAAGAAAGAACCGACTGCTGCTTCCTCCGACTATGGCAACAATAATAACACTCACCACGGCGATGCTAACGAAAGCGAAGGGCTGTTAGCATGCTCCATCTGCGGGAAGATGTTTACAGACGCGGCTCAACTGCGGAGCCACGAGGCGGAGCACGGAGCTTTCGGTGGCGGAGGTATCAGTGGTGGTGGTGGTGGAGGAGGAGCAGGAAGAGAGCTGCTGGTCCCCCCCGCGGACCTGGCCCCAGCGGTCGCCCCGCAGGTGATCCACACACAAGCAGGGCCGCACGAAAACGGGCTGCCCCCGCCGCCACCACCACCACCACCACCACACAGCGCCGCCGACGGCCACCGCAAGCGGGAGCGGACGCGCAGGCATGTGGGCTGCGATCTCTGCGGGAAAGTCTTCAGAGACGTGTACCACCTCAACCGGCACAAGCTGTCACATTCCGGGGAGAAGCCGTACGCTTGCCCCGTGTGCGGCCTGCGCTTCAAGCGTAAGGACAGGATGTCTTACCACGTCCGCTCTCACGACGGCTCCGTGGGAAAACCCTACGTGTGTCAGAGCTGCGGGAAGGGCTTCTCCAGGTGAGTCTAGTCCTGTCAGGTGAAACATTTTAGGTTAAACTGCTAGGTTACCTACCTGTTGTTCCCATGCAGGGGGAGAAGGTTTGTTTTATTAAGTTGTATTAAAACACACACACACTGCATATGAGCACATTTAGACTTAGAGTCCAACCTTTTGGTATTTATGGGAAATATAGTTGAACAAGAAAAACTACACACAATATAACACTATAAAAAAGACATGGCCAACAATTCAATATCAGTTTAACGTACCAGTCATAGTTTGGACACACCTCTTCTCATTCAGTGTGTTTCATTTTGGCTATGGAACATTTAATATTAAAGACATTAAAAGTACACAGGAATACGTGGAATTATTTTGTATAAAAAAAAAAAAAAAAACCCTCCATGCTGTAGTGTTGCCTTTAGGCAGCCAACCGAATTTTGTATTTAATGCACCTTACTATACCATTCAATACCTTTTATATACATTATATACATACATCAGTATACATTATTTGCAGCATATGTCACTGACTGATAAAATGTTAGATGTTTGTAGGAACAGGCAATTGGTCTAGATCCAGTTTAATATGTGTTTGTTGCAAATAATGACAAATTAATAAAAACTGTGTTCTCTGCAGGCCAGATCACCTAAATGGACATATAAAACAGGTACACACAACAGAAAGACCTCATAAATGCCAGGTAAGAATTATATAACAATGCTTAAAGAGTTTGAAAAAGAAATGTGTTTTTTAAAAGGTTCACATCATGCATTTTCTCATTCTATTTTAAAGATTTGCAATGCATCATTTGCAACAAGGGATCGTCTTCGATCACACCTGGCATGCCATGAGGATAAAATACCATGCCAAGTATGTGGAAAGTTCTTACGGGCTGCCTACATGACAGACCACCTGAAGAAACACAGCGATGGACCTCACAACTACTGCAACATATGCAATAAAGGTAAATCCTTATAGCCACAACAATTCATCGTTTCCCAAGGTTTCCCTTTTTCTCTTCAGAAAAAAGGTGAACTTAATCTTTAATAATTTCACATGCATAGTAGATGTGTTTATATATAGAAGACGATGTGATGTGAGATTGGTTGACAGTTAATTTATCCAGCAGAAGGCAATCACACTGTTCTGACTTTTTTCAGACTAATGTTTGGATTACCGTACGTAAAACATATGGATGTAAAACAAATCTCTGCTTGTTCTATTTTTTTCTTCTTTCTTTTGTTTTGCTTCTTGCTCCTACAATGGTCTCAGGTTTTTCTACTGCGTCCTACCTAAAGGTACATGTAAAAACGCACCATGGCTCCTCCATGCTCCCTCCTTCCACAGCTCATCAGTTCCTAGAGCCGCGGGCCAATGGGCCGCAGACACACAACGGCACTCCCTACAGCTCTGGACGCCAGTGCGCAGTGGAAGGCAAGCAAGCCTCTCCCCACAGCGTCCTTGTCGCTCACTTGCTCTTTCACCCTGCTGCTAAATACTGCATCTGCTTGTGTATACACTTACAAACACTCATACATGCACGGTTCAGACTTTTGCGTTAAGTTGTCACTGCAGCTTATTTCCATTATTCTTTTTTTATTATGTAAAAAAATGGTCACATGTTCAGCAAATTTTGCCTATACAGCTAAAGCTAAGCTTTTATTTTTGTAGCTTTATTGAAACATTGATATAAAAATAGGAGTCATATCTATTGCTGTGATTAAGATAACATCACATCATTGAATCAGATATGAAGAGTTTGTGGTTAGAATTAAGGCTAACAAATTCCAATGATTGTCCCCCTTCATATTCGTTCTCATTTTAGCATATGGAAAGTGATCTGTTTGGCTTTGATTTAGTGCACATTGTTTTGTATTTCAGTGAAAGATTCCACACAAAATTCATATAAAGTCGGTTTTGATCGGACAAAAGCAATAGCTTGCATTATAGACTTGAATTTTGAGGAATATATTGGAATAACAAATAAAAGCTGGCTGACCTGTCTGCCCACACTGCATGTATCCACATGTACCACTGCAGTTGGCTTGTGCTGTGTAAGTCAAAGTGCACATTCGAGTAAGGCTGCAATGTTCTGTTTGGAAGCCCATTTAGTCTTCCTGCCTTATCAATTTCAACTCTAACTTAGTCCAATAACTCAGATACCTGTGTCTGACCTTTCAGTATCATCCATTCAGAAATAAATATCATTGGTTGCTGTTTCCATAGTGTAAAAAATTAATCATAGTTGCAGCCCTACCAGTTTTGTGTAGAATGGAAGCCGGACCTTTTATATTGCTGTTCATGTTAGCATGGCATTAGTCTATTGCTTTCTGTCATTTCCATCTCATGCTGGCTAAACAAATGTTTCCTTAGCAACTTTCATTAATGCATGTGCCAATGTAGCTCTGCATCTTTTGTCATTATTTGAGATTAAATGGACCTTTTTTCGAACAATTATTGCCATTGAAACCAGCAGCCTGTTGTTGGGGTATGCTGAGAGGATTTTGGAGAGGAAGAATTTGGACTGAAATGGTTGTTTATGAGATCCATGTGGCCAAGTGTTTACATTGTTGTTGTTGTTGGGATCATTTTTTAGGGACAGAAGAATTTTCTTTGTACTGTGATGTTTGGTATGTTTAAACATTAGTGCTGATAAGACTACTAAAATAAGCAATAATAGTAAGAAGAAAAAGAAAAGGTAGTCCTTCAGTAGACTGTTAGAACATTTTAGTTTGAGTTGCCAGTTTAGTACGTAAACCCCACACCTTCACCAAAATTAAACAAGTTCATTTTACAATACAAGTAAAAGTTCTGATGTGGGAAGTATGTGTTGGTGTGGTTATATTTATTATTATCTTGACTAGTTTAGGGGATTTATTTGAAGATAGAAATGGTATTCTACATCAGTAAAACAGTCATCAATTATCTTAAGATGGACTCCAACAATATGTCTGCAGGCTTGGCAAGTAATGAAGGAAAAAGATTCATTCACCTGTGATGATCTTACTCAGGCTGAGTGTGCATTGTACTTGATGGGTCCGAAATTCAAGCTTTGATGAGCACGAGATGATGTGAAGTTAATCATCATTCCGACTAAACTGACTGTGAATCCTCCCCCCTGGCATCTCTGTCTCTCCTTCTGTCTCTGCACCTCGCCTCCTCTCTCCATTCTTGGGGTGATGGTGTAGACCTTTGCGCCAGTCGTCGGCTCCTGGTTACCTTTCCTGAGACAGAAGGGTCGTTTCGGGGGCTTTCTGGGCCTCCGGTTCTCCCCCAGCCAGGCCCGCCTGCCCTTGGTTTGCAGCCTGAGTTGCTCCTAGGCAAGCCAGGGACGACTCCCTATTTCTGGGAGTGCCGCTCTGCTGGAGCACCAGGCTTCCCGCTCCATGGGCCTCTGGCAGGTCAGTATGGGCCGGCTGGAGGGTGGGCATGGGACGAGACAATTGCTGCTTACACAAGAGAGGATGTAGGCTGCTCCAGCTGATGTATCAGTGTTCCTGATCATTAAAACAACTATTACAAGTGGCCTATTTATTGGGTAACATTCCAAATTTAATGAAATCAATGGCACAGGTGGCAGTGGGCAAAATGCGTGGTCTTATTTCATGTATTTGGAGGTCTTTAAACAGGTGTTAAAGATATTCAGGCAGATTTTTTATGTTATCCCTTCCAACAACTGCAGAAGGTATCCAACTGAAGGATGCCATCGCTGCTGAAAACAATCCTAACATTAGAGTCTACAATATACTACAATTGTGTTATTATTTATTGCAATTTTCTTTATATATATATATATATATATATATATATATATAATGTAGTAGTCAAGAAAAAGTCAGCACAGACTAGTAAAGCATTGTTGAACGGGAATCCAAGTAATTCTTATTCCTATTGTATTAGACTCTATTGTGGTAAGATGCTGAAAACCTAGCAATGCATGATATTATCTGCACAGACTGGTGAGGACAGTGGGCTGGTATGGGGAAGGATTTCTTGGCACAAACTGGAGAACCAACCAAACAACATTTAAATGATATTGAGTATCTAAAAATTGTTCCTGACCAAGTTCATCCCTTCCCTTCATTATACTAACAACTACACTATTATGTAATGCTCCTGATTGCTTAATTCTAAGTAGGTATTGGTATCTGTATTGGCAAGTACAAAAAAAAACACATAATTGTACTCTGTTGAAAAAAAATGGTATCCATCCATCCCTAGTGAGATACCACAAGATCATAGGATACCTCATCACAGCTGTGCTGTGATCGTAGCATTAGCAGTCATGTTAAAGCAAGTACTAAAATTTCGTAACTTTACATAAACAAGGCTGAAGACTTGTCGATGTCTAACCAGACAGCGAGAAACAGTTTTATGTCTTTATTTTTCACTAATTTACTTGTTGTTTAGCTTAATCGTGTGGCGTGAGACTAGCGTATTCATCTAATACGCTGCAGTGTTAGAAGCTAAATGTATTTCTCAGACCATTAGAGACTACCAGTTACAGTTAGAAGAGCCCAACACAGTTTTAATCCAATCTTGAAAAGCTTCCCTTTTGGCAGTTTAATTGACTTATTTTTTTACTTTTGCTAAATGTTTTATATCTTTAAAGTTTTTGTAAATTTTTTTCTCATGTCAGATTTTTAATTTGAATTACCTTTGTTCTTTCTCATTTTATAAAGTAGTGATGCACAACATATGATACACTTGCCTTGACGATATTTGTGACATAATGCCTACGCTTAGTACACTAACAATGCAAAAGGATTCTAGCCCCTCCTCAAATTCACACCTATTATAATTCATTCTGTTCTAAAGGCCAAAGGAGGTTAAACACATACCAACATGTTTCTAATAGCTTGATGCAAACCTTTAAGACGATTAAATACACACACATTGCCTTGTTTCTTTTAGCAAGTATTTTGTTTAAAATACAGAAGTGTTATCTTTTGTATTTGCATCTCGTCCTGTATTGTGTAGCACAAAGACTGTGGAAAGCACGGTCTAGCACCCCTGCTGACTGGTTGCAGCTTGATGTATAGCTGTCTCATTCCAACAGTTTTTTTTCCCCAGAACGTTTTTAAAATGTTATTCTGCTATACAGTACGAAGGAGAAGTTACCTTTAGAAATAATTGACCACCTAGGCTGAAACAGACCGTCTGCATTACATGTAGTAGCTGATTTGTTATTGATCATGTTCTGCTTTGCTGCAGTTGCATTAACAGACACAACTGTACAGAATACGGTGCGTCTGATTTAAGTGTAAAATGACCAATAGTGTAGTTAGATGTGATGGACTCTGTAGTACGTGAACTCTGTTATGTCCAGTGCTCTCATTAATTTCTGGTCTGCACCAGATCCTAAAAACATTTTAACAATAGTTATTTATTTATTTGTTTATTTTTTTCCAGAAGTCACTGGTGCGTACTTGGTCTTTTACAGCAGCTTGAGGGTTCAGTTGAACTGTAATATCCATGGTTAGTCCCAGCAGCAAACAACTGAGCTCCAGTACTCTGATTCTGTACGAAAACTTGTAAAACTGTAAAAGCATTACATTGCATCTGAAATGCTTGTTCTGGTTGAAGGAGGCTGGCATACCAGGGTCGGCTGCCTAGACTTTGGCACACAGGTGGACATGTTTTCTACAGTCAGTGGTGTAGTATTAAAATGATAATTGCTTTGAAGTAATAAAGGCATGAAAGATTTCCTGTTAAGAGCCCATTGTGTACATTCTGAAATGCCAGTGAGTTAAAGAACACAAGGTTAATCCTTAAACCGAAAGTTCGCATCTGTGGAAGTCCATGCTGTACATCCTTCAGTTTACTGTTGTCTCTAACATTGTGTTCATATTGTATTCAGTGGCCTTTGGTTTATACTGTTAATTTTCTACAGATATGGTAATATATTATAGACTGTGTAGGCAGTAGATATTTATTTACAGATTGTTTGCTCGAGACAGAGAAGTAAAAAAAAAAAACTGAGACTCTTTGTCCTGAGTTTATTAATATTTGATAAGAAAATCATGACTTGCATTTAGGCTCTTAGTGTAAAGATATTTTTACTCTCTAGCCTTTTCTTTTATTTTTTTCTTGTTTAGAGCCTCCTGATAAATGCTATAATGGTAAATGAATGATACATACAAATTCAAAAGGACTGGGCAGTATCCTCATCAGTATTTCTAGAGGACATATGGTCAATTCTAAGCAAAGGCAAGTTAAAAGGCCTGTGGTCGTTGGAGTCAATTTTTTTTCTTCCTTAATCTCTTCATGTTCTTGATATTCAAAAATTGATCAGTAGAAATGCAGTCAATTTGCTTTGGTTTATATTCGGTCAATATTTATATTAGTTACATACATTAAAATCTCTCTTTTAAAGTTCTGTTGTTACTTCCTTGGCTGAATTACAAATGGGCCTCATTCCTTGTCTCACTGCCTTTCATCAATTCTCATTGTTTCAGTAACTGTACGGTTTAAAAAAACAAGTTTAATTTATTCTGTAAGAAATATGTGTATATCTGGCCTAATGTGAGGTTCTTCTTGTCTCTCCCTGTATTCTTCTGTCTCTCATTTATCCTGCCCCGCCCTTCCCCTCCCCACTCTGTGTTTACCTCAGACGGGCAGGAGAATGCTGGGAAATGCCACCATCAGGATTCTGATGGTTCAGACGCTGCGTTTGGGGAACTCTCGAACGGGACAGAGCTGAAGCACGAGCATAAAGCAGAAGGTGAGGAACTAGAGGTGACTTCTCTGATCTTCAATGGGGAGGCTGATGGCCCAGCGGCGACACCCTGCAGCTCCAAGCAAAAAACGGACCCAGAAAAGAAGTTTGCCTGTGGCGAATGTGGCCAGACCTTCCGCACAAAGTCTTACCTCAACAAGCACCACCAGCGGGTGCATAAGAAACACAGTGGGACGGGGTCCAGCCTTGGGGATCTGGGCTCGCCCTTTTCGCCCCAACAGAACATGTCGCTACTGGAGTCGTTTGGGTTTCAGATCGTCCAATCAGCTTTCGCCTCTTCACTAGTGGACTCTGAGGTTGGGAGCAGTGTTATGGGTTTAGGAGACAAGTGACTCTCTTGTGAAAGAGATATGTTTGTACTTTCTGGACTGCCACAAGTTTGAGTTACTGCTTTTCTACTTTTCATCAGTGTCATCGTAGACTACTTTGTCTTTTGTGTTTCATACCGTCGACTTGTTTTTGTCAGTTTGAACGTACATGTTTGCCAATATGTATTCCATTCTGTTTTCTCGTTGGCGCGATTTCAGCTAACTACCTTCTCCATTTCCTGTGTCATAGTTTGTTCCAGAGATTAAGTCGAGCCACTGGTGGTTTGGGCTGTTAGACTAATGTTAACACAATTGAATTCTTGATTTTTTTGCTTGACAACCTTTCAGCTGCTGAGGCTGATCATTAGACTTAAGACGATTATTGGGTTAAAAAAATCTCAATAACCCTGCCTGTCTAAAGTCATTAAGTTTAATCATCATTAATCACTTAAATTTAATCCACACCTGCTATTGCTACTTTTATTTTAATTTTATTTTGCATCATGGATACTTGCCAGAAGGATTGTTTTGGGTTACATGACAGTGCATGTGAGTTTTGAATATTCAGCAGGGACCAATTTCAGGTATGACTAAGATATTGCAAGAAATGAAGAGTATATTTTATTAACTTATTGATATTAGTGTCCCAGTCTTCTTTATGAAATGGTTTATATAAAGTTGTTCAGATTTAGATTTGTGCTGTGCTGGTATTTCTTTGAGCTGTATGTCTGACAAGAGGCCCGCAAAAGAGCTTCTGTATGTATGTGTGTTTTTTTTTTTTTTTTTTTTTTTTTTTGTGTATGTGAGGTGTGTTTGTGAGTGAGAGAGAGACAGCTTGATTGTTTTGTGTGTTTGTGTGTGCACCTGGTCTCTTTATCTTCAGAATGTAATATAATCAGAGGGCTTTTTTTTAATATATCAGATTTTTTTCTATGATGTTTCTATACATTCCTGCTTAACTTAAGAGTTCCTATCATGACATGTGTATAATGTTCACACACGTAAAAAATGTGTATATATATATCTATGGCCAATATTGTTCGTTTGTTTAATCTATGTGAATGGGGTCCTTGTATATAAGCTTTCCTTGGCCTTCTTGGAGGAATGGGTGTTCGACTTTGAGCAAAGAGCCTAAGTTATATTAAGTTGGTACCGGTAAATCCCTACATTTGTTTTTTCTTTTTTTATTTGTGCAGGTGCTGGGGTGTGTTATCATAATCAAAAAACTGTTTTTGTGTGTGAGTTTCAGTAATTGTGTCAGTATTCCTTAGTTTCAGATCAGATGGCAACACATTTAATATATCCTCCAGGTACTGGAGTATACTGTATAGCATAGGTTGGCAATAGGCAGCCCGCGGGCCAGATGCGGCCCGCAAGCAAGAAACATCTGGCCCGTGAGGTTGAACTATAATGAAAAAAAAAATCGGACTGTCCGTCTCAAAAATGCTCTTTATTTAGAAACTTAATTTTCCAAAACAGAAAAATTTATTAAAGATTTTTTGATAGAGCCACGGGCTGTTAGATAACTGCTAGCTTCTTTATTCTGTTATTTTTTTTTTTTATCCGTTTTTTTTATTTTTTATTTAACAAACAGGTATATCATTAATAGCGCCCCCAATGGTCAGTCCACAGATTTCACCCACATCAGCCCCCTTGAATGTCTGCTTGTCATTTTAAGAGCGCCCTCCCGCCACCGGCCAAACTTAATTGCCGACCCCTGCTGTATAGTATAGTATACTGCTACAGTATGCTGCTACTGTGGGCATATGATACCTGGCAGCACAGTCTGCTACCAGGTGTTTTAAGAAATAATGATAAGTAATTAATAAAATGAATTACATTAATAATGTCTCATTTCAGATATTACATTGTATGGGTTTTAGTTTCTACATAGGTTTGGACAGTTGATATGTAATCTGAGAAGGTATACAGTCAAATTTGCTTTGCATTTACCTTCTGGTTAGTATACCTTTATATAAGGTACAGAGAAGAGACTTTTTTCATGACAGCATTTTTCTAAGTTGCTTTGACTATTCTGCTTGACTTTTTTTTCGAGCAGATTGTTTCTGAAATTAATAAAATTAATCTGACAGTGTAGAGATCATCATTAATTCATGTTCAGTCACCGTCTCTTGACTCCAGTTCTAGCAGGCTGAATTGAGTGCTTTCCTCATTTTATTTGCTGAATGAAAGTGGGCCTTGGGGACAATTCAATGCTTAATGGTTTATTATAATTATTTGTTGCCTCATATTTTGGGTGGGACATTGTGTCACTGGAAGTGTTTTTCTTTCCTCAGTCACTGTGTATGTCTGTTTTTTTTATGCGTTTTGTGCGTGCACGCAAATTCTGCTTACATTTTTGTATATTCGTATGTTGCAAAGTGCCTTCCCAGTACTGATTGTGAACTGCGAAAATCTGTCATTATAAGGACCGTCTTAAGAACAGTGTACACAGAGAAAGTGACACTTTTGTATAAAGACATGCACATAGAACAAAATGTACATTTGTATGTATGTTTGGGATTCTATCTTTGTTCTCTGACAAAGAAATAGTTTCTTTGCAATTTATGTCTAGAGTTTCATTGATTTTTGGACATTTGGATATAGGCATACTTTTCTATTGATGTTTGTTTTTGTACACTGTTTTGTGTCTCTGTTTATTTGCTACAGAGATGAGTATAAAATAAAATTGTATTTGAGAAAAAAAAAAAAAAAATTTAGAATCATTTTGGAGTATTGTTTTCACTCATCACACACTTGTTGCAACCGGACTACTAACTGCATGGATCCTGTAAGTGCCATAGTTGGTTGTTTGTTTTATTATATTTACTATTAATAATATTTATATATTACTATTTAGTTCTTTTTCCTTCCCCATGACATTTATTCACAGCCCGTTGAACATTTCTACAAGCAGACTTTAGAGAACTTAAATAAATCTTCATATATTTTGATCACCAGGCCAGGAGTTACAGTTTGCATCATTTTAATGCAAAAGTGTTACAAGCAACATGTCAAACAATACTCCATAATAGTAGACTAGAATTGTATTAGAAACAAAATCCTTTGGAAAAAAAAATGTCTGTAGAAAATAAACACTTGTAAAATGTAATAGAAAATAAATGCTTGTAGAAAAGCATACCCAAAAACAAAACAAGATACCTCAAAACAGAACACCACACATTAAGAACACTTTTAAGCATTTGTGTTCCCTTCAAACAGATGCAAAAACATTCATTTGTATATCTTAAATAATTTTACACCTCATCTTTAGAGATTCCCTCAAAACCCAACACTTACTGTTGCCAACATTGAAGGTTTACTGTTTTTAAAAGTAGTCTAGGTACACTCTGTAAATGTTTAGTTTATTATTGCACACACTAAAACTATTACTTATTTAGTTGTGTCTGTTAAATTTAGAATAATCAGCGTAACAAGCAGGTTTATAACTTAAACAGTTAAAACTATTTATTAAAAAGTGTCTTTATTCAGGTTAGTATTTAATATCGTGTATGCTTGTGTTCAGTTCTGTTCTTTTTTAAGAACAACAGCTTTACAGCTTGAAGTCCTTTAAGGCATGGTGTAAGTTGCTCAACTGACTGTCAGCCAGACCTGCTGTTTTTTTTTTTTTCATTTTTTCAGAATAGGCAATGTTTTTGTGTATGTCCTGCTTTTGCCACTACTGCAATACATTGTTTAAACAAGTGCAATTATTCTTACACAGCACAACACACATTGACATGCCACCACCAAGTTTAGTGTCACTGCATGTGTGTGGCTGTGTGTGTCTGTATAGTTAATTTGCCAAAACAGATTAACTCTCTATAAGCTATTTTTAATTTAGAAGTTAGTTCTCAAGTTTACTGTTGTTTAGCTGGACTTAACAGTATTGACTGCTAACTTATAATACAGTATAATATTGTTCAGTAGAGCACAGCTTCCACAAGAGTATCAAATTTAAAATAATGAGAGTTTTCCCAGGATTACCTTTGAGCTCTGTATGTGACCATGTTTGATGCTCTCTCATTCTCCAGCAGAAAAGTGCAAACATTTTGATAAATATTCAAGAATTCTTAGATGTATATGTGGAACATCTATAAGGCTGTAGAATGACAGACTTCACCCAGCTGGTAGTGAGCCTGTTTTCTTTTGTTTTCTGTTGTCTCCTTTTGACGGAAATTAAGCTTGTTGAACTCATTTGAGATCATGGACAGCGTCTTTCCTTTAGTCTCTGGTAGAACAAATCCAATAAACAATGTAGTGATGAGGCAGACAGTGCCAAACGGCAGAAAGCAGAACTGGCCCAGTCCACTCTGTTAGTGACACACAGAAGATAATAGATTAGAGCTGACAGAAATAGCTATTTCTCAACAAAGAACATTAATATTACCTTTAAAATGGCATTTTAATACACTTTGACAGTGGGCATTTTGTATTTGGCATTAGTATTTGTATTTTTGTTTTTGGATTTGTATGATATAGGATATCAGTTATAATATAGAATATGTCCTCACCACAAGGAAAGGGAATATCATTCCAATAATGAAGAGATTGAGCCACATTAAGGAACCAGCAATCATGTAGGCAGCAGGCCGGGTTGTCTGGTTAAAAATCTCTGTAGGGAGAACTCCAGTCACTCCAGCTGTGAAGAAAATTAAACCCAGTATCATAACATGTCACTTCTGAATGATGGGCTCTCTATTAGCTAGCATAGTTGCAGTACAGATGGCTTGATTAATGAATAGCTTTTATCAATGTGTTTAACATAGACTACTTTCCTGATGTTAACATATATTAATTATAAGTCATTTTATTGTATTTATAGGAAAAATATCAACTTTGATTTATTAGTCAATTTGTGAATAATGCAGTTTGCTTCACACCATATTTGTTGTATCACAAAACCAAACATATACAGCGGTTTAGCCCCACACTTTCACAATCAGGTTACAAAGAGTGTTATAAATAAAGGGCAGTCAATTGTTTTAAAGATGCATTATCGTTATCAGGTTGGAAAATGGTTGTGCAAAAGTTTTTTTTCTTAAAGTAATTCCCTGTAATTAAATACATTAATAAAAATATATAAAAAGAAACATATTCATATACATATTCATAAACATATAGACTTCTAACACAATATTTTTTTTACCCTTACACATTCCCAAATACTATGCATAAAATCTGATATTTAATAAAAATAGTAAAATAATAAAAAGTAATAGTACATTTGAGTTGTGTCAAACAACTCTGTCACACCTCACAAAAAATGTTAAAAGTAAACTACATGAAAAATATACAATAACAGAAAATGCAATGTTGTACAGGAGTAACACAGTTTGACTCACCTGGCCCCATCCCAAAGCTGAGGATATAGGTGAACACACAGCCCATGCTCATGAAAGGCATCCAGTGCACTAAATTCTAAAATAAAATTTAACATGAGTTTTCTCACATATACCACATAGCTATTTAAAAAAAACACTCAACAAACTTTAAAAGGAGCACAGATATTAATTAGGATTCTATCATTTATCCTGTATCCATCATTTATAACTTTATATTTCAGAGTTTGCATTGCTTTACATTAGTTACTGAAAATCCTCAGGGAGTTATAAAGTCACAGATCAGAAGTGGTTAAATGAATACAACTTGTTACATTTTATATGCGTATATTTACAGTACGTGAGTGTTTGGGCAAATTTCTGTAACTTTGATTGCTAAGTGATTTTAAAGTGACCTTATTTCCAAAAGGTATAAAATAGCACCCTGCATTGTCAGGACATAGTAACCCCCCATTTTGGCAAGTATCTAAGTCTGTCAACTTTTTGTAAGATTTTTTACAGCCAGCTTAGGCTCTTTATATTTTGTTTTGGGGAATCTTATTACAGTAGAACAGTGAACCACCACTGTAATATAACAAATCTACTAAATCTTCCTGAAGGACGTTTGCAGTAAAACTGGGCTTTTAATGCAGAATTCTAGGAATGCATGGTCTTCCAGCACTTAACTTGACCAGCTAGACAGCTACTTAGAGGAGTTCAAAAAAGCCGATTGCTGGGGTAGGCTTAAGGAGGCAGAGTTTTAAAAAAGCTTTTAAATTTGTATTACCTGACCTTTCTAGCCATACCTATAAAAATCTACAGCAGATACAGTCAGAGACATTGGTTAATGTTATGTAAGTGCTTAAATGCTTGGAGTGTGCAAACTTTTATACAGTTGTACACATTGCTCGCACGGTCCGGCACATGGCGGAGCTCCCGCTGTCGGGCACATTGCGGAGCTCCTGCGTTCGGGCACATCGCAGAGCTTTAGCTCTCTCTCGTGTAACATACAGTCAATATAATGCTAGATACGAATTTTAGAAGAGTTTAGAATTGCTGTATTTCTCTCTTCTCTCGCTTGTACTGGGGAGAGGTGGGCAGGGCAGACTACTCTCTGTGGTGTTTTGAAATTTGACTGCTGTAACTATTTCACACGCTTCTACAGAATGTACCTTTAAGGTTAGGGTTAGGTGTAAGGTTAGATTTTAGGGTTGATTAATGGTTAGGTTTAGGTGTAAGGTTACATTTCAGGGGTGATTTAGGTTTAAGGTTAGGGTTAGATTTTAGAGTTGATTAATCAGTAAGGTTAGGGTTAGGTATAGGGTTAGATTTTAGGGTTGATTAATGGTCAAGGTTAGGGTTAGTTGTAGGGTTAGATTTTAGGGTTGATTAATGGTTAGGGTTAGATTTTAGGGTTGATTAATGGTCAAGGTTAGGGTTAGTTGTAGGGTTAGATTTTAGGGTTGATTAATGGTCAAGGTTAGGGTTAGTTGTAGGGTTAGATTTTAGGGTTGATTAATGGTCAAGGTTAGGGTTAGTTGTAGGGTTAGATTTTAGGGTTGATTAATGGTTAGGGTTAGATTTTAGGGTTGATTAATGGTTAAGGTTAGGGTTAGGTGCAGGGTTAGATTTTAGGGTTGATTAATGTTTAGGGTTAGGGTTAGATTTTAGGATTGATTAATGGTTAGGGTAAGGGTTAGATTTTAGGGTTGATTAATGGTTAGGGTTAGGGTTAAGTGTAGGGTTCGATTTTAGGGTTGATTAATCGGTAAGGTTAGGGTTAGTTGTAGGGTTAGATTTTAGGATTGATTAAGGGTTAAGGCTAGGGTTGGGTGTAGGGTTAGATTTTAGGGTTGAATAATGGTAAGGTTGGTAATGGTAATGGCTGGGGTTAGGTGTAGACTGGACTTTGTTTTCTGTTAAACAATTTTTTGAAGTATTACACTTGTTACACTTGTTACATGTGTTATTATTTAACCATTATATGGAAACAATGAGTTGACTGAGACATTCTGCAGAGATATTCTAAAACTGCTGGTGGTTTAGTTGAGTTTAAGAGATTAATTGTAAAGCTGTAGATGAACAAGGTTCACTAAATTACATACTGTGTTCATAAAGTCCCAGCAGCAAACCAGCAAATACAGTGTTTAGATCCTAAATTTAGATCCTGTTTATAGTTAAATAAAGTTTACCTGAAATGAAAGTGCCACAGTAAAGACTACAGCCCAGCCTGTCATAAGTGCGTAGCCTCCCATCAAAAGCACTTTTCTGCCTTGACGTTCTATAAGTAGGTTCTGAAAACACACACACACACACACACACACACATATGAAATCTGTAACCTGTTACTAAACTCCAACCTGAAATTAGTACTAAATAATCATATTCCTCGAAATCACTGCTTCTTAACTGTGGTAACCCAGAACTCCCATAAAATGTAATCAGGGCTTTGAAAACTGCAAGAGTTGTCTAGCATTGATGAACTAGTCTAGCATTTACGTTTAATGAAATCACAGATGCCAGAAATCCTGGGCTCTTCGGGAGTCGCCTGTCTTTCTTTTAAAAGGACAGTTACATAACATGTCTGCTGATTAACTCCTGTTTAACACTTACACTCAGAATGCAGGCAGTGAATTCACATGTGCCAGTGCCAATAGTCACATACTGGATGTGCTCAGCAGATAAACCAGCTTGTTGAAATATATAGAATGCATAGAAGTAAATCTGTAAAGACAGAAAAAGATAAAGACCACTTAAAAAAGGAGATTTTACAATTTATTCTTTCATTACACCTCTTACTCACATACTGCTAATGCTGTGTTCATTAAAATCGATAATTAAGTATCCCTGCTTTGATAACAGGACAACAGGTCAGGAGAGACATTTGGCAAAGAGGTACCATATATTGTTTAAGTTTCACAATGAAAACACTTTGTTTGGGTCAGTTTCTTTATAGTCATAAACCATACTTTGGAGATTGTTGAGATGTATCCAAATCTAGTGCGTTAAGTATTAGATAACTTTTTGTATCCTATTAAAAATTTAATGCCAGATCTCAAATTTCACAGCCTCCAGCAGGGCTGCTGAAGATTACACGAAAACAAATAAACCTATTAATATTTAAAATTATCTTATACATTTATTTCTCAAACTGTAGAAAAATGTGCATTGGTCTTCTAAAAAATAAAGTACAATTTCTTTTTTACTCATCAGAGTAAAGGGCGAAGTTCTCTTGTGCAATAAAATGTTCCCTGCAGTTTCAGTTTTTTTAACTAACAGAGAAACATTTACACTGTGAAAAAAACTGTTATTCTGTGAAGCTTGATCTTTAGCCTTTTCCCAAGTCTATGAGTTCAAACTACTCCTTCAACATATCATGTTATTCAAGGACAGACAAAAGTCTGAGTTATTTTGCCAAATACATTTACACTATACGAAGAGATTACCAAACAAAAAGTAAGTTAAGGCTTACTGTACATTCAGCTGCTCTCTACTAAAACTTTTCATGGGGATTTTACAAGCTTTACAGCTTGCCCTGTATATCCAAGTAAACTGTGCAACTTAAAACAGCTAAATTCACTAATTAAAGAAAGTATGTATGAATACTTTTGGCTTTTGTAAAAGACAGAGGCGTTTCATATGTGGTCATCTTACCAAACCTCAGCTGTTACAGTTAGTTTTCAGCCATAACTGCATCCTAAATGAAAACATAATTGCCATAAGAGTCAAGAACTGGGCTCACACACCGAGTCGTTACCACACAGCTGCATGGCACTGCTCAGCACTGCGACGGAGATGAGTTGCCAGCGAATGCTGCGGTCGGTGAAGAGCTCCCAGGGCTGCCGAGCTCTCAGGCCTTCAGCCTCCGCCTTCTCCTGCAGCATCTCATCCAGCTCAGCTCTCTCAACCTCACAGCCCCGCAGCTGCTTTAGGGCTGCCCAACACACAGCACAGACACAGTATAGGTTAAACATTTTTAATGGCTGAATTCAAATTGCATACTACACACTAATACTATGTGGCATATACTGTTCTATATACTAATCTTAATTGTGCAGGTTTGTCAGAATAGCACACAAAATATTAACATACTAACTGACTGACTCTGAGTATGTGTTGTGACTTTATTCTCAAAAACTATTTAGCATTAGTAAGTAGTACACAATATGGACCCCATCCCAAGCCTCAGAAGTCTGAAGAGTGTATACTTCATAAAATATGGAATATCTACATGTTGTATGAAAAGAGTTTCATTGTTCAGATGTTTGGTGTATCAGACCTTAATTCTACACTGCTTGACATGACCTTAGAATGAACCTTAGAATGACTGATCAAAAGATTAAAAGTCCTTTTACCCTTTAGGCAGGCATTCTTGTCTCCACGGTCGATGAGAAGGTACCGGGGGCTCTCTGGAAACCATGGCAGTGTGAGAAGCTGGATAAAGCCAGGCACAGCATTACTGGCTAACAGGTACGGCCAGCATGACTCACAACCCAACAGTTCCCTACAGAAAGGTGAACAAAAACAGTCATTTAAATATAAGTATTTTCTTTAGAAATAATATTAGCAACCTGAGTTGCTAATATTATTCATCATAGCCCCGTCTCTGATTACTGATTGCTAAGTTCTGTGAAAGTCTCTGCGTTGTGCCTTTTGAGGATTAATTCAAATTAATTAACATTAAAAGCACAGTGTTGAATATTCATCACTTGCTAACATATTTATATAACTATGTATTTATTTAAAGTGATAGTCCATACGTTTTTGTGGGAATGTGTAAATTCACCAAGCATATGATTAAATCTGGTGGGAGGAATCAGTTCTCTCTCTTCATGCACAATATGGCTCCACAATTGTTCAATTTGTTTTATTAACAATTCTATGTTTCTTTGGCTTATGATGAACGAATGAAGAGATAAAAACTGTTCTGCTGTCCTGAAATCTTCATGTATGCAGTAGCTTATGTATTAGCACCATTAGCAGCACCATGGTTGCTCAGGTAACAGCAAAGGCTATTATAAACAGAAGAAGGTATAGGGACCAACCAGATATCCTGCTTTTAGAATGAATATACAGTATATGGCTTTGCAAGAATGTTAGCAGAAGCACATTGATGCCATTTATTGTAATATAAAGCTCCCTCCCCACCCAAGAATACTACTGCTTTCAATTTAAAAGAAAAAATATTAAAGAATGCTGCATTAAAGTACTTCAATACGTCTTTATTTCCGTGCTCAACCATTTCCTTTAACACAGTATGGCACTTATATGATATTATAATTGTTTATACTGTATATTGGACCCACCTGAGACCAACAACTTGTCCCACAACCAATCCAAAAGAGGTAAAGACAGCAGAGGACAGCGACACAGCGCCTCGTAGGTGCTTTGGTGCACTTTCACCAAAATACATTGGCTGCACATTCATACTGACACCTGCAATCAAACAACAGTTGCCTGCCTGAGATGAACAGGGGAAAAGAGATAAATGACTACAGGTGGACTATAGAATCAGTTTTCTTTTGAGGTATTGTGTACCTGCATTGATGCCAACGAGGAATCTCGAAATAATAATCATCTCAAAAGAGCGAGCTTCTCGACTTGTCACTGCCAGCAGTGCACTTGATATTAGAAATATGTTATTAAGCAACATAGTCTTCTTCCTTAGAGAAAGGAAACAACAAGCATTTATTAGAAATATAAGTATGTTTAAGTTATTATAAGATATACAGTTAAATACTGACTTGTTGATTTCAATTTAAATGAGACAAATAAAACAAAATTAATACAGGCATGCTCTACACTGACAAATACAAAAATGTGTATTAGGACTGCGCAATACATAGTTTGTTTACCATTATTGTCACAATAATGCATGTTAGACCATTATTGATATTGATCCACCACCACCATGTTTTACATATATAACAATACAAACTGCAGTTGCAATACTGGTATTTTGTCTATATTGTGAAGCCATAATATACACTGCAATACACTGTAATGAAACACAGGTAGAAGCTTTACCTGCCAAAGTGGATGGACATGGGCCCAGCCAACAAGGCCCCTGTAAGGCCACCCAGCGAGAAGATAGAGACTATAAAGGTCCATATAAGTGTGATCTCATACACCTCTAACTGTATTGCCCAACGCTCCTGAAACGTCTCATTTATAAAGTTCTGAATGTACTGCAGAAAAAAATAAATAAAATTAAAGTCATATAATACATATAAATATACACTTATAATATATACATATATATAAATATAATCTTATATGAGTGTGCATACACATACAAACAAACACAACCGTTCTAGTCCCTATAAAGTACATGAACACAGCATTATAACTGTAAAGATGGGTCCTTCTGTCTCTTACTTACAACAGTAGGTGCATTCATAATGGCAAGGTTATAGCCATATTGCACTGTCCCCCCAACGGCAGCAGAGGCTACCATTAAAGCCAGAGTAAGAGTAAGGCCCTGCATACACACACACACACACACACACACACACACACACACACACAATTACGAGTGATATTATCTGTTAAACAAAGTATCACAAAAAGACCATAATCTTGTTCTACATATGTTCTATATTGTTTTAATCTTAACTGTTCTTTATACTGTCAAAATGTCATGACTATACCAATAAAATGTTACAAAAATACTTTAAAATTTTTTGTTCTTCTGTAAAGTTGCAATTTAAGAGATTTTAGCATTTTAGCATTACAGCAACAGTTTCAATGGTATATAGTGTACTATTAAAAAGCAAGTGTGATTTGTTAATTTTATAGTTTGATCCTTACTGTCGGAATGGCTTCATTATTATAAAACAATTTTCCATTTAAATGCACTGTGGCTAGTTCACACTGTAAAGTCTGTGTGCAGCCCATAGCCCTACAGTGTGGCCTGCAAAGTAAGAACACGTGAAAAGCTCTCCTTCTATGGCCTTATTAACAGATTGATGGGTATTAAAACCTTTTGCAATGTAATAATCCCCAAACATGTTTGAGTTAGGCCACCTAAGATTAAGCAGCTGGCTTGTTTTCAGAAAGGCTAAAACCTAAAAAAGATCAAAGTGAGTGTAGCAAATAATATATTATGTTTTTTTTTACTAATATATATAAGCATATCATATATTAGTGTATATATATTTTTTCCACTTACAATTTAATCAAACTTTAAATGAAAAGATCCAACATTTGACAATACTCACCTTCTCTTTCCTGACACTTTCCTGCCCCTGTGAGATCATGCTGAACTGACCAGGACTTTCTGGAACAAGAAAAAGAACCAAGAACAAGAACAAGCTGAGGGCAGATCCAGGACTGCAACCTGACTCTGTGAAAGGCTGTGTGTGTATGTGTGTGTGTGTGAGAGTGAGAGTGGGTAAAAGAGAGAGCGAGGGATGTGGAGAGAGAGCGAGAGAGCATGCAGGGTTAGGTTTGTGATACAGTGTAATGAGTAGCCTTGCTGTTGATCATAAACTCCATCTCCAAGTGGTAGAAATGACATTTATAAGTAGTCTTCACACTGGCCTTCAATAGTTCCTAGAAGTCCAGCTTAGTTTTGACACTAATAGACCTACTTTACTGACGTCAGAGGCTGTCTCCAGGCCCAGCCTTGTGATTTGTTCTTGCAGAGCCCCATGCAGAGGTGAACTCCTGGTGGACTCCTGGTGGACTACAGGTTCTAAAGAAACTAAGAAAACTGTAAGACATCAAAAGTTCAGTTACTTAATATCCACAATGTCTTGTGTTTTAAAAGTAGTAATCAAATCTCAGAATAGAAAACTTAGAATAAGTTTTACAGAATAAGATTTATCATTTAACAACATTTTTTACCCAGAATTATTTTAGTTTATATGATTTTTTATTAATTGCATTGTTATGTGTAACAAAAATGGGTAAGTAAATAAGTAGCTTCCAAAAACAACCATAACAGTAGTGGAAAAAAAAACATCTTGAAAACAAAATTCCGGAGTACTGAGTAGCACACAGAACTGCCATGGAACTTCTTACCTAGCAACCATCTGCACAGGAGCATATTCTTCTCTTTTTGGAGTCAGTTTTCATCTAAAATAAAGCCCTTACGTGACCACCAGCAAATTTAGAACATCACAATCAAATGAAACAATAAAAAGTATTAAACACTACATTCTTATTTTCACAAAGTAAAATATTAATTAATTAAAAAAAATTTGAATGATAAAAAACTGTCCTTATATATATAGCTCATATCGGAACCAAAATATATGTATACTTGATTTAACAGTGAGAAAACTGACAAAGAATTCCAGTTCAGAAAGGCACATTGTGCCCAGCATGTTAGCTTTTCTTCTAACAAATTATTTTTTTCTGTATGTAAGATGCATAGTACCTGTGTGAAGTAGAGTGACGTGTGACTTTAGAACACATTTTTTACATCCCAAAAAAGGACACATTCAGGAAAATCTTACGACCTCTCTATATATTTTAATTTGTCTGTATATATTTCCATTTCACACATATGATTTTTATTATTTTCTTGTTTTTTAGCTTCAGAAGGACAGACAGTAACATTGACCTCTGGCAGCACCTGCACTCACACAATCCTACTTTGCTACAGCCTGTAACTTATCAACCCATCAGATCAGCAAGCGGTGAGGATTTTCTCCAGTTTTCGGCACTTTAGACAGTAATAGAATAGTATTATATAATAGATGTACAACTTCAATTCCAAACAAATTGTGACACTGTGTAAAATGTAAATAAGCAATTAAGCATTGTTTGTGCACAGGGACTGGTTGCTGTGTTTATGAAGGACACAGAGCTAAACTATGATAAGACCCTGTTGCCCAGACAAGCTGGAGCTGATCATGTCATCTAACAAGCTGATAACTTCATACTGCTGACGCAGTGATAATGATAGGTTCTATCCAATTGAATCGGACAATATTGATTTACATGTCATTTGTATAAAGGCATAATTTCTTGGATAAAGTCTGTGTTGCTTTCTTTCTTTCTCTCTCTCCCTCTCTCTCTCCTGAATATGTTGATACTTTGTGTAGACCCGTTGATTGTGTAGACCCCTTTTATTCTTTTCTAATGTTAGCTCTTCATTTATTTAATTTCATTTAATACTTTAACACATTTAAAATTCTAAACTTGACTTTTTTATATTTTTTAGATTATTTTTTAGGTATTTTATGTCATTTATAAGAGCTGGGATTTCTCACATACAATTTTTACTGTATCTAAGTCATGCTGTGGTAAATTACTCTACAGTTTATAGAGGTTTAAGGACAACATATGCTCCTTTACATACACAATCTCTTCCAAGAAAGCCCTTTCATATTTTAGCAAGACGATGCTAAACCACATACTGTATCCATGACAAAAGTATGGCTTTGCAGAAGAAGAGTTTTTGTACTGAACTGTTGAGCCCTGTTTACAGGCTCCTTGTTAGCTATACATAATATTTAATATTGGTAAATAAATACAAATGCAAACTGACAGGCTGTATTTTTTTTGCCTCAGCCTTACATGGCTCCAAATCTCTCTAACAAATTCCTCAAAGTTGTCAGCTCCTGGACCAGAGAAGCACAGCTCCACCTTAAATGCAGCATAAATAATAAAGCGAATGTCTTTGACCCAAGTTAAAAACAGAAAGGATAGAGTTTTCCCTGCAAACTGCAGCTTCTTTGTTTACCCAGTAGATGGCAGAAGTGACTTACTGTGTTAGATCTAAACTTGTACATATATACACAATTATCAAATCATATTTATTCTCTTCTGTATCCTGTATGTTTATTCAGGGCTGATATTTGACCAGGTTTAAAGACAAAGTAAAAGTGCTCCCTTTAAAAACTCTATTTGAGTAAAAGTACATAAATATTTGCTTACAAATATTTTTAAGTACTGAAACTAAAAGTACCTTCAGGCGTTGGTTTGGCATCCAAGGTAGTTGGTGTGACGTTGTTAGGGGAATGCTAAAACATGAACATGAATGGGCAATCATTCCAATTGGTATGTGGATTCAGAAATGCTAATGTCGACCTTACACCCAACGAATTTCAAGCGATTTTACTGTCGCAGAACATGTCAACAACCAATAGGAGAGCTACGGAAAGCCGCAAGGCAAGAATCATTTAGGTGACTGTTTACAGATGATTTGAAAAAGAACACGTTTTGCAGTTAATAGTATTTATATGGTTCTTACTTTAATATGTACAGTATTTAAACACAGCTAGCACTTTAATGTCATTTATAGAGTTATTTAATGCACTAATGTTGCACTACTTTGTCTCATTGCGCAGTGTTATTTTTGATACAGACAAGTTTAATAAATACACATTTTGCAATATTTATGTTCTTTATTGCATTAATTCTATCTAAAAATAAGGCAAATATATAGCAGTGAAACTGTAAATTGGTTGTAGCAAAAAATTAGGGAAAACAAGATTATAGGTAGAGTTGAACACAAAATGTATTTTATTAAATAAATATCAAGAACTAACAATGGCAGAAAAATAAACTGTTGTTGAGGACAAAAGTTTGGAGTCTCTGATAAATCACAGTAGTGATAGACACATGCCTTGTAACTTAATATGTAATATGTATTTTATGAAGCCTCCACCAGAAGCATGATGGGAAATAATCTCAGAAAATGACAACACAGCTACATGGTTATCTAGCCGTGAGCTGACTATACCTTAGTTTTTCCTTTTGATTTAAATAAAGGGACCTTCATTAGCACACTGCCTACTAAGTGAGACAGTGTGGGCAGAAGGTCAGCACTTCTTGTTTTTCGGATGCAGGTTCTATCTTCCCATAATCCACATGCCCCTTGTGTCACAGTCAAATCAGTCACTGTTTTCCTCTTCCTGAGTACTGATCATATTCACCTGTTTCTAATTACATTTGATTGTATTGATACCCTTGTAGTTTGTCTGACCATTTGTGAAATATTGCTGACTTTGTCCACTGTCTACAGAGTAGCTGTTTCCATAGTCTAGGCTGCAAAAGGGAAATGCAGCCCACCTACGATAAACCCTACACTTTAAAAAGCAGCTAGGGTTTCTCCTATCCCTGACTACGCCCTCACTTTTCCCATGTGATTACTACTGTGTTTGTGCTCTGGTTCATTATTTAAATGTTACATAAGCATTTCATACATTCCAACTAAATAAATATAAATAAAAACTAGGAAAATATGCAACAGACACAGATAAAGTTATTTTTAGCACTAATCAGATACAAATACAAATAGAGAGAGTGGATTTAGTGACAGTCCTAACCTGCAGAGGTGGGTTGTAAACCGCTTGCTACATGTAACACACAGACAATGCCAAGACCACGAATAGCGCAGAAGTGGAGCTGCCAAGTTCAGTTAAAGCTACCTGGAGCCTTCCAGACAGGAAGAGTCACCAAATGCAGAACCGTTTTAATAACAGTCACTTACACAACATGTACATGTAATCAATTATGTAGCATATTTTCTGAAATAGAAAGGCTGGTAAATGTTTAATCATCAGTAAAAATAGCTATTTTTGTCAATTTTACATGTCTGATTGTTAGACGTAAAGGTCTTACAAACATTACAGACAACCACAGACATTTTACCACAGAGTCGCTCAGCACTCAGCATAGGGGATTAGGGTGTGTATGAGATAAAACTGAATGTGTTTTTGATGTTGAAAAGTCAAGTTAATATGCATCCAAATATCCATGTAGGACAGAAACAACTTTTACTTCCAACATTCTGTTTTGTCACTCTCACTCACACATACAGCCACATGACACAGCAGACAGATCACATGGAGCTATTTTTTCTGTACTAATCAGTCTGTTTATGTAAATTAACATATTCAATATAATTTAATATCCATTTGTTTCACTGTAAAAATCACACAGAATTTTAAAAACACCAAAGAACTTTAAATATTTCTATAAGTTTTGGTACAGATTACGGATGTAACAATGAACCAAAAACCGTAGTATCACAAAGCAAAGATCTGAAAACATGGGTTGTGGATTCTATTTCTAAGGATATTATGAACTCCATAGTTCAGTCCATTACTTTGCCTACAACAAGTGCCAATCAGACCCACTCCAGTACAGTCATGTGATATGCAACAAACCTCCCATTCCTGCACAGTGTAAGGGAGCTTTACAAAGCAGGATTTTTTAGCTTAGCCAGATAACTTTTGTCTATAGTCTAGTGTACTGTCCTCAACTTTGGGCCTAGGCTATCTGACTAACTAAGAAATGTCCTTTGTGAAATACCACTTACTCTCATAAGTAAATTTATCAGCTGGATACATTAATCAGTTTTGTTTAGTAAAATTATATTCCTATTATCATGAAAATGTTGAAATGTAAAACCAGTATTGTGAATCAAATTTGGTGGTTAATTAAACTGCTAATATTGGTATCATATCCTTAGTTTGACTTTTACACATCACTAGTACAGGATAATACAACTTACCACGGCACATACATTAATTTCAGATTGTTTCTCCCCCTTTGAGGAGTGAGGAGTGAACCTGCATGTGTAAAGGGATTTAAGGGGTTGAGGACTCTCTGATGAAGGGCCATATGCATGGTTTAAGTTGAAATATGAAAAGTATGAAAACTGAAAATTGGAGGAATATTAGATTACCTTAATGAGATTCTTGTGATGGGCTAATTGCACTTAAAACAGTCTATTTTGGAGAATTTGGAGACAGGCCAGTGAGCAGAGATCTCTCTCATCCTCTCTCTCTCATACATACACACTCAGTGAAGGAGTTCAGTGTAATTGGGTAACAGTTGTGAGTGGAGCTCCAGTAACAGCTCTCTAGTATCTGTGTGATTTAGCTGCTGAGCTCAGCTCGTACGCAGTGTGTGTGTGTAGTGTGTAGGGTGTAGTGTGTTAGACTCGCGGTGAATGATCGAGGAGAGAGCGCACACTCACTCTTAACTTGACGTCAATTTTAATAGACCTGAATGGACGCATGGCTGTTTGTGAACAGGCCAGAAGCACGCTTTAGACCGCTGCACTGTTATGGGAAGCTGTGTGGTGAACAGCAGCGCAATCTCAGCTTTTTCTTCTGTTTACTTCTAACATAAAGCGCGCGTGCTTTCTTCCCCCATGCAGACGGAGAAACACTGATTAAAGTGGATTTACACTTTTTTTTTTTTTACCGGATACGCCACCACTGAAGCCTCCTTGTGAAGATGTATCGAGCGTTTTGGGACACGATATTCCTCCTGATTGGTGAGTTAAAAACTACCAGCTGGTCCAAACCGTGTTTTTTGGTCCAAACTGCGTGCAGCTTTTAATTTAATTTAATAAATATATATTTTTTATTAAAACCATAATTATAAAAAGCGTCACAAGCCACTGTGCTAAGCAGTAGCATCAGTAAACTGAGTAAAAAACGTGTTTATTGAACATTTCCCCTAGGATTGCAGCGGTATACCGATTTCTTTTCATGTAAACCGTGATAAAAATGTGTTTTTTTAATAGTATACATTTGCATAATACCAGTTTTAGATATAAATGCCAATAAACAGTTTTTTTTTTATAAAAAAGAGTTTGTAAATCTGTGATATTGTTAAAAAAAGTTATCATACTGTGAATATCTCATACTAACTAAATTCCACAATTTAGTTCCACGACACCTTCTAGGCAAATGTTAAATAGATAAAATAAATAGATGTGTTTTGTGTGCATGCTTTTTCAGTGCATTTTGGCAGGTTTGAGATTGTCAATGTAAAATATTTGCGGTGATTTCTTTTTGAATTCCTGTTTATATAAGAAGTCTCTCTCTAACTCTGACTCTCTTTCACACACACACACATACACAGCTTTGGAAAAAAATAAAAGATCACTTAAAAATGATTAGTTTCTTTGATTTTTACCAAATTGAAAACTTCTGGAATATTTATCAAGAGGAAGATCTATGATCACAAGCCATCAAACCAAGTTGAAATGCTTGAATTTTTGCACCAGAAGTGGCATAAAGTTATCCAAAAGCAGTGTGTAAGACTGGTGGAGGAGAACATGCCAATATCCATACAACTGTGATTAAAAACCAGGGTTATTCCACCAAATATTAATTTAGGAATATGAACTTGTTTTCTTTGCATTATTTGAGGTCTGAAAGCTTTGCATCTTTTTTTTTTGCTATTTCAGCCATTTCTAATTTTCTGCAAATAAATGCTCTAAATGATGATATTTTTATTTGGAATTTGGGAGAAATATTGTCTGTAGTTTACAGAATAAAACAACAATGTTCATTTTACTTAAACCTATAACTATAAATAGCAAAATCAGAAAACACTGATTCAGAAACTGATTGTATGTATGTATGTGTATGTTTAAATGTATGTGAAATGTGGTTCTCTGAACCTGAAATAACAGCTTCTCAACAGGCATTTTCTGTCGACATCAGTTCAAAATTCAGTTGTTTTTGCATATTAGCAGCAAGCTTAAATGTTGATGTACAGATGAAAACCCTTTTCTTACTGTGTTGGTAAGAGTGGACGAGCTGTTAGCTTTTTTTTTTTTTTTTTTTTTTTTTTTAGGAAACTTCACAGGTGCACAGTCTTGCTTCTTTGTCATTAATAAGGTTAAAGGAGCTTAGTTTAAATATAGAGCCATTCTTCTGCTGCTGTCCCTTATCCCTTGTTTCAGCAGTGTTGAAAATTTTTTGTCATCAGAAGGCTCATCAAAAGATAAAGGGGAAATTACGTATTATGACTGGATGCTATTGTGTAATTTTTGCCTGGTTAAACTACACAGGTTACTTAAACCTTTTTAATATGTTGACTTCATGATCATGGTGTAATCATGGTGTAATCCTTTTGTGGACCACTGGAACCATTTTTAAAATGATTCTTATTCACACCTGATGATTTCCATCATAGAGAGGAACCATGTTATCAGGCGCAAGCTTAATTGTTAAATGGCTATGTGAATTGTTATGCTGTTGGACAAAAATGTCTTTACTAAAGGAGCCTTGGAGATGAAGGGATGCATGATCTATTGTTTGGTCAGCAATATTAAACTTAGTAACATTTGGTAATGAAGTGTTACCTCAGGAGATGATTTAGGAACAGGCTGCATAGGTTGTGCAGGCATTTAACATTCCTAGATCCCCAGTGACACAGTTTTCCAAAAATACATTGTAGAGTGGTAATGATTGTGATGGTGGTGTCTGGCTAGAATAGTCTGTGTGATACAGTGATTGTATAAACTTAGAAATGAAGGCAGAAATATACACCATGTTGTTGAATTTGCAGCCAGAGTCTGCACAGTAGAGATCAGAGAAAAAGGCAGACCCTTCTACTTTTCTAATTTGTAGGTTCATCCCCCTCTTTCCCTGTATCTAGTAGAATGCCATCACTGAGATCCCAGTGTGACCCAAATGTTTGATTTTATTATGAAACCATCTGCATTTACATTTGTTTGCCGCTTCAATGAACTGTTGAATCAATATAATTACTGAGGTGCTGCTGGTTAGTAAGTATGCACCAGTAACGATTAAAAAAAGAACAAATGGTATTTTAAACGTTGTTTGGACTCAGTCCTGGCCAGAAAATACATGTGACTAGAGTGTTGACAGCTCTTCTACAAATCAGCTACTTTGTGTAAAGCCTGGCTCACACTACAGGATAATCGGGTCGTTTTTGAGCCTCAAAAAGTCTTCTGATTTTAGGCTGGTTTGTACAATTTTCCCAAAAGATACTGTAATGTATGGAGTCTATAATCCAATCATGTTTCCATTGATCTTCGCCCAGAGCAGTTAGCATTGCCCCAATCGTGAATCGTAAATAAGAAACATATAACACTCAGTATACTGTTGTGTGGCATGGATGCTGACTCTCTAGTGGGAAACACAACTTTCACCTCATGACCAAAGAATATCAGCCAATGAGAACTGAGATGTATAACTATTTGGTTTTGATTTAAACTGTGTTAACTTAATCCCGACTATTTACTTTTTTTTTTATTCAGGGCGCATTGTGTTGTATAGGGGTTGATGGTTACCAGCAATTAAAGAAAGAAAAAATGGTGACTTTTTTTTTTGTGGGTCTCTTATGTTTTTAAAATGTTATAAAATCCTGTAGTGTAGGCCAGGCAAAATGCAGATATTCTGTTTCAGCGAAGGCATGACATGAGGCATGTCTGTGTATAAAGGTAAAATAATCACAATATGGTAATTTAGCCAATATCATAATGTTTTACACTGGCAGTCATCAGACATAGAATCCTACAGTATATACACCATTGTGATCATCGTAAACTGATCTCAATATACTAAAGAGAAATGTCGAAATGCAGGAGGATGATTGCTGATGATATGATGAAAACATGGTCTTCCTATCCTGGGGTGGTCCTGATGAGTGCCAGTTTCATCATAACGTTTCTGATGGTCTTTGCGACATCACGCGAGGATACTTTCTTGATTTTTTTTTTTTTTTGCTGACTGACCTTAATTTTTTTCTTTAATTAGTTTAGTAGTTCTTTCCATAATATGGATTAGACAATTACTGAAATAGGGCTATTTACTGTATACCAACTCTTCACAACACAACTGATGGTCTCAAACACGTTAAGAGGGCAAGAAATTCAAGTTATTAAATTTCATTAACCAGGCACAACTGTTAACTGTGCCTTTCCCAAAAACTGAAAATAATTCTGAAAGGCATTCCTAGTGATTATAATGCTAAGCAAGTGGTGCCTGCTTTAAAGAATCTAAAATATAAGTTACTTTCTGGTTTGTTTTTGTTTACTAAATAATTCCATGTTTTTCTTCATAGTTTGGATGACTTTAGTAATAATCTACCATGCAGAACATTTCAAAGCATAAGACGGTTGCATTCTTCATGGTATCATACTGACTCAGTAAACTGCACTGGATTATATTGTTTGACAGGGTGTTATAGCCATTAGCTTAATTTGTGATGTTTATAATACTGTCATCCCTTCAGTGTTTTCATACAAAATACCCATATTTGTTCTGATTAGAAAATAAATTGCACACAGATGGTAACCTGCCCAAAACACCTCTTGTTGATATTTCTGACAAGACCTAATTATATCTAGTGATTATGATATTTTTTAAACAAGCATAGCTGCAGTGCAGCAATTCTACATTTGTCTAAAAGACCTCAGATTTTGCCTTGAGAGCATTTTTACCACTAACAAGGAAAATGAACAGTTGGTCATAAAAGAGCACACCACTGGAGACCTAGCAAGAAGCTCTTAACATTTACTGACTGCTTTTATATTGTATTCGATTTTAAACCCATACGGCTCCATTTATCCCTGTTTTCTTGCCCCAGCACCACATCAAAGATACAGAAAAGAGAACTTATTCCTGACATTCACATGCCAAGCCTCCACTGGCTCTTTTTTAACATTGGTCTCTATAACATTTAATTTAATTTATTTAAATGTATGCTTCTCCACATTCTGATCTTTTTCTGATCGTGCTCTGTGGGTGAGGTAAAATTGACTTCTCCTGATAATGCATTCTCATTCTTATAACTTGTGTGTCAGATTGTTACATGCTATGATGCATGAATTCCAAGTATGTATCAGCCAGAATCATGACCTAATGTGGTCATGGGGTCATAATCCAGGGTCGGATACGCTACTATCCTCCCTTCAGATGGCTGAGAAACTTGACCTGTTTTCATTCTCACATGCAAGAACAGCATGACTATGTCAAACCTGATGCATGGTTGTGTTAAACCCTAGAATTATTTATGAATGTGTCCTGAAAAGTTAAGGCGGGCAATATAGTATGGTGTCATGATAAAGTTATATATTTGATGCTTAAAGACCAACCACAACCATTACTAAGGCAATATTTATTAAATATTTACATAAAACAATTGATATGAGGTGTAAAATGGAAATATCTAAAAAAAAAATGCATATGCAAAGACCCATACTTTATTCACTACAGAAAATGGGACACAGATGTTTTTCCATTTCATGAAAAAACATTAACTCAATTAGAACTTAATGGCAGGAACACATCTCAAAAAGTCAGGAGGGGCAACAAAGGAAAAAAACAAAAAAAGAAGTAAGGGATACTAATAAAAAAACAGCTGTGTTTGGAGCAGTTTGCAACTAACTCACATGGCTATGTTAAAAAAGGAGAATTTTGGAGAAGCAGAGACTCTCAGAAGTCAGGATGGGCAAATATTTACCAGTCTGTGTCTAAAACCTGTGGACCAATTTAACTAAACATAAAAACATCTACAGTTCATAATATCATAATCATAATTCAGAGAATCTGGAGAAATCCATGTGTATGGGATCACTGCATGGGCTCAGGGACACTTGGAGAAATCATTGTCTGTGCACAAAGTACACTGAAGTGAGAGTGCATGAGAAAAGTGCATCATGCAAATCATATGTTGTCACCATCCAGAAACAACCTGTACGTGATCATCTCTGGGCCAAAGCTTATTTTATATGGATTAAGACAATGTTAAATCGTTCTGTGATCAGAGAAATCAAAATGTGGAATTGCAATTTTTAAATGACCTTTGCCCCCAAAAAGATGCTTAAGTATTTTTAACTTTTACAAAGCACATTTACAAAGAACCTCTGCTGAAGTGCTGTACATATGTAAGAATGACTCATTTTGAACAGTATAGCATATCAAAAAGTAAAAAAGATAACCAATAAAATAGATCTAAACAATAAGACAAAATTGATCTTTATATATAAAATGTAAAATATAGGCTATGAACTTTGATTCTACTGTCAGCCAAGGGTGAGAAGGTCTGTAGAGGTTCAAAGTCTCAGAGTATAGAGATGACGCAACCCTTTCAATGAAAGGAAGGGCAAAATACTAATAAAAAATATATTGTTAAGATCCTTACGATTTGGACCATATGATACAACATTATACAAAACAAAACACAAAAAATTATAATACTAATCCGGATTTTTTTTTATTTCATTTGAACAGACCGTTTAGGCGTAAATTAGTTTGTTCTATTTAATCCCTTGTAGCTCCCATAAGGCAGCATGTTAATTAACAGTAAAGTGTAAATTTTAACGTTTACACATACAATGGGTTTTGTCCAAATTTCCCTGATTTTGTCAGTTGAAATTAGATGTTAACTTAAGTGAAAAATTAAAAATCCTTTCAAATTCAAGTTAAGAACAGTGAAGGATAAATAATTAAAACAAATGTATGAGTCACTTTCTATGCTTAAAAAAGATAGAGCGAAGGGTGGGTGAATAAACAAGACTACAGTCATTGGTCCCTACCCAATGCAATATAAATATACAATGTAAAATCCAACACGTTTCAGCTTAGGTTTTGTGGCTGGCACATATGCTTGAGAAATTATTGAATTTACGTGAACACTTTATTTACACTGCTCAGGTCATTTATGCAGATCAGTGTACCACATTGTTTTTTAGCTGAATGCTATGGATTCATCAGATGTGGCCGCAAAGTGCATGATGGATCCAGCATTTCAAGTACAGGGAATACAGTGTAAAGTTGAGCCATGATGTTTAATTTATGCAATTGAACCCAGTCAATGCAATGCGTTCAATCAGAAGAAATCTGGGGTTCATTGGGGTTGCCCACAGTGCAATCCATACTCAAATGTTCTGCCAGTGTTTTCTGTGCAGGTAAAGGAAAGCAATAGGGACAGATCGCTTCAGAGGTCCATATATTTATACCCACCAACAGTCCTTAAAATTTTTTATATCAAGATAGGAAATTATGCTGGCATTGTATTATCACCTCTAATTTTTTTATTAATTAAAATGGACTTAATGTGATGTCCATTGGATGATGCACGGAATGACGTGTAACATGTATTTTCTGTGAATAATATTTTAAATGTTTTAATGTTACCCAAAATACATTAAAATTAACCTTAATACATGCATTGTCACTTGTTTACAGTGCCCTTAACCAGTCTAGCAGCTGCATTCTGAACTTATTGAAGATGATCTAGTGGTGATGTATTAAGTCCCACATGCTGTGAATTGCAGTAGTCCTGAAGCCTGAGTAGCATGAATTATTTTTCCCAGATCTTTGAAGAAAAGAAATGGTTTGATTTACAAAGAGTTTTAAAGCAAATTGATTTGCTGGTCAGGACCAAAAAGAACACCAAGAAGTGGGGCTTTAAATATTGTGAAAGTGTTCTAAGGTGATTTAATAAGATAAATGTGGATCTCGAAAGAACAAGTGTTTTTCATTTAGTTGTAGAAAATTGTTGGCTGTCCAATTTGTAATATCTTCCAGACACTTGCTGAAGCATTTCAATGCACACATGTTGTTGGGATTCAGGGAAGAAAAGTTGGGTACTGTCATGCAACAATGAAACATAATTTTACACTCATAATGTTACCCAAGAGAAGCACATACACTATGCTGTGGATAGACCTCAGTACAGAACAGTGGGGAACTCCATATCTAATTGTAGCAACAAATGTTCAACAGTTGACAGCATTAATTGATTTATAATGATCTTATTCAACATTACCTGGTTTTATTAACATTAGTATCTTTGTTAACTGAACTATGATTCAGCTGGTATGACCCAGTATCAAACTACCCCCTACAGTCTGACCTTGTGCGCAAAGTGATGAATAAGAATGCTGTGATCAATAGTCAAAGACAGCACTGTGGTCTAACAAGATCAGGACAGCACATTTACCCTGTCAACAGTGAGTAATAAAACACGATTACCAAAGCAGATTCTGGGTTATAAACCCAGCTTTAAACCCAGATTGGAAAAAAAATCTAAATGCCATTAATAAAACAAGGCTGCAGCTGTGAAATAAATACAGCTTTGTGAAAGTATTTACTGCTTTTCACTTTTCTTTATTGTTGCATATTTATAGTATTTAAATGTTTCAGGTCCATAAACTAATTGAAATATAATAACAAAAACAACAAATTAGGACATGGTAGAAATGTCTGTTTAAGACAACCTACATCATCAAAGTGACAATTGTAATCGCCCCTAATAATAATAATAATAACTCTAATAAAACCTATTAACTGGTTTTGCCCCTCTCATAGGGATTCGAGTCAGTTTTTTTTTACTTTTTGGCCATTCGAAAACAGGAATTTTGTTATTTTTAAGCCATTCAGAGGTGGCACTGCACATGTGCTTTCAATTATTGTCCTGCTGCATAACCCAAATATGCTTGAGCTTTAGGTCAACTACCAGTCAGAAGATATTTTTCAGAATATTTTTACATAAAGCAGAATTCATGGTTCCATCAAATTTGACAATTTGTCATGGTTCTGCAGAAGCCAAGCAACACCAGACCATCGCACTACAACCATGTTTGACTCTTTGTATGTTCTTATAGGTTTTATGGTGGAATACAGTTATAGTTTTATGACCGATGCAACAGGACCTATGTTCCACCTTTTTTGCACCTTTTATTCATCTGTCCACAGAACATTACATATCTCCAGCTCACTGTTTGGGCAGCTCTGAGGGTTAAGAGCCTCGCTCAGGGGCCCAGTGCTACCTTCCCACACACGGGTATGGAATCCTCAACCTTGCTGAGCCACCCAAAGCTGCAGCAGCCCAACAGTGGTAGCTTAGTAGTCCTGGGTATGGAACCCACAATCTTGTTTTTGATAATCCAGCACCATAACCACTGAGCACTTAAATTAGTATATATAAAAAAATAGTATATAAAAATACTAAGCTGTTATAATGTAAATTGAATACAAGGACCTGTGGTGATATTTTGTTCTATTGCGAGATAAGGAGACAATGAAGTCTGCTTGATCTAGGATACCATGTCTTTTAAAAAGAAAGAAAAACTGACAACTGATTAAACTGATAAAAAAAGCAGACCCAAGTGTCTTGTATTGTCTGTTGGATAAAAGTTAATTCTTTGATACAAATTACAATACACAGTAGACAACTCAAAGTATTGTCATATTGTTATTGTGGAAAAATAATTGCCTCTTGCTTTTATAAACTGTTTGCTGAAAGCAACTTTTTCAGTGCCCATACAGAGTAATTTAGCCACAACTGGGATTAAAGCTCCAGTTGTCTGGTTTTCAATAGAGTAACAGAGTCAATGGTGGAGGAACAACAACATTGGGTGTTTTGATGGGAACATGCAATGCTAATGATATCTCTTATTCAGTTCCGAAGACAATTACAAAGATGGACACTAATAGAATTGATAGGAATGTATAGTGCAAAAGCACAATTTTGACCACAATCACCAGAAGTAAGTTTGGTGAATGCTTTGGCATTTTGTTGCTTTGAGTGGTGCTGTATGGGAAGATTTAAAGATAGATTCCAATGAATATCAGAATATGTAATCCAATATAAAGCTAAAGATTTAGAATGAGGTTAGCTTCAACAACAGTGCGATGGTTAAAAAAAATTGTCAACTTCAGTTTCAATTCTCTCAATTTTTTGAGAGGGTGTGTAGCCCCAATTAATTCTGGTCTGACATTTAGATGTTCATTAGTCAATAGTCAGTACAGGGTAGGTATAATGATGGTGTCTAGTAGCAGCAGAGGGCATTTCACATTTAACTGGTAACCAAAGTCTGATAGGACATGTCTTTGGATTTTTTTTAGCATTTATACTTTTATGATCCATGAATTGTATCTGAGTATTGTTGAGCATTGTTGTCTTAAAATGCACTGTTAGCACTGTTATAGACACTATTTTTTTAAAGGGATTGGAAAAACTAGTAGAGATTGGAACCCTAAATCTCAGTTTTAGTAAGTGTGGGCAGTAAGTCTATTTTTACCTGTGACATCCCTGATTTAACTCTCCGATTAAAGAAAAGTCCAGGTTCACAGGTTTCCGTTCTTATTCTGTGGCAGTGTAATTACCACAATCTGATTATGAACTGGGATTAAGTAACTGAGCCTCTCTAGGCCTGGTTCACATGAGCAGTACTCAGTATTCTTTGCCATATGCCGTTTAGGACCTGTTGTCTATGGCTTGTGATGCTGTTGTGTTGTGTTCTTGTTGTTGGTTTATTGGTTATTAGTAGTTTTATTGTTTTTCATTCGGTTGGCTCTGTAGGTAAGTGGCTTTAACATTTTAGTTTTTTATAGAATAGAATATATATGGATGGAAAATTTCACAGTTTCTGTCATTCTGGTAGATCTGGTAAATGCGTGAAATGCATGTTTTGTTTTGTAGGCTCCTTGTTTACATATGGGCAGGTGCAGGAAAATTCAACCTCAACAACCTCAACTCCAACAACTCCAACTCCAACAAGCAGCACCACCACAGCAACCACCATCAGCACCACCACTGTGGCAAGTACTACTAAAGCTGTCAGAAGTGAGTAGAAGTTTATCTCCTTTATCTCTGTATTGTTTTCTGTGTGCTGTCTACCTTCAAGTAGTGATAAGGCTTTGATTGTCTGCACTGCTTTGAGTTCAGGACAATGTAGACCTGAACATTAGTGTATAGACTATGCTCAGCCCCTGGAGTGTCCTGATTTGGTGTAACTATTCAAAAGCCCCCGTAAACAGACTCCAGTAAACACGCTCTAGGCATATGGCTTGATGTGAATGAAGCAGTTTTTCATTTAAAGGATAAAGCTCACAATCCAGAAACTTTAATAAAAGGCAAAAAAATCTTCTGTCCTCAGAAGGAGAATCCTGGCTAAGTCCACAATGTCCGACTTTATCCTGTCTTGCCTCGACTGCTTAAGAAAGAGAATGAGACCGTCGGAAGAGAATAAATGTGCATTTATGGCGCAAACACTGACTTTAAGAAAGAATGACTAAATTGCTGGGATAGAAAAATATTTAGAGTTCAAGCTTCAGTAAATTCAGGTCAATATGAAATTTGGACATGGTGATTTTGCTATTTCTTTGCAGCAACTATATGCCTACAATACATTGCAACAATGGCTTTATCTGTTAACATTTTATTTATTAACTAATATCTTTAGAGTTGTTGTTTTGAACATGGATTTCAGAGTGACTCTTCTGTGCTCCTCTGTAGAGTTTATAGCAGCAGCAGTCCACTCGCACTTTGCAGACTGCCCTGACTCCCACAGCCAATTCTGCTTCCACGGCACATGCCGCTTCCTCATCCTGGAGGAGACGCCTGCGTGTGTGTGAGTGCACAATAAACATTCTTTTATAGTGAATATACAATGGGAGGTCATTAGTAAAAAAATATATATATATTATAATAAAGGTAGTTTGTTTTGGCTACAGATAATTATGTGTAAACTAGCAGAGAATGCAATGTGAAAGGCAGAATCTGTGAAGGTTTAACATACATTTCAGATTTTAGTATTTGGATGATTGACAGTATGAAGTTTGCACAGGCTCCATAACTTTGTTTTGAAGCTTACACTAGAAATAATGTAGATTCCCCCCCCCCCCCCCCAAAATAATAAAATGTTGTTTATTTAAATAGGGAAGAAATCAGATTTTTATTGTGGTCTCTTACTTTTAGACTTCAGATTATATGGTGTATATACATGATTATAAAATGTGAACATTGCTGTTATCCTTTAAAATCATTAGACAACTGATGTAGCAATAATTGTACTAATGCTCACTGTAATCTACATTCTGCTAGCTTCATTAATGTTTACATACATGCACAGATTTTTTAAATATAAAACCACTTTAAATGCTTTGAAGATAAATAATTTACTTTACTACTGTGTTTAGTGTCATCCTATTTGAAACCAAACAATTTCTACCTATTTCTCTATATTATATTGCACACAGATGGAAAAGTTATAGGTTATTAATTTTTTAGTAGTGTATAAGATTTTGCGATGAAACAAAAAAAAAATAAACAAACCAATGAGAACTACCATACACATAGTTTTTGTGTTCTGGATTAAATTGTTTTAATAGAAATCATATCCCTCCACTGTATGACCTGCTGGTATGAAAAATTAAATTTATGGTAATATGCAACCTTTCAGTTCTTCCAGTCTGACACCAAATAACCCCTCTGAGCCAGTCTGTGAATCATACATACTATTCCTATGCGTGACCCAATCTATAGGCCTGCCACGCCGCAGCCAGACTATGGCTGGGTCATTTGGAGAAATTCCAGTCTAAAGATTCCTGACTTAGCCTGTCTAGCTTTAGACAAGTGTGTATTGTTTTTTTACTAAATAACTTACTGTTGACTAAGTATAACACAATTGTACTATCTAAACCAAGCTCTGTCAGTATCACTATCATGTGAATAGTTTATGCAAGTGTGTGTGTCCTATCTTACCGCTACATTTAAAAGAGATAAGTCATCATGAGTCAGAATTACACATGCAAATTCTCCAGATTACAAATAAATTAATATAATTAATGAATATAATAAATAAATATATGTTTGGTTTTGCGTGTGTAGGTGTCACCCAGGATTTATGGGGATGCGATGTGAACATGCAGACCTGTTGGCGGTGGTGGCGACCAACCACAGGCAACAGACAGTGGCTACCATGCTAGTTCTGTGTGTAGTGGGCAGTGTCCTGCTCATGCTGCTTTGCACACTATTAAAGTAAGTTATAAAGACAATATGCTTAACAGAAGACAGTATGCTAACATTATAGTTTATACTTTATAGTTTTTACTTTCTTTTAGTTCTTATAGTTCTTATAGTTTTTACTTTCATTTAGTTTATGAACGTCTGCTGCACATATTTTCTCTCGCTTCATAGAAAAGTGTTCTATGATGCCGCGGATGAGAAATATAGCCTACCTTAGATACAGCTTACTCTTTCAAATGCATTTTTCATGCTGGTTTTTATGCATGACAGTTATCTACGATTAGCGTGCCATAATAGTGGGAACATTTTGGAAAAGGATTAATTACCAGTTTTTGTTATTTTCTGCATCTGTAGTTCTGTAAATTCCCCATACCCTTTTAGCTTAATATTTATTGTTTCTTAGAAATGTACTTAATGCATGGACTAATTAAAGATTATATTTAGGGTATCTGTATCTAAAATGATGAGGGTAAAAAGTCTTATTAAAAGTCACTTTTATCAGCCAAATTTAATTATTTTACATAATTTACATATTTACAAAAAAAATAAATAATTAAATTTACATATTAAAATCATCATGTAAATCATGTGAAGTGACCAGTTTGTGTACACATGTGAGGCGAAGTAAGTGCTTATGAATTTGACATGCCTTTTGTGTATAGATGTATTCTAAATTTAGAGGCATTTTCTAAATGAATAATGTCTAGACCTGGAGGCTGAACACTGGTTGTATTAAACAGACTGACTATTAATATGATTTATCTGCAGTTGTTGGTGGAGGAGAGGAGGGTGTAGACAAGGTCTTTCCTGTTGGTCGGAAAAACCAAGTACCATCATAAAGGGAGGATCATCCTGCTGCCACTCAGAGACAGGTACTGCAGATCAGTTTCATTATACTGTATCTATTGCAGATCTGACTGTTTGTTTGTGTGTTAACAGTGTGACCCAGTTTACACAACTAATTATAACCACATGTTCCCTGATTTCTGTATCATTTTTAGGACACAGGCTGTGTTATATTTTTAGGGTTTTTTGTTTTTGGTTTAAGATCATTTTTAAAAATGATATTCTAATGTTAGGGTTTAAATGTCTTTAATTCTCATTACATTACATTACATTACATTACATTACATTACATTTGGCAGACGCTTTTGTCCAAAGCGACTTACAATAGTCAAGTACAAAAGTAATAGAAGTTAAGATAAAACATTTTTAGTTAGGGCTTAAAGGAGGTCGAAGGGAAATAATGGGCTAGAGGAGTGAAAGAGGGGAAGAAGGAAATGAGGTTAGAAGTAGTTAGTGTGTTAGAGGTGTTAAGAGAGTAAGTGCTCTTTGAAGAGCTCTGTCTTCAGGAGTTTCTTAAAGATAGCGAAATATAATAGAAATAGAAATTCTTAAAAGTGCAGTACTCTATATAAAATGGCATTAAATAACAGTCATTTGTGACTAGTATATCATCCAATAAAAATAGTAATCAGACAGGACTATCTTTTTGCATGGCTTATGTCCTTTTAAATAGAGTATATATTGGATGTGAAACTGAAAACTGAGCTGTAGTATATTGACATATTAACTAAAAGCTCCCAGGATGCATTAGGTGTATGCACATTAAAACCTACAGATAATTGCTTAAATGTTTCAGTTGTTGAAAACTGTCTTATGGATAAAGGGGATTAATGTTTGGGTTCACTTAAGTATGAAAACCTTCTATGACCTTCTATTTATGTGTCAAATGTTATGGGCAGGTTGTCAGTTGGAGCTGGTGTGTCTTATTGTTTAGTAGACTGTTGTGTTGTCTGTGGAGGAAATGAAGAACTCCAGCTGTAATTATGTAATTAGAAATGGAATTGTTGGAATTTTGGTCAGACAGAACAGCCAGTTACCGTCACTAGTCTAGTCACAGTGCGTCTTGTTTATGGGCGATGACAAACTTTTAATCAGATTTGTCAACAGGAGGGTTGTACATGTTTTCTCAGCTTTGTCACAGGACTGTTGAGCAGGGACTGTTGATGTGCTGCCATAGTAATGTTCTTATATGTCTGCTTTGGGTTTTACATGTTTTAAAAATCAAATGATTGTTCTGATTGGGATGAATGTGGGGAAAACAGTTTCTCTATTTTTGACACTTTTTACATAAATTCCTTTTATTTTCTTTTGTTTTTACACTCAACCTCTGTCATCTCATCAGAAAATGGTCCGTATGTGCAAGGTACCATTTTGTTAATCAATTTACGTAGTGATTTTAGCGAGGTCCGAATCTTTTTTTTTTTCAAGCCCCTGATGTACTAGCGCCCACACTGTGTTTATTTATGACAATATAATGCAATACTGCATGATTTCTGATGAATTTTTACTGTTTTTTTCCTGCAGTGGTTTGATATGGGTCCCCCAGTTGTGCTGTGGTTGTGGCCATTTTTTCCATTTTGTTACCTGAGGTTCCAGAACCCCCTTGGATTCAAACTTCAGCTAAAATCTCGAAGTTGCAGAAGCACACAGCCATGGAATGGAGACAGATCCATATGGGAAACCAAACCAGCAGATGTGAAATTCAAAACACTCATACTCTAAGGGACTGAACCATTCCAGCCGTCTTTTTAATGGATTGTAAAACTGAAAAGATGGATGACGGAAGATTCATGAAATTTGGAACACAGAACGTGATACCTTGAACTCAGCTTTGTACTGATCTTATGGTCCAGATGGAGGTGGAGAAAACAATCCCAGAGTTAGGCTCTTGTGGAGGGAAAAAGGCCCTGGTGGAGAAGGAATTGAGAAATAAACCAGCACCCAAAGGAGACTAAGATGGATGTGAAACGTAAGATTGAGATTACAAGCCAAGCTTTCATGAAAATATTCCTGTACAATTGTCAATAATTTAATGTTCGATCATTCTCCCAAGATCCTGAGAATGGTGTTCATTTTGATAGCTGAGTTTTGTCTTTTAAATCATGGATAAGAGCTTGAAAAAAAAAAAAAAACTTCAACACAGTGTTTATGGGTGTGACACATTCACCAGGAAATCTGTAGTTTTAAACTGGGTTTTATTTCGGAGCATGGCACATGGTACCACTGTTTAAGAATTAGACAGCAATCTCAGACTAGATGTAGGACAAAAGATTGTAAAAAAATATTTAAACCAACATAGAAATACAACATACACATATTTATATAATATAAAAACTACAACATGTCTCTATAACTCTTTGCCAATTATTTTTACCTGATATGCTTCTAATATGTTGTAAAGTAATATGTTCCATTTAACATTTGAGTGTCAATGGCAGGCATTTGACGGAAGATGTAGTCAAGTCTTGATATCTGTTTGTATTTTATGCTAAATGTCTAGAGGGTTTTTTGCACTTAATATTTTCCATTCCATTTTATGGCATAAGTCTACACAAAGGTAAACACACTTCAAATAAATCACCTTTGCTTTTAGTTTCATATAGAGAGCATTGTTACAAGGTTTTTTTTTGTCAACAACTATACATATAGAACCCACAGTTACATTTGAGCCACAGTATTCCCTCCCAGTACACACAGTACAGGTTGCATGTTAACATTTAAATGGTTGGGTGCGCCACTTGTATGGTCTCAATGTGCACTTTTACACATTTTACTGGGCACTGCTGCAAAACTGCACTCTTAACCTGAGGGCATTAGGCCACACAATTGATTCAAAAAGGATTAGATCTTCCATTTACTACTACTATTGTGAGAATTGGACCTATTAATTCAAATCTAAGAGTGCAGATTTTATAGCAAATTTGTCACTGTCTTAAAAGAATTCACTGGTTCACATTCACCTGTACATATACAATACACACATAGAATGCCATACTGTTCCCAGCCCATTTATTTATCTCAAATCTCTTAAACACTTTAAAAACTTTAAAAGCTTTTTATATTTAAGAGACAATTTTTAACCTTGTTTAACATTGTTCATTGTCTTATATTTATCTTCAGGCCTTTGCCATTGTTCTCTTGTAAAGGTATGTTAAATGTCTGAGCTTGTATTAGCACTGTTGATAGGGAGAAAGTAGGCCTGGTGAAAAAGCACATTGGGTCCCATTTAATCTGCACTGTTTACTGAATCCAGAGGCTTTTGAGGTACTGCTGGTGTTTTATATATAAAAATTATGTTTAATCGTTGCAAGAAGCTTGATGGAAATTGATTGAATATGTTGTCATATAATGTAAAAGAGAGTGAATGTGTGCTGGGAATAAGTACTTAAGACAGTAGACTCCACTCTAAAAAAATATATAAAATAAAAACAAATTCAAAGAAATATAAAATACCAGTCAAAAGTTTGGACAAAAATTCTCAATAATGTTTTACATTTGTTTAATGAACTGCTATAGATTAATGTATGTAAATTATAGATTAATATTAAAGACATGGCGTGGTTGTTTGGCTTTCATAACACCTCACATAAAAACCCAACCCGGGTGGTTTGGGGTGAGTTGAAGCGCAGAGTGAAGCAGTTAATAAGAGCTCAGGATCTGTAGAACTTCTTTAAGACCGCTGGAGAACCATTCCAGGTTCTGCCTAATGAAGGTGAATTAGAGAGTCAGCCGAGAGAGGGCAAAGTTGGCATCAAAGCAAAAGGTGCTACTTTGAAGAATCTGAAGTATAAAACATATTCTGGCTAATATATATATATTAAATCAGGATTTGCTTTGAATGTGATTTGTGATTGTGCATGATGAAATTAAGCAAAAGATTGTGATGAACAAGATTTACTTTATTTATTTAAATAATTCTGACAGTGCCCAGCTTCAAAATAAACGTATACTTACTCCAATTATCAAATGCAAAGGGGTTACACTTCAAAAAAAAACAAAACAGCAAAATATATATTGACTATGCTATGTGTTACATTACCTCTTGCATGCATGTTTTGTAAGGTGTATGATTTTCTGTGATATTCTATAAAGTATATTTGTGCAGGATGCACATTTATTTTAAGCATCAGAATATGCATCTTATTTGAACATCTTTAGTGCAAAAAAACTCATCACATTCCTTAAATGAAGGTTGTTCTGATCATAATGTGACCCACAATGTTACACTCATGGTCTCAATGTTTAATGTATTGATGGTGATCTTTCTCCACCTGCTCTGATGTAACGTCTGAAACACATTATGTTGTGCAGTCCACTATTTGGTCATTATGAAGCATGTTTGTGTACAGTTAATGGTATGTACCAAGCAATTTATGAGTATTCCATGATTACACCTGTCTTAATCTATACCAGAGACAAGAAGCAGCATCTCTCTGAGTGTGACTGGATAAACTGTGTTGTAATCTTCACTGGTTATGTGATCAGAGGTAGAAAATCCAGTTGAATCCATGAGTTAATTTGCAGAAACAGATGGGTCCTATACTTTTAAACATTCCTTTGTCTTTGCAAATTCACTCTTTAAATACTTATTCAGTGATAGCTGCATCATGCATCTGACTTCCTGACCACTTTAAATATGTATGTGTGTGTATATAAATGTTTTTGTTTTTTCAAAAAGTATAAAAATGCTGAATATCTCTGTGTTGTTTCTGTGTTTTGCATGTCTCCATTCATCCTTGTTCAAGCCCACAGTTCTTTCAGCCCTCCTAAAACTGAAAATATTCTTCAGCATTTTCTCAACATCTTTTCCCAAGTTGCATTTTCTTTATAAATTCCATTTATTTCCATCATCTACTGAATATTTCAAGAGCAGGCCCTCTGGCCACGTGAAAACTAAAAAGGAGGGAAACCTCAGGCACTGTTGAACAAATAGCGTGCACCTAGAGTGCTCTTTTTGCTGAGGGTAACGCTCAAGTCCTGTTACTTACGCACATGCCTATTTATGTGTTGGTTTGTTTGCTTGTCTCCTTTGTGGGCAGGGAACAGTCCCTGGAGGTTAAAGCAATAGAGAGCAAGGGCTTGAGTGACCTCAAACAATACAGTGTGCGTGCAGGGCAGCATCTGAATGAGTGTGTTTTTCTATTACTGGTGCTTTTCTTCTGCTTTGGTGGTTTTTACTATTAAAATAAAGGTAGATAAATGGTTCTTGGCCTGGATGGACTGGTTTTAGCAACGTTATTACTATATTGCTTCAAAATTCTTTAAAATTAAATCTCTTTACACTGATGTTTATTAAAAGTTAAACGTTCCTGAGATTTCTTTTTTCTGGTCCAGTATAAACTTAAACATGGACCCCAAAAAATCAGATATTTAAGGATCTTATTAAATCAGCTACATTTATTTTTCTAATTAGGACCAACTTCCAAACCAATTTACAAACAATCTCACGATTCTAGCAAACTAGATAGTAAGGCTAGCCAAGATGGATCTAGTTTCAAAGCTTTTTGCTTTGCAGAACAGAATTTTCCAAATGCAATAAGACTAAAGAGGATAATTCTGCCAGCAATAAAAAAATATAGTCTGGACTCGATCAGCAGCTCAATAGACTGATAAAAGATGAAGGCCAAATGCTGGATGGAACCCACTTACTGAAGAAGAGCTCATGATTACGAAACACATATTTGCTTTTAACAGTTAAATTGTTTTCAATTGTCCCTCCACAGTCTCTTGCTTTAATTCTTTGGTAAAAAAAATTGTTTTGTTTTAGATGAATATCTCAACTTCTGGGCACCTCGTGCCTTCTTGGTTCTTCTCTGTAATATTTGGTTGTTTCTGTGCTTGATTTAAGTTTTTTTTTCTTTATGATTCATTATTAAAATACTTGCCTTTTTGCTAACTTTTTAAAATTATTTAAAATAGCCTGACATGAAAATAGCTAAATACATTTTTTAATGTATTAAAACATCTTCAAAACTTAAAACAATAATTCTTTAAACATTAAATGTTTGTAATGGTTATAAAAATTGCTAGTGTTTGAATAAAATTGAAATAAATATGCAGCAGACACAAAAGGCATGTTATATTGATACTGACCCACAAATATCTCTCTTTATATATCTCTCTAACGTTCTGTGTTGATTTAAGGCTATGTTTTATTTGCTTCATCACACTTTCTTCCATACACCATTCATCTACTCTGCTTTTTGTACCCTGTCCTCGCCTCCTCATTTCCTCATTCTGCTACCCCCATGTCCAGATATGTGTTTGCCAATCCCATTATGTCTGCAATTGGATTGGTGCGGAGCCTGTCAGAGCCGGCTGGCTGAGCCTCTAAAGCCAGCTTTGATTTAAGGCGCTCTGTTGCAAGTGCTCCCTAAAGATGCACAACAGGCTTAGAGAAGGAGGATACAGACACAAAGAGGGAAGAGTCCATTAACATCACACAGGACTCCACCCAGGCTGGAATAGTGCTGTAGCTTACATAGAAGAGACAGACCTTTTGCTGAACTATCATGTAGCTTAGACTTTTATGTTAACTCTAGGTTGATTTAAGGTTCATGGGATTGATGTTCAGATGTTTTCCTCTGCTTTGGCTCAGAACAACAATAAGCTATTTGTCGGAAGCGAGAGCAGGCATTGCTGGTATCAGCGCTGGAGCAGATGGGGAAGAATGAGCGTATTGGGGTATTAGGGTTAATGATCCCTCTCTTCTCGCACTGTATGGCTGCCCTGCTGCCTTCACACCACAGCAGCCTAGTGGCACTGAAATACACATATCAGCTCACTACAGGCCCAGCTTGCTCTGACTTCATGCTGTGATGAGCTCCGATTTCCCAATATACGCTTCAGATGTGGGTATTCCTAAAGTCAAAAGTTCTGTTCAGTGCTGTTTCTGTTGCATTTATTGATTATCTTCAATGGTTGGTTAAACTAAATGTTAATTTTAGCTAATGCTTAATCCTAAACATGGCATCATGCAGCAATTGTTATTATATTGTAGTGCCCATAAAACCACCTACAACACCTTTAGTGTAGTCTGCTACTAGTCTAAATTTAAGCATCAGCTTGTCATATTAATAACTTTTGTTGCTGTTTATTTAGTGAATATTTTAAAAACAACTTGACTGATACACTAGATTTGGGTGGATAAATTAACGTTAAATCAAATATATTGGGAACTACAAAAAAATCTACAAAGACAAAATGCAATATAAACACAATACAACTTTCTATTTAGTATATTATCGATTTAGGTCAAGTGATTTACCTTGAAATTTGATCATCAATTCTAAAACCAAAGGAACCATTTATGCTAGATTTTAAACACATTTGAAAAGTGTGAAGGTGCACAAGACAATCAAATTCAAATGATTTATTTAATTTAATGTAATGGTTTATTGAAACTTTCCAGTGCCCATCTTCCATGATGATTCACAGTACCAGGATTTTTGTTGTCATTCCTTTTCCTTTTTTGTCAGGTTATTAATTTAGTCTCTGTTCAAAACAAGCTGAATTCTGTGCAAGAATAAAACTACTTAAAAACATTTTAATTGTTTTTTTTTTTCATTATTTTAATTGCTTAGTGGAAATTAATTAAGTAAACTTTCACTTTAAAAATGCCAAGATGTTTAAAGAAAAATAAATATTTTGCTAAAATGTAAGGAAAGAATCTCAGCAGTGATACAAGAGAGGTGAGTAGTCAATGCTTTTTTATAATGTTTTCCATTTTTCTCCCCAATTTATGTGGCCAATTGTCCCACCCATTCACCTGCTAGCCAGCTGTATATCCCACATCACTAGTGATGCCTCAAAACAAGGAGGGTAAAGAATAGCACACGCCTCCTCCAACACGTTTAAAGCCAATTATCTGATGCATTATTGCCGAGTATCATCACAGCGCGCTCGGAGGAAAACGCAGCAACTCGGTTCCAATACAGACGCCTTGTGCTGATGGACATCACCCTTGATGAGGGGAAAGAGCGCCACCTACCCACCCAGAGAGAGCAAGGCCAACTGTGCTCTCTTCGGGCTTTGGCCGCAAACGGCAAGCTACATGACCGGGATTTGAACTAGCAATCTCCAGATCATAGTAGCAGCACTTTAGACTGCTGGACCACTCTGCACCCGTGAGATGTCAATTTTAATCCACTTCCTGTTGCAGACGAGCTGGTAGCTCCTCTAAGCTCTTTAGTCTGTGCTCTGCAGGAACATTCTGATGTTCATGCTGTTCGTGCCTGTCAAGCAGAAAACCACGGATACCAAGCGATCGAGAGGTGAGGTAGTCGTTTACATAGTGGTCTCCAACGTGGGCTACATTATTGGCTGGCACTCCACACTTTTTCAGGGCTTGGGTAAAAATCTTTACATCTGGCTTGGACACGCCTGCACCTTCTGAGGTCAGGAGAAAGGAGAAGTGAGTGAGGAGGCCACATCCACGAAGGACCCCCTCTAGGCGGCTGTCAAAGTTGGACACCACACCCAGCTTCATTCCCAGTGCTGTGCAGGATTTCAGGGTGGAATTTGAGTCTGGGAAGACCTGGGAACATAAACTCAAATAAGCTTCTTTGATGTTGGTAGTGCTGGTTCATTAACTGTATTTTTTTTACACCTTCTGCAATTAAAGTTTGTATTATAATAATTTGGAAAAATCATACCATAACAGAGTTTATAAACAATAAGGCGGACAATACTTTATATTATTATATAAGTTTTATAAGCTTATATAAGATTTAATCCTCACTGATAAATGAGAGCAACTTATACACAGCACAAAAAGCATTAAACTTTATCAGAGCATTAACCAACAAGTTCATATTAACTGCAGAACGTGCAATTTAAGCAACATAAAGACTTTATTTATATTTTATCAATAATGAAAACTGAAACATATATACATATGTAAATCATGTTAACTGTCATGTCTTTACAGGGCAATAATGATCAATATTGTGAGATTTTACCCTGTTTCGTTTTCTGAAAGTGATCTAAAAGTACTGCCTGTGCAAATTTCCTAAAAGCCACTTACCTCCCAGTTGTCTGGCCCACAGAAGTTCTGATAAAGGTTTTTGGCCAGTGTGTCGAGTAAGACAGGGTCCTGCACACCACACTGTGCAAAGGTGCTCTTCACCACTCCTGTCCACCATACCTGACCATTCATGCCCTGAGCAATACCATAGTTGGGATAGAGGAGTGACGACTGACGGTAAGCTTCCCTGAATGCAGCCTCCACCTGCTTGGATTTTAACTTTAGTCCAGCGCGCTCAGCTTCCGTACAGTACTGCTCCCCAACAGAGCGTCGGACCTTCAGAAGAGTATCCTTCACATCCCATAAAACCCAGCGCACTGGCCCACGCATGGTCCTGCAAAACAAGAGTTTGGTTGCTTACTGTACATGTCATTACATCTTTAATCTCACCAAACACTTCAGTCCACTCTTGTAGCAAACATGTCATTGTTTAAAATATATTATCTAATATCTAAATAGAACATATTTATCTTAGTATTTCAACATGCAGATGCATAAGAAGCAGCAGATTCAGAATTTTCATTAAGATTGTTTCTGTGTGGTTCAACTGTTTGATAAAAAAAAGGCGATTATTTTAGGAAGGTGTTGATAATGTTATACGTCTAATTTTTAAACAGTAGTTTGGTTTTATGTATGTTTAATTGATTTATTTACATTTCTCTCAATATTTGAATATTCTTAGTAATAAAAAAACATTTAATTTTAAAAACATTTTTTTAATATAATTCAAAAGCATATTTGACTGTTTTGTAATTATATATACTAGTGCATAAATAAAAAAATAAAACATTTATATATCATTTAAAAAATACTTTATTTATTTACAGTAGTTCAGTTAAAAATGCAAATCTCATATTATATTGATTTATTACATACAGAGTGATCTATTTTAAGCGTTTATTTCTTTTAACACTGCACTGACTTGATATAACAGTGGAACAACAGCAGCGTCTACCATGAGATTTTAAAGACTTTATGCTTTTCTCTGCTGACAACTTTTATGGAGATGCGGATTTCATTTTCCAGCAGGACTTGGCACACTGCCCACACTGCCAGAAGCACCAATTTGTTTTTATATAATATTCTAATTTTCTGAGACTGATTTTGAGTTTTTTATAGGCTGTAAGCCATAATCATCAACAATAAAAGAAAAGAAAAGTTTTGAACTAAAATACCTTGCTGAAATAAAGTAATTTTTCAATTATATTCTTATGTGACACTTATGTCTAAAAATAATGGTTTAGTCGATTCTGCACTAGCCTGCTTTTGTTTGAGGTCAAATCTACAGAGCTAAATAAAACCTTTGACCCTAAAGAGGGAGTACAAACTCCAGGACTGGAATTTGGACACAGCTACATTGTATGAAAGGGTTTGTGACCAAGTACTTGTAGAGGTGGGTAACCCAGGTCCAGAAGGTAAAAATCCATCCCAGGGTTGCAGGGTTGCAGTACAGCCGCCCAAGCAGTTGGTACAAAACCCTGGGATGGATTTTTATCTTCTGGACCTGGGTAACCCACCTCTACCAAGAAGCATAGTGAAGCTGCCCCTTGACTACAGCAGCTGCCCCTAGCCTAGCTCTCTAAAAACAGCTCAGCACCATTAGCTGCTAGCGAGCTAACCTAGCTAACCCCTGAAATACCACGGAACCACAGACCCTGATAGAGACACACATGCTTTCCCATGAAGCAGCGGGGAAGTAGGCTATTAAGGGAGTAGCTGACACTACCAGCAGTTAAATGAAATTAAACATACTCAGTGCAGGAGCCTCGAGTATCCGGGTCCTACCTGAATGTGTCCAAGGGAGAAAGCAGAGCTAAGCCCCGCCCCCAGCAGAGTGTTGAAATGCTGCCCCTCTGTGGAGATAACATAAAACACAGCATCTATAGACCCTTTCAACTGAGGAGACTGATAAATACCCTGTCTGGACAAAACCAAAAGTCGCCACCTGGATTCTGCATAAATTCATTCATTTACGTATTTAATTTTTGTTTGTTTGTTTGTTCATTTGTTTATTTCAACATTTCTGTGTCCCTGGCGGTCCAGGAGTGTCGCGGGCAATAGAACTCTCTGCGTACTTAACACACAAATGCAGATATACATAAATAAATAAATAAATAAATAGATAAACAAATAAATGCAGAAATGTTGAAATAAATAAATAACTAAATAAAAAATGCAGACATATATAAATAAATAAATGTAAACATACATACTCCATAGATCTGGGGTTGCTGCAGCTGGTCAGGTCTAGGTTCAGCAACAGTATGTGCTCAAAGAATGAGGTCAGTTGACTACCTGAATATACTGAATGAACAGGTTATTCCACCAATGGATTTTTTCTTCCCTGATGGCATGAGCATATTCCGAGATGACAATACCAGGATTCGTGGGGCTGGAATTGTGAAAGAGTGGTTCAGGGAGCATGAGATCATCATTTTTACACATGGATTGTTCCCCACAGAGTCCAGATGTGCTGGAAAAGGTTTTGTGCAGCGATCAGACTCTACCAACATCAATGCTGCAAGATCTTGGTGAATCTTGTGATATTGCAGAAGCTTACTGAAACAATGCCGCAGTGAATTTCTGCTGCAATTAAAGCTAAAGGTGGTCTAACCGTGGTAAAATTAGGGCAGTTAAATTACACCCTCTCTAAATCCCCACTAGCAAAGAGTGTATAATATTTAACTTAAAATGTACTCAACTGACCTGAAAAGAGGGAGTTCTCTGGCTTTACTGAATGATAATTGTATGATTTGGATTGTGATGGTGATAAATATATCTAGTCTGCTATGTGAAGACATCATAAGAGGAAAAGCACAAAAGGTTTGGACAGACTGCACAACAAACGTGTCAAAAGTATTTACATTCTTTCCTCAGGTAGATGTATAAATACTAGTTTAAAAATACCTCTGTAGAAGTTGAAGTATCAACTTACTGGTTTCAAAACTACTTAAAAGTACAAAGTCTTAAGCCGTGTCACATGGTCCTATAGTGCATTATCTCCCCTTCCCAAAAACACTATAATTTAACATTAAAATGTTAAAGTTGAACAATTTGAGACGCTGTCTCTTTCAGCATCATACTTATTAGCCTATTAAAAATTTTATGCTTTTTAGTATAATGCAAATATACTAAAGAACCTTAGTTGGGACATTTTGCTCTTGATTTGTGCTGTTTTAAAAGCACACATAAATCAAAAGTAACAACATTGACTTTGATAATGTTGTGGAAAATAGTAAGATATTTGACTTTAAAGTGTAGTAGAGTTAAAGTAACATGTCACCTAAAATGGAAAGTTGCCCCGTACCATCTATCCTCAAGTCAATCTCACCACAAAGGGTTTTAACCGCAAGGACCGTTAGCAGCAGGTTTTTCACCAACAACAATCACTTCACTTGAACGCAGTTGCAAAGCTGTTATCATATATTGTATTACATTTCACACAATAAAGACATAAATGACAAAAGAAAAAAAGAAGAAAAAAAGTATGCACACAAAAGAACATCTTACAGTAACCTCAACAGTATTTGTTAAAATTCCATGATCCAGTCCATGGTACATATGCATAATATTCAATTTTACAACATTCTAAATGGTGACAAATTATTTCAGGTTCACTTGTAGATTGGTAAAGCAATAAATAGTTGTTTGATAAATTCTAAATATTTATCTATATATTTTTTTGCCTTGCATTTTAATCCTTTAACTCCACTGCTTACTGTCAGCAGACATTTCAGCAGAAATATTGTTTGATCCATCCTTCTCTTGAGCCTCTAAATGACATGAGTTAGTCCTGCTTTGGTCCTGAGCCTCTGTGGTGGAATCTAGCTGGGTGACAGCTTGTTTGTAACTGTCATTCTTCCTGATTTTCCGAGTAGTGCGACGAAAGTATTTGACAGCTGGTATGATGTCATCAGCAGTCCAGCGGTTGTGGAGTAGCGCGTCCTCCATATTAAATGGACCATCTCTTGTGCGACGCACCTTGGTGCAGACTGCAGTGGTGCGCAGTTCCAAACCCAACTCATGCAGCATTTTCCGCAGATACCACTGAGTCTCATTCACACACTGCACCTCTGAAGAACAAAGAAGAGGCTGTGGTCAGAGAGGATGCACACTGGGTTAACCAGCAGACATCACCAGTTTTCAGAATTGTGCATGGCTTGTGGTGCTCTTACCCAGTTTAAAGTAAGGAGGTTTAAAACTAAGACATCGTAATCCAGTTATAATAGGAGGGCTTTTATCTTGTGGACGCAGCATCCCCTTCACTGCCAGCTCATACGCCTCCTGAGAGTGCAGGTCCACCCTGGAGTACCTGAGTAAATACAAATATTTGAGAAAAAACACCTGGACTGACCTACACCATGCCAAAGCAAAGCCTGAGACTCAGTGTAAAGAACTACACAAACAGCAGCCCACCTTCATTTGGCTCTGTAAAGACTGCAGTGACTCACATGATTAAAGCTTTCTGATTGGCTCCCTGGACCATGGCTAACACTCTCTCAAGCTTCTCCTGTGTAACATGGCCTATAAAACAGGAAACAACAGGAAATATATGTTTAATTACAAGCAAAAACACTGCATTATTACACTAACAGTAGTTGTGTTCTTGACAGCTCTCTTTCATCAAAGAAATATACCGTATGTGCTTTTCTCAATAACTCGTCCAGTGTGAGTGAAATCATTTGTGGCCATTCCAAATTCCCCTTCAAGTGTATAGTCCTGGGGGAGGGGGAAAAAAAAAACATGTAGTGATATTAATTATTTAGGAAAATGTCTGATTGCTTTACACACTTTACTAAATAATTGAATATCTCTGATTGCTTTATTTCAATCCTTACTCTTGTGACATGTGATCGGTACAGACTATCCAGAGCATTGTTTCCTTTCCCAAGACCCAGAACTAAGAAGAAAAAAAGATGTCACAATTGCAAAACTTAGTCTTGAATTAAGAATGACTTTCTTCAAACAGGATTTTTTCAGTAAAGAAACTACAGTACCCAGGACTCCAGAGGAAAATGCATCCAAACGATGACCAACTCCAACACGGATCTTATGATACTGTGGTCCTGTCACTGGATAAGGAAGACAAATGTCCATAACTCATTTATATTACAGATATTACAGAAATTATTTCTTCTTACCCAAAGGATGGTCCGCCAGAACCGGGAGCTTTGTTGCAGTCAATGTGAGGTCACTGGAGGTGCTGGTCTCTCCACTAGACAAAAGCTGAAACTGAACCTGATACTGCGGTGCAGGAGGTGGAAACGCATTTACAGCTTCACACAGAGGGAGAAGTATGGAGAAAGAAATAGACAAACAGGCACAGAGGTAAATTATTAACAGTGAAGCTGATGCATATTGTCCAGATAGGCATGTTAGGATAATTACATTTTTGAATGGTTTATATTTAGGATTAAACACAACTATTTACATCCCAGTTCCAATGTTTGATTATTGTAAATGACTAAAAAGTAATTACTCTTTAAAAAGGAACAATTGCATTATTATGGTATTAAACTATCATTACAATGCGTCAAAAATGGTCTAAATGAGGGGACAATGGGATTGGGACAATGCATCATCCATGTTCTACACCCAAAACTGTAAATTCTACTTAGAGGCCGCTACACTATAGGACCCTGTGGCACGGCCTAAACTTTTGTCCTAAATGGGTTTTTATATATATATATATATATATATATATATATATATATATATATATATATATATATATATATATATTACTTTTACACTTTTGAAAGCAGTATTTTTACACTTTTACTTAAGTAAAAAGCTTGATACTTGATACTGTAAACACTTCTGAGTAATGAGCTTGAATACTTTAGACATCTTTGCAGTGAACATATCCAGATTGTGCGAAATTGTGTCATGTGCCTTAAAAGGTTCCAGGTGTGAATGGGGATCGAGCTATTAAATTTGGTGTTTCGGGTACTTGAGGACAATTCTCTCATACTGGCAACTCATGGCAAATAACTTTCTGAAGATGGGAGACACTATTGGATACTGTGTGTTTATGAAGGTTGGATAATCTTTAGACCATCTTGCACAAAGCCTAACTATGTGGAAAGCGACAACGTGACAGGTGACCATTCTTTTTCTAAGCAGGGCACAATTTGTCGCTGCGATACGTGAGAGGAACTGTCGGAAGCTGGACCAAGATACACGCGAGCGTTGAGCTTTGACTCGCTGGGGCTATACCAGCGACTCGTTGCCTTGTAGTGTGAAAGCAGGGATATATAAGACAGAAGGGCTGTTACAAAGCCCCCAACAATGCACTATGGAGAAGTCTGACTGTGGAACTGCGTTTCCTGATGTGCTGGAGCTCCATACTAAACCCTTTTGGTATGCATCATGTGCAAAACAAAACTCCACCTAGTAACACACTGCATTTACTCTTTCAAGAACAACTAAGTTAACGTTACATGTTCAATACAACACTGACACATTACTTACACAACATCTTTTTATTTATCTATTTTAAAACTGTTCTTTATGTGTAAACTGGACCGTGAGATTACAATTTCATTCCACCTCATGTACCACATGTGATGTGAAATGATAATAAATTCTCCTTTAATACATTGGGATGATCTCGAGTTTCGATTGTGAACTAACCAACTAACCATCCAACACAGACTGTATTTCCACTCTTACCTTAAGTACAAAAAATGCTGAAATGCTCGGTTAAGGTTAGGTGAAGAATATAACCCGAGCACACACTGATCATAGCTAACTTACCTGTCAGCAGGTTAGTCTCGACCTGGTCTCGGACCAGTTTCCAGTGAACTCCAGGAGGTTTGTAAACAGCAAACAGACCATCCAGTTTACTGAGGAGTCGTGCAGCTTTTGTCGCCATTAGATTACCTTTTTCAACTGATTATACTGTTCTTATAATACAACACATTTAGGCAGGGAAAACACTGCTACAGAGCAGCAGGAGCATTTATTAATATTATAAAAACAACGGACTGCTCCCAGGGCCAGAGCTAACGTTACACCACTAACACAACGTGGAGCCTCTTCTGCTGTTCAGTTCAGATCCTGTAAGGTTCATTATTGCCCTCTATTGGAGGGGAGAGCTCTCTCCTTCTTCTTCTTTTTCTTTTTCTTCTTTGTCTGTGCAGTTAGAACCCAATTTGTATGGAGCATTACCGCCATCATCTGGACTGGAGTGTGGGTCAGGCGTTTACAAAAAAAAACACCCCCTCCTCCTCCCAAAAAATAAGTAAGATGATTCATAATAATAATAATAATAATAATAATAATAATAATAATAATAATAATAATAATAATAATAATAATTTGAAATCCTGTTAATTAATCTTGTATTTTTCAAAAAGCTGATCGAATATTTAAAACAGATGTTACCCATACTTAATTGTAGTTTTCCCTTAAGATTAAACTGAATCTGTTTTTCCTCTAATAGGGCAACCAGTGTTTGTCGTTTTATGCAGGGCTGGACTGGGACAAAAAATCGGCCGTGGCATTTTTGGTTTAGACCGGCCCCTTATAATTAGAGGAGAACAATCGACTTGTAATTTATGTATGTGGGGTTACAGAGAAACATAATGTATCAAAATGTTAAATATCAGAAGTTTAGTCTTTTGTTTTGTCTGTTGTTAACTCCACTATTTTTGTCTGCTCTGTGTAGTTCAATTGATTATTTGTAATGTGAGACAGCGTCCTGACCATTACTACATCTCTGCTGTTTGTAACAAACCAAACTGTGTGAAACCGGGTTAAAACTGATAGATTTGTGATTTTAAAGGTGTATTATTCACTTTCCTCAGTGTAATTAAAGCACTGGGGCGCAGGGTTGCCTCCTCCAATATGGCGGCCACGCTGACAAGCCAGCGCCAATAGACGGCGTCAGTTGATGCGGAGTCTCGATGTACAGTGGGGAAAAAAGTATTTAGTCAGTAACCAATTGTGCAAGTTCTCCCACTTAAAAAGATGAGAGAGCCCTGTAATTGAGGGCGTTTTCACACCTGTAGTTCGTTTCTCTGGTCCGAATCAGTTAATGAGTTTGTTTACTTGGAGCGTTTTCTCGCTCTGTTCGGTCTGGTTTCACATAGGCATAAATGTAAACGCACCAAAATGCGCATCAATAAACCACGCGAGCAGCCTGTGTCCTCTGATTGGTCAGAGCTGTCTGACACGGGAGTACGTTAAATATAAATATACGAAAAGTAAATACAGCAAGAAGATTTTGTATTCCAGCGCAAATATCTGTGCTTTAACACTGAACGCTGAAACGCTGCACTTTCAAACACAGTGTTTCTATGTGCAGCGCAGATTTATACATAATAAACAGAGTCACGCGGCTGTGAGCAGTGAATGCAGCGCAGACGGCGTGTGCATGAACACAGTGTTTGTTCACAGCTGTGGTAATTAGCGTCATCTGGCTAATATATCAGTTTAAACTGTGCTTGCTTTATCAGCAGTTTAGCTCAAATAAATGGCTTATATTTAATAGCTGGATCCGATCAAGACCGGATCACGTTCTCACCACAAGTGAACCGCTCCAGAGCTCCTCTAGCTGGTCTCGGTCTGGTTCTTTTGATCCGCACCCGATTTCACACCTGCTCAATCGAACCGCACTAAAGTTACAAACGGACCAGAGTTCGTTTTAACCGGACCAAATAGTGCTGGTATGACGCCCTGACATCATAGGTAGACCTCACCTATGAGAGACAAAATGAGAAAAAAAAACACACAGGGGGACCTAGTGAATGAACTGCAGGAAGCTGGGACCAACGTTACAAAGGCCACCGTCAGTAACACACTATGCCGCCAAGGATTTAGATCTTGCAGTGCCAGACGTGTCCACCTGCTTAAGCCAGTACTTATCCGGCTGCGTCTGAAGTTTGCTAGAGAGCATTGGATGTTCCGGAAGAGTATTGGGAGAATGTCATATGGTCAGATGAAACCAAAGTAGAACTGTTTGGTACAATCACAAGTCGTGTTTGGAGGAGAGTGAATGCTGAGTTGCATCCAAAGAACACCATACCAACTGTGAAGCATGGGGGTGGCAACATCATGCTTTGGGGCTGTTTCTCTGCAAAGGGACATGAAAGAATGAATGGGACCATGTATTGTGAGATTTTGAGTGCAAACCTCCTTCCATCAGCAAGGGCATTGAAGATGAAACGTGGCTGGGTCTTTCAGCATGACAATGATCCCAAGCACACTGCCACATGGCCTAGCCAGTCTCCAGATCTTAACCCCATAGAAAACCTTTGGAGGGAGTTGAAAGTCTGTGTTGCCCGCTGACAGCCCCAAAACATCACTGCTCTAGAGGAGATCTACATGAAGGAATGGGCCAACATACCAGCAACGGTGTGTGCCAACCTGGTAAAGACTTACAGAAAACGTTTGCCCTCTGTCATTGCCAACAAAGTATATAAAAATATTGAGATGAACTTTTGTTATTGACAAAATACTTATTTTTCACCATTATTTGCAAATAAATTCTTTAAAAATCAGACAATGTGATTTTCTGATTTTTTTTTCTGATTTTGTCTTCTAGAACTAACTTCTAGAAACCTCCTACACTATATAGATTAAGCATGTTTTTGTGTTACAGGTTGTATACTTTCACATGTTCATATGAATATTTCCTAGTAATTCTTTCCATTTAGAATATAGTTATCTTGAGTCAAGAAAACCTAGTTTTACCCCTGTATGTCACAGCTGTAAGGGATTTAACACAAATATCAAGATCGACTGCATGACAACAGGTTTTACCTTTATTAGCAAGTAGAAAAAGCATATTTAAGAGCATATCAAAACTCTCAAGTAGCCAAAGACTAATTGCTTGCAAAATGTATTACATTCTAAAACAAAGTAATTAAAATACAAAAAGGAAACAAATATTTATTGACCTAAATATACTCATTCTTTTTTACTCTTAATGGTTGCTGTGATTCTTACATTCTCTAAAGTTAAGGCAGTATGTGCTGTGATTGATAACGACAAAGATAAAAATAATAATGTGGTCTATTACTGGGACCAACTACCTGGACCTGAATTAGCTCAGTCACTTTATAGGAGGTCAATATTTATGCAATTTAATGTTTACATAATAGGCAAAGGAACTCTTCTTCAGGTGGGTTTCCTACACAGGAATGATGGGACCACTTGTCACATCTGTGGCTGGCAATCTGAATGATCAAGTAGTATTGGGGACAAATAGTCGATGGTCGTTGGTCTCGATGGACGAATCCAATTTAACTGACATAATCCTGAGCCGGGTACAGCCCTAACATGTTTAGACTAAGAACACAAAAACTATTCTCCTGAAATCTTTATGCGAAAGTTAGCAATAAAATCATAAATAACACAAATAATAAGAACTGTTTAACGCAAACATTTGAGCATCACTGGCAACACAATTGTGCCTAAACGTTTGCACAAGATGCATGAATTGTCAGGTTCAGGCAGGGAGCAACGAGAAGATGAGAAGAGCGGACGCAAATGCGAATATATTTATTTACAAAAATAAACAAACAAAGAACTGAAACATAACTGGAGCCAAAATAGAAAACAGGAAACACAGAGAACATGGGAGACACAGACGCAACCTAAACAGACTAGGGGGCTACAAATGAACAGGTAAGCAAAAGAGGAGGAGACAGGATACACACAGGGCACGTGCAGAGGGTAAATAAACACAGAGAAACAGAAGCACAAAAGGGGAAACAGGGCAAAGACGTGACATGTAAATAACATACTTAAAATATGCTGTGATTCCACATTAATTGCTTATAATAACATATTCTGATAATTGAGGCAAATAAATTTGAATCCTAAACCATATTATAAATAGTGGCACAGAAACATAAACTGTTTAAAATATACAGCATGTGACTTCTTCACAGTTACCGGATTCCTGCAGGAGTTTCACTGCAATTTCCTTTGAGTTTTCTGACTGCATCTTCTGTGTTTGAAAAAGGGAAATGCTCGCCTTTCAGCATGCCTTCTGAAAACTGAAACAAAAATCCACATTTGAAGAACCTATTGTTTAATATTGGTATAGGAACATAGTGAATTTAACTCTGAAAGTTTATGTATTTACAGTTACTATATGCTTATACGTGTGATGAAAAATAAAAAGGTGTTTTATTCATAAAAATCACTGGATCACGTTCACTGGATCACTGTCCAACAGTAAAAAAAAAACAATTGTGTCTTGTTCCTATAAATTAAACAAAAAATATAATTGTGTTTTATATCTATACGTTCTCATGTATCTTACATTTTTTAAATCAACTACCCCAGGGAACAAATTCACAGTAATATTTTGGATCCATTACATGTACATAATGAGTGCTTACCTTGCAAACAAAAGCGACACATGATGTAATGTCTTTCTGTAGAGGATGTGGCACAGTTCCACATGTTCCACCTGGATACACTGCACTCCTCATAAAAGCTCTGCAAAGCATGCAAGGTTAAATCATTACTATACTTCTTAGATAATGTGAAAGTGATTATGTAGCATTCCCATTTAAATGATGGAGAAACAAAAGTAAAAAATAATGTGTCAGTGTGGGTCTTGTGGTTTGGAGGAACATTGTTAAATAGCAGGCAGTAGAGCGAAATGATGGGAGTTCCAGAGCAGATGTAAGATCTCAGCTGATTTTGTTTTATTTTTCCATACAAAAATAACAAACAATCAGTGTTGTGCCAGTTCACAGCTTTTCTGAACTAGTTCAAGTTCAGTTCATTCATGCTCAAAGTGAACAGTTCACGTTCAAAGTTCACAATTTTAATTCTGAACTAGTTCACAGTTCAGTTCATTTTACTTTTTTCGTGAGATATTCAAATAAATACTTTTTTTCACACTACAAGCTAGAAATCACTATATGTTCTTTGAAACTGCTTGTAGACATTTGCTCATGACACTGCAATTGTGGGTTTCTTACCAGGTGAGGAAAATGTTCATAAGGAGAATCGGTGTCTGTCTCTGTGCCATCACTTCCACTAGCCATTTTTTTTAATTGCAGCGCTTTCTCTCACTCCCGTCATTGGTCTCTCTCTGTCTCTCTCTCTGTCTCTCTGTCTCTCTCTCTCTCTCTCTCTCGCGCTCCGTGCTCTCTCTCTCTCACTCTCTCTCTCGCCCTCGTGCTCCGCTCTCTCTCTCTCTCTCTCTCTCTCTCTCTCTCTCGCTCTCTCTCTCGCGCTCCGTGCTCTCTCTCTCTCTCTCTCTCTCTCTCTCTCTCTCTCTCTCTCACTCTCTCTCTTCGCCCTCGCGCCGCGCTCTCTAGCCAACGTTCATTTACAGGGATGTCTGCCGTTCATGACACATAATGTGAACTAACTCATGTTCAAGTTCTTTATTAAAAAATGTGTTGGGGTCAGTTCAAGGTTCATGAAAAAATGAGCGTGTTCAATGAACGCGTTCTTTTTAACTCGTTCACGCACAACACTGCAAACAATACACTTACTTATTTACACTTTTGCTCAGAGTTGGCTGGAATAAGTGGCTAAAGCTACCACTAGCTAAGACTGTACAGTAAGGCATATGCAGTCCATAGCAAAGTCCCTCAACCTCATCAGCTCAGCCAACAGATTAGAGCATAACCTCATCCAGCCTCAAGTCTCTGAGCCTCCCCATATGTCCCATTTACCCGCTTATATACCCCTTTATTCTCTCCAGAATAAATAAACCCCTGGGTAAACTTGACCAGAACAAAATACAACATATAATGCTATCAACTATTTACATAACCGGTTAATTAGAAATTACTGTCATGTCTGGTGCTGAAAGCACGTCTGTGTCTCCCACATCCAGCTCTATCTGCGATTCTCACAGTAACAACTACAATACCCAGAACGCACCACTCCATGACACAACACACACTCCCGATCACATGACACGTCACATGACGCCACCAGGAAGTCCCGAGTACTGATTACTCAGTGTATTTAAGGACCATGCTCACGCTCACACCTCGCCGAGTATCTGTTTGGTAAATCCTACAATACAAAGCGTTTCTCTTGCCCTTGCTATTTTCCGTGTATGATCTTGTTTTTGTTTTCTACCGACTTTGATTTTTGCCTGCTCCCTTGTGTTGGATTACCGTGTATGACCTGGACTGTTTATTGTACTCTGGATTTTTGCCTACCCTGTGATACTGCCTACCCGTGTATGAACTCTGGACTGTCCTCCGGTTATGGTATGGTTTCTCTACACTGTGCATTTTTGGTACTGACCCTGTTTCTGTTGACTACCCCTGTCTTCTCTATAACTTTAATAAAAGTTATTTTATTGTATCTGCACCAGTCTCATTCCTGTCTGGCCCTGACAAGATACTCGGCCATAATGACAGAGACTGCGGATACAGAGTCTATTAAGTCTGGTTTGGCTAACCAGGGTCGGCTTTTAGGTCAGCACCAGCAAACGCTCGCTGGTGTGACCCAAGCTGTTGACGAGCTAGCACGCCACCAGGTTAACCAACAGCAGCAGCTAGCCGAGATTATAAGTCATCTCCGGGGTTTATCCACCCAGAACCCTAACCCAGTGGTTAGTCCTGTAGCCAGCCCTAACGAAACCACTACTCCCTTTTTCGCTGTGTGTAAACCCGAAGTCTATGACGGTAACACTGAGAAGTGTAATGGGTTTCTGCTCCAGTGCTCCGTGTTTTTTAGCAACTCACCTCCTGCTTCTGATAAAGCTAAAATCGGGTTTATAATTTCTCGGTTGTCTGGCAAGGCTTTGGACTGGGCTACAGCTATTTGGGAGAACATTTCTGAATCCAGCTACGACACTTTTTTGTCTATTTTTCGCAGCGTTTTTGATCATACACGCTATGGGCAATCTAGTGGAGAGCTTCTGATTACCTTGAAGCAAGGTAAACTATCTGTGGCAGCCTTTGCTCTGGAGTTCCGTACGTTAGCCGCTAGCAGCGGTTGGAACGATCCTGCTCTCATCTCCATGTTTCGACACGGACTTAACCCCGAGATTCAAAGAGAACTTGCATGCAAGGACGATTCACTCACCCTGGATCAGCTGATCACTCTGTCTATCCGTCTGGATCAGCTCCTTTCCCGTAAACCCAAAGCTGTTAGCCACACGCCTGTGGTTCACCCTGCACTACTCCAGTCCGGGAATCCAGTTCCGGAATTTGCACCTGCATCCATCTCTGAACCTAGGGAGATCACACGATCCAGACTATCCGTCACTGAGAGGCAGCGTCGCATTCGCCTTCACCTGTGCCTCTATTGTGGTGGTCCAGGTCATCTGAGGGCTAACTGTGAACTCCGGCCCAATTCTGCTCAAGCGTCTGCTCTGGGACAGCGCGTGGAGTGTACTCCACGCGCTAACGTGGTATGTACCCCTGTTTCTGAACTTAAAGAAAAATGTTTCGTGTTGCCTGTTATTATCACCACTCCAACGGATGTGTTTTGTGTCTCAGCGCTTGTAGATTCTGGGTCGGAGGGGAACTTTATCAGCCTGGATCTGGTGGAGGAGTACGCCATACCCACGAAGGATCTCCCTAGGCCTATCCCCATCCATGCCATTGATGGAAAGACTGTACGCTCCAAACCTGTGACCCAGCAGACTCTTCCTCTCACCCTTCAGGCCAGCTTTCTACATGTGGAACAGCTCTCTCTCTATGTGCTCCCACGCACGGAACATCCACTGGTTTTGGGAGCGCCATGGCTAAAGACACACGACCCCGTCATTTCATGGAGCCTGGGAGACATCACTGCCTGGTCTCCTTTCTGTCGTGAGAACTGTTTATCTTTAAATTCACTCTCTTTGCAATCTACCTCTGTTGAAAGCCCTAATTCTGTAGATACCCCTGCTATTCCCTCCGAGTACTATGATTTTTCTGATGTGTTTAGTAAATCCAAAGCTACCGAGTTACCTCCGCATCGCCCCTATGATTGCTCTATTGATTTAATAGAGGGTTCTGTACTGCCCAAAGCTCGTGTGTACCCATTGTCTCGTGATGAGGAGAAGGCTATGGAAGAGTATGTTAGTGAAGCTCTGGCGCAAGGTTTCATCCGCCCATCCAAATCCCCTGTTGGTTCCGGTTTCTTCTTCGTGAAGAAGAAGGATGGGGGTTTGAGACCCTGCATAGATTACAGAGGCTTAAACGACATTACCAAAAAGTTCGCTTACCCGCTCCCGTTAATCCCAGCAGCATTAGAACAGTTACGTAATGCCGTGTACTTCACCAAACTCGATCTCCGTAGTGCTTATAACCTCATTCGCATCAGGGAGGGTGACGAATGGAAAACAGCGTTTTCCACCACCAACGGCCACTATGAATACCTGGTCATGAGTTACGGTCTTGCTAACGCCCCAGCCATATTCCAGTCCTTTATGAACGACATATTTCGTGACCTAATTAATCACTCTGTTGTCCTTTTTATAGACGATATCCTTATCTATTCACCAGATCTCCCCACACACATTCAGCATGTCCGTCAAGTTCTCCAACGCCTGAGAGAACATAGTCTGTTTGCCAAAGCCGAGAAATGTGAGTTCCATACTCAAAGGGTCACATTTCTCGGCTACGTTATCAGTTCCTCCGGTGTCCTTATGGACGATGACAAAGTAACTGCCGTTACTAGTTGGCCTGTGCCCCAGACCATTAAAGAACTCCAGCGATTCCTTGGCTTCGCTAATTTTTATAGGCGGTTCATCCGTAACTTTAGCTCCATTGCTGCGCCCCTTACTGCCCTCACTAAGGGGGCTGCTAAAATCCTGAAATGGTCAACCGAAGCGGATCGCGCTTTCTGTGAGCTGAAAGCTGCGTTCATTTCAGCCCCTGTACTTAGGCACCCTAATCCCGAGTTGCCCTTCGTAGTGGAAGTGGACGCTTCCGAATCGGGTGTTGGCGCGGTTCTCTCTCAGCGTAGTGGGTCGCCACCCAAATTGTTTCCTGTAGCCTTCTTCTCACGCAAGCTTTCCCCTGCGGAGCGTAACTATGGGATAGGGGATAGGGAACTACTTGCTGTGAAATTAGCTCTAGAAGAATGGCGTCACTGGCTGGAGGGGTCCGTTCATCCGTTTACTGTGTATACTGATCACAAGAATTTGGAATACCTCCGCACGGCTAAACGACTTAATCCGAGACAAGCACGTTGGTCTCTTTTCTTCTCTCGATTTAACTTCTCGATCTCGTTCCGTCCGGGAAACCGTAACACTAAAGCTGATGCGCTGTCCAGGGTTTACAGCACTGTGGACAGCGCATCCCAGCCCCAGGAGGCTGAACGCATTCTTCCTCCCTCTGTTCAGATCGCAGCCATTCAATGGGAGTTAGACGATCAGATTCGCCAAAGTAACGCTAATCAGCCCGATTCTGAGGACTGTCCTCAGGGTAAAACGTTCGTACCCGTCCAGTTTCGAGACAGGCTCATCACCTGGGCTCATTCCGCTTTAACCTCTGGTCATCCTGGTGTCACACGCACGTTACAATTACTCTCTGCCCGTTACTGGTGGAATTCTATGCGTGCTGATGTTCACTCATTCGTTACCTCCTGCTCTGTTTGTGCGCAATGTAAAACGCCTAAAACCCTTCCAGCCGGTAAGCTACTACCTCTCCCTGTACCTGAGAGACCTTGGTCGCATATTGCTGTTGATTTTGTCACTGATCTGCCTGTATCTGAGGGTTATACTACAGTTCTCACTGTTGTTGATCGTTTCTCTAGAGGGGTTAAATTTATTCCATTCCCAGCTCTGCCTACTGCCTTCCAAACTGCTCAAGCTATTTATATGCATGTATTTAGACACTTTGGTATCCCCGAAGATATTTTGTCTGACCGTGGTCCTCAATTTACCTCTCGTGTGTGGAAGGCATTTTTTGAACATCTCGGTGTACATGTCAGTCTCACTTCTGGTTTCCACCCTACATGTAATGGTCAATGTGAGAGGGTTAATCAGGAACTCGGGAAATTCCTCCGCACATACTGCTTCAAACATCCCACTGATTGGTCACAATACCTCGTTTGGGCTGAAATTGCACAAAACTCCCTAGTTAATACTACCTCTGGCCTCACCCCCTTTCAGTGTGTTCTGGGTTTTCAGCCTCCTCTAGCTCCCTGGACAGCGGTGTCCACTGATGTGCCGGCTGTGGATGAATGGATGAAGCGCAGTGAGCAGGTGTGGGAAGACACGCATCGTAAAGTCTCTGAGGTACTGCGTGTGTACAAGGAGCGTGCTGACAAGCACCGTGGTGACAGCCCAGACTACCAACCAGGAGATCGGGTGTGGCTTTCTACCCGGGACTTTAGGTTTGAGGGTAGTTGTAGAAAACTCCTGCCTAAGTTTATTGGTCCTCTTAAGATTTTGTCACGTATTAATGAAGTTACTTACAAGGTGGAGTTACCCCCTCAGTATCGTATTAATAATTCTTTTCATGTATCTCTCCTCAAGCCTATGGTCCCGGGTCCGCTCGCTGACGCTGCACCGGCTGATGTTCCACCCGCGGCTGTGGAGGGGGAGGGGTCGTCCACGTATGCTGTCCGGGAGGTGCTGGATTCACGCAGACGTGGGGGTGTGCTCCAATACCTTATCGATTGGGAGGGGTATGGTCCGGAGGAGCGTTGTTGGGTGGCTGCCAAAGACGTGCTGGACCCTGCCTTGCTCGTGGAGTTTCATGCTCGTTTTCCTGGTAAGCCTGCTCCTAGGCCCCGTGGACGTCCCAAGCGTCCTCCGACCTCCTCTGCTCCAACTCGTCGGGTTTCTCGCTCTGGTGAGCCCCGTCTGTCTGGCACCTCCGCTCCGACACCTGCACCTCCCGCCGGTACTCCCTGTCCGCCGGGTGGTCGTCGCCGGGGTCGGCCCCGTTCTGCCTCCGCTCCGGTTCCTCAGGGGGAGGGTACTGTCATGTCTGGTGCTGAAAGCACGTCTGTGTCTCCCACATCCAGCTCTATCTGCGATTCTCACAGTAACAACTACAATACCCAGAACGCACCACTCCATGACACAACACACACTCCCGATCACATGACACGTCACATGACGCCACCAGGAAGTCCCGAGTACTGATTACTCAGTGTATTTAAGGACCATGCTCACGCTCACACCTCGCCGAGTATCTGTTTGGTAAATCCTACAATACAAAGCGTTTCTCTTGCCCTTGCTATTTTCCGTGTATGATCTTGTTTTTGTTTTCTACCGACTTTGATTTTTGCCTGCTCCCTTGTGTTGGATTACCGTGTATGACCTGGACTGTTTATTGTACTCTGGATTTTTGCCTACCCTGTGATACTGCCTACCCGTGTATGAACTCTGGACTGTCCTCCGGTTATGGTATGGTTTCTCTACACTGTGCATTTTTGGTACTGACCCTGTTTCTGTTGACTACCCCTGTCTTCTCTATAACTTTAATAAAAGTTATTTTATTGTATCTGCACCAGTCTCATTCCTGTCTGGCCCTGACAATTACACTCCTAGGACAAAAAAGGTAAGTACATAATTACAAGAGATATAATACAATATATTCATATTTCTTTTTGTAATTTTTTCCTTTTTTTCAAGCGTTTGGATACTGTGGTCTGTGATTTTCCCATAGGATAAAAAAAAAAAAACACTTCATTTTTTCAGATGGACAAATTACCTGAAACATTTAAACTTTACATAGTCGTAACAAACTCATTTTAATTACATGATATACCAGCCAGACTACTCAGCTATTTGGAAACCTAACATATATCAGATACCTAACAGACTATCCAGGTATTTAGATATATAAATATATTGTTGGGAAAATCGCACTACCCTCTGCGCCACCTCAGTGCATTCCCCTGGATTCTTTTGATTGAAGCCTGAAGAAGAGATTAAAGTTATAGAGAGACAGGATACTTAATCTTCAGCAAAATAACAATTTATTAAAACAGAGCTCTGGGAACGACTTCACTCACAAGGAGTTCCAGGGAAAACATTCAAAGATTATTTCACAGACACAATCATTTATAGAGAAACCCCATCCTAAGGTCACAGGGGAAGGTACCCTGGACAGTTCCCCAAAAAACTGGTTCCGGCTGGTCTTGATCATAAGTTGTCTCTCAATTCATTTCTCTTACACATACAGTTTGGCTAACCACCAGCTGGTCTTAGCGGCCAGGCGCTAACGGACAGATTTTGCAAGTTAAAAACAGTTAAAACAGAGAAGTAGTTTGTTGCTACTGTCTCAGCTGCCTTCCTCTACTCTGCTCGTAAAATGTCAACACCTCTAGGTAAGTGGGGCAAGCTTTATGTTAAGTCATACTATAGTATCACACCTTTATTTATAATGCATTTGATTATACTTCATTAATTGATTAGTATTTGGATTATTGTAATGCAGTTGATTATACTTCATTAGCTTGATTGGTAAACTGTTCTAAACTGAAATTTCAATTGAATTTTAAATATCTAAATATTTGAAGGTAATTTTTTCAAGAACACCAGATTACACACCCTTTATTTTCAAAAATTATATTTTTTGGTTCAGGGTCTGGTGACACTGATTTAACTCCATACTATACACTCAATGCTGCCATTTATCACGTTGGCACTGCTGTTAAGGGCCAATTTTGCTCTGATAGAGTTTTGCACTGATAGAGCAACAGACACACTGATAGTCAGGTGTGGGGTTATCATGCCTACCTATACACCTGTCTGTTCCAAAAGGAATCTGTGACTCTCTTCAAGTTCTTTTTTCTCTATTTGCTGTGAAAGTAATCAGCAGAAAGTCCAGAAACAGCTGGACTGCGGGATAAATACTATCTTCAGCTGATTGTATTAGACTCTCAAATGTTACAGCACTCTTCAGTCTTTGCTCCTTTCCCCTTTATATTTCTATAATTAGTCTTTTCTCCATTGACCTTTCATTTATCTTTTTTCAGAGTGGTTAAAGAGAGCAGTGAGTTTATCTCAATATGGAATAAAATGCATCTTGTATTAGTACAATGCAGAATGTGTGTTTTAGTCAGATTTAAATGAAGGATGTGTTGTGGTAATTCGACATGATGGATTTATTAATCTATATCTGATATTATTATTAGTAAAGGTTTCATATAAAATTCTGAGAGTTTCTATTACTAAAAACTGCATTACTGAGATCTTAAATATGAGTTTTTACTTCCTGACTGGTAACTTGTTTTAAACTTGTTTTAACTTTGATGTGTCATTTTAGGTTAAAACAGCTTTTCATACATGTTCTCTTATTTATTTTATTATTGATTATGATTATGATTACAATTTTACTAGTAAAAAAAAATTCATTCAAGAAATCTACAATATCAATTTTAACTGTAGATACAGTATATAAAATCCTATTATAAAGATCTAAAACCGGACATTCGAATGTCAGAAAGGCACATTCTAACGAATCAATAGTACATTAGAGATAAAGGTAAGGAAGGTGAAGAAGCTGAAGAATAGGAGATAAATAGGAGATAAAGTTGAAAGGGGGCTCAAAGGTTGAGAGGAAGCTAAAAATGTCTAAAATGAGAGTTTCTACCAGGAAAAATAGATTTTGAATAATAAAAAAACAGTTACATTTTAAAAAGTATAATATCTTACAATACACGTCCTATCTACAACTACTATCTACTCCCTCTTGCTGTCTTCACTAAATTACATGCAGCAATAATAAACAGTGAACAAAATAGTGAAACCGAGTTGTTTATTGTTTGAAGACTAATCACTTTCACATAATTATATTATTATTATTATTATTATTATTATTATTATTATTATTATTATTATTATTATTATTATTATTATTATTAGTGGTAGTAGTAATAGTCAAATTAGTAAACGTAGCTATGTAAAATATAGAGAAGATGAAGTAAAGTTAAAGGGTTCTGATATGGGAGTTTCTAAAACCTTTAATTAGGTCAACTGCAAATTTCATAATAAGATTAATTTGTGTTAAACTAGTTGTTTCAAAGTGCCTATTCTCACTCTCTCATTTCCTTTGAGAAACAGTTTCCTGAAATGTGTGTTAGTGATGTGTCAGTATATTACCATAAAACACACCCTGAACCTGTCTTTTAACAAACACACAGTATGAAGGTATTTTATGATATGTTGTTTAAAAACAAAACAGTTATTTTGATTTAAACATCATATTTTAATAGTATTTAAGGCATACCCAGATACACAACACTCAGGAACATGTATATTTTTTATCCATTGAACATTTTTATACTTGAGTTAAATTCAAATATAGACACCCTTTATAGACAACTTTTATTCTTGGCTCCCGGATTAATTGAGACAAATGTTGGTACTAAATAAAAAGTTACTATTTTTTTGCTTTCAATTTTGCATTTTGCATTTAGTTAAATGTTTTAAAATATGAAATACTTTCTTAGTTTTATAAGTGTGAGCGTGTTTGTGTGTTAGTTTTTTATAGGTAGGGTGTTAGGATTAGGCTTCTGAGAATTTGTGTTGTGTCTGGATGCTTTGCAGTGTGAGGCATAATTGCGTGAGGTAGAGCACTAATTAGATGGGTTTAATGGGTACTCATAAAGGAAATTTAATCTGAGTTATGATACGTTTTGCACTATCCCCTCTTTTTCAGGTTAATTTATAATGGAGCATGACGGGGAGAGATTACAGTTTTCTTTGTGTGGGAGGTGCACAGGCTGGAGGAAAGCTTTTGTGGAATCTTAACAGGATGCTGAGGTGAATGGACATATGAGATTGGCGTGCACAGGTGTTCTAAACCAAAGCTATCACTATAGAAATATTGCTAACATGTCCTCAAGCTCTGTTCAGTAAAAGAATAAAAAATGTTCCTCTTGTCTGTGAGTGAGTGAATTATTAATTCATGATATATAGATAAACTTCCTCTAAAATGTCTAAAATAATTTAATTTGGCTGCCATGTGAAGTTTTCTCTAGTTTTCTTTTTGTTACTGTCCAATCATAAAAACCCAAAAATATTTTAAAAAGGTTAAAAATTATGTTTTATGTTTTGTAATTTTCCTTCAAAGTGGTTTCATTTTTTTTTACATGAAGTTGTCCACTATGTCCTTGAGATGCAGTGGTTTGTTGGGTCTGAGGACAGATTTCCCACCTTGATCAGAAAATCTGTGTGAAACCCCTGCTACCAGAAAGTTATTATAAAAAATAACAGTGAACTTTTTTTATATAATTTCAGTGTGTTCAGTTTCAGTACTCAAAATGTGGGGTAAACTCTATTCAAACAAAGTAAGGGCAGATTGTTTGAGTAGATTATGGAAGCTGCCATTTTAATTCACCAGCTTGACAGGAATTCTAGTAAACAGTTGACTCAAGGCTTTGATAGAGCTCACCCCATATTTTATGTAAATAATACCTAAACTGAACACACTGTAGAAAAGGTAACTGTACGGTACAGTACAGTAGGTAAATGTTGCCTTTTTCAGTGTTTCAGCTGCTCAATTTAGATTAATAATAATACAAAATAGCAAATTGGACATGTACGGCAATTAAGTCGATTATTTTTGTGGTAGATTTTACTTTAATTATTTTATAAGTACATAAGCTGCATAATGTTCAGTTACATTTAATGGCTCTCCTCAAGTATATTTTACTGCTTATTATGTAACCCCAGTTATTTCACGTAATGGCAAAACATGTATGATATACTTTTTAACCCTAGGAAACAATTAGAAATTAAATTAAAGTAAAGGGATGTTGCTGGATATTCCCATAGCTTGACAGAAAATATTGTGTTATTCTGATAAACTGCACTTATGTACTGTTGTTGATTAACCGACAAGATAAATGTTAATTTACATGTATTATTCAATCTTTTTTTTAACTTAAATGTTACAGTTAAATATAGAAGTGGCTGCTGTTTTCTTCTAAAATACAAGTGACTATTGAAAAAAAGATTATTTTTTTCTTTCCTTCCTTTCTCTTTTCTCTCTCTGTCTCTTTCGCATGTACCAAGATGCCCTCTTATTGCTACAGTACAACATCTCTATTTCAGTCAGGTTTGACGGTTTCTGAGCACGAACAGCCTACTTTAAATCACACCACAGATTTTCAATAATATTTAGGTCTGGGGACTGAGATGATCATTCTAGAACGTTGTACTTGTTCCTTTGCATGAATGCTTTAGTGCAACTTCAGCTTTGTCACTGATACAGGTCCATGGCTTGGACCCATATCTCTGTAAAGGTGCTTTGTGACAATATTTGTTGTAAAAAGTGCTATATAATTGTTTAATTGAATTAAATGTTATCAAAATAAATTGAATTCATAAGTTTTAAAATGAAGCTGTGAAGAGCTGTGTTTCTGTTGTTTTTCAAAGGTTCACGTGGGAAATTGTCTTGATGACCTTCAGGCATTCATTAATGACTTACTGAAAGTAATTTGAACTTTTATAAAAAAAAACAAAACAAGGGGCTCAACTTTCAGAACTGACAGATATTTATGTTTATCAGCGTAAAAGTAATAGTTACAATAGGGAGCAATAAAGAGAAAAGCATTAATTGATAGAGCTGATGTACTCTCTACACACAAGTAGGATAGGTTTGTTACTGATGGTGTGTCCCAAAATTTACATTTTTCCCATGTCTGAGATACAGCTCTCCACTTTCTCAACTTTAAGGCAAATTTCATGTGCATACTATCCAATGGCCCAATGGACCTTTTACAATCACGTCTTGTGTTTAATGATTTTGTGACCAGTATCTTGTAATCTTCAAAATAGCACATTTTTAGCACAACTTTTTTATTTAATTGTTCAAAACTTTCTGCATGTTTTGTTAGAATGATATGAATAAGCTACAGAGTACTACACAAACTACAGATAGTATTTATACTCATATAAAACCAGCAGGCTGTGAGTGTGTGTGTGTGTGTGTGTGTGTGTTGGGGTGGGGAGGGAAGGGGTGTGGAGGGGGTGTGATAACAGAGAGAGACATTGGCTAATGACAGTCAGGGAAAAAGTGAGTGGAAGTTTAGTTATCAGGGGACGTGTGGAGGGTGCAGGTGTGTGAAGCGTGTTGTGTGGCTTGGCTTCAGCGTGTGTGTGTCTCTGTGTGTTAGTGGACGGAGCTCACTCAGGCACTCATAGGATCGCATAGGGTAAGCCTGGCTTTGTTTTGTACCCAGATCCATCCATGTCCTGCCATTCTGACTCCTTATCAGCACAAACAAGCAAAGGACTGTGGGAACTGGGAGTTAATGTTTGACTGACAGTGCAGTCCACATTTGTGGAAATGTTAAAGTTAATATTTAATCCACCCAGTAAAGAGATGCTTCTTATAATAAATATAAAGCTAGAAAAAGTATTGGTTGTTCAACTAGGTCAGCATCTGTGAAAGTGGGTTAAAGAATTGACATTTCTATGCGTACAGACATTATAGTTAACACGTTTTGATTTGTGGAACATTTTCTGAACTTCTTCTTGGTTTGTTCAATCTGTAAAATTTTGGGACATTGCTAGAATGTTTTTATTTATAGTTTCTAACGCTTAACTTAAATCTGGTCTTTTCTAGTTTATAGTTTTAATGGTTTATACAGGTGTAAATCAGCAAATTCTAAAACAATTGTTTATTTCTGATCCCATAAATTGCTTTTTAATTTTTAACTCTTAGTTTTGAAAGCACTTCATGTGATATTCATTAAATATAAATATAATGTATCAGTTTCTGTGTGATATCAGTAAGTATGTATCAGTCTGATAACCATCTATCTGTCTGAATGAAAAATGTTCAGATTATGAATCTAACCATTGTTCTGAAAAAAGGCTAATTTTTCTTTTAAAAACATTGCTGAATGTTTTATAGTATTCTCTGGTATCTTTGATTTTTCACTTTTAAACTTACAAATTGAAATCTTAATAAGACAGCAAACAATATACATAGATATTTATTATATTGTAATTCATGCCAGACATATTTAGTTAGTCTTCTACACTTATATTTATGCTCAGAGGGCTGTGTGTTCATTTCTATTGTATACAGTATAGCAGTTCCGCATAAAAACAGTAAAAAGGGCAGAGAAGGGCAATAAAATTGCAACTGTTTCCTTAAAGTAGAAAAAAGATATTAATATACAAAATATTAGCCTATTTTAAATAGAACAAAATAAAAAAAAAACATACAATAAAACTATTAGTGCCTTTTTTATAGTTTTAGTAGTTTTTCATACCTACTATAAATTCTGTCTTTATTCTTCTGTGTTTTGATATTATAGGAATGGCCAAGCTACAAATGAAGCCCATGCTGCTGGGCGTTGCGCTGCTAGCTGTAGCATGTATGAGCATCGTCGCACTGATTCTCTCTCTGGCTAATTATCAGAGAGTGGAGGTGCCGTACTCAACACAGGTGCTTTAATCTCATAAACCTTATTCTTTTCTCACCCCTTTATGCTCACTTATATTATTGCAGTTTTATTAAGCAAGAATACTAATCACATCTAATCACTTTTTATTATACCAATGAACAGTTATATTAGTGAAAGAATGTGTAAATTAGAGAGCTGATGTAGATTTCTTGGTTTACTGTAATCCTAAAATTACTGTAAGTTACTGTAACTGCAAAGGAAAAAGCTCAGTAAACACCAGGATATACTGGAAGTGACCTATTGTATTGTTTTTAACAACAACATTGCTTTGTGTAAATTTGATATATTTGGTTATTTTATTATAAACACATGCCTAAAGTATTCTACAAGATCTGTTTATGGATCAGCACGTGAAGCTCTAAACCTGGGCTAAAACTTCAGGTCCAGAATGAATTTATTATTCTTTCCACAATGCCATTGTTTTTAAAATTGGTGGATTTCTTATCTTTGTTTGACTTCCTCAGTATGGCATAGTGTTTGATGCCGGTTCCACACACACCGCCCTCTTCCTCTACCAGTGGCCCGGGAACAAGGAAAACAACACTGGAGTCGTTTCTCAGAACCTGATGTGCGATGTGAAAGGTGGGGCCTAGTACCAGAAACTGTTTTTTTGGGATGCTGTTTTTACATAATGGGTATTTTGTGTATATTGGTGTATACATTATATACTGTTATTTGTGTATTGTTAAATATTGGCAAAATAGTGTTCTGATTACCTGAGGTGGTATGGACAAATAAATCCCAGTATATAACATGTAAAAAAATATTTAAATTGGAAAATGGATGTACAAAGGCCTTTTTTCCTATATATTCTTGCAGTTTTTTTTTTACATAATTTCGCTCGGCAATTTCTATTCATGTCACAAAGTGAAGTTTATTTTTTTCTTTTTTAAAAAATGCCAATTTGGAGATACGGGGTTTTTGTGCAACCCATGTATAATGATAGCTATCATTTAAGCAAAAAGGAATCTAAATATCACTTAAAAAACTTTCTTTCTTTGACTCACAATGATAGTGGAACCCATATTGTTGTTTTATAGAAAGAATCCTGTATTCATTCATTTATTTTTCTTATTTTTAGGTGATGGTATATCCAGTTATGTCACAAATCCTGCTGGTGCTGGGGAGAGCCTAAGAGAATGTTTAGATGTTGCTTTGGCTGCAGTTCCAAAGAAGAAGCAGAAAACAACACCTGTTTACCTGGGAGCCACAGCAGGCATGCGGCTCCTGAGGTCAGTGGCTTTCTGATCCCCGTACCTTCTGTAGGGCCTGGAACCTGGTTATTAGTGGGACAGTATATGGCCAGCATGATGTGTGATGTCACAAAAGTACTTTTATTTAAAATTGATTTAGTTCTAATTTTTTTGTCCTAAAATCCCATCACTACTAAACTTTAATTAACACAAGATCATTTTTAATGAGCAAGCGTTTGAGCCCTTGTGATCTTTCTTGTTTAACCAGTGCGGTAAAGCACATGTCAGCACCAGGAGTCAGCTGCAGGCTATGTCATCATGTACTGTTATGTATATTTAATATGACCATTAATCATGACATAAAAAAAAAGGTTTCATCGCAATAAGACAGATACATCTGAAACTGTACTCATTCTGTAGACACTGGATATGCGTACTGATTTACCATGCTAAAGAGCAAAACCGGCCAGGATAGCCTTCATCAAATGCAAGTAACTGAACTTTAGGAAATTCACTCATTTGATACACATAGTTTAAATCACTTGTTTTGTTTGTATGTTAATAGGAATGGAACTAATTAATGTTTAATTTAAGTATTTCTCTAATGTGAATTGGATTTAGTGCTTTTTTATTCATCCTTATTTACAGTATTGCTCTCAAAGCGTCAGCTAAATGCCATAAATGTAAATCTGTGTTTGTGACTTGAATTCCATTTGCCGCTTAAGTAAGAGAACCCTAACAGACACATGGCTTAAGACTCAAGACTGGTGCCGTCTTGTGCTTTGAATTGCTAACAGAAGGTGGATAATAGCAGACAACTAAATAAATTTGCCAGTGTTAAATTACTACTTTTAGGGTCAGTTTGCTAGTATTGACCCACGCCCTTGACTGGGCAGAGAAGAAGAAAAGAGGGGGAGCGAACTCAGAGTATTTGGGGTGGAATTCGGGGCAACTTCCCAAAACTAAGCTATAATACATAGCTCCACTTTCCCTGAAAGGAAATTTTAAATATGTAATTTCCCATAAAAAGGAGATAAATTCTATAACTAGGCTTAATTTTGGTCCAAACCCACCCTGAGGGTGTTATTTAACACTGTACTCTGTGGGCGTGAGTGCTGAGCAGCTTCTTAATTGGAAGTCAAAGATCTGTGTAGTGGGGTGTACTGGGTCCAAAGTTTTTTTGTCACAGGAGATTAATTTGGACACTGCTTGGAGAATACACTTGGTGCACTGTTCTCAGTCCATCGGTGACATCGAGGTGTTTAAAAACTCAAAAGCACTGCTGTATCTGATCCCCTCGAGCCAGCACAACACTCCTCCAAAGCAAAAGTTACACATTCTAACCATGTAAATCTACTTTCTTCTACAGTTTACAAAATCAAACTCAGGCAAACATAATAATTGCTGAAGTGTCCAAATTTATCCAGAGTTACCCCTTTGATTTTCGTGGAGCCACCATAATTAGTGGTACAGAGGAAGGGGCTTATGGCTGGATCACCATCAACTATCTTTTGGAAGACTTCATTAAGGTCAGATTTTTTAAAAATAATATATGTGCTGTAACATTGTTGTTCATTATATGAGCAAAAAACAGATATCTGATATTTTCTGCAGATAAAATCAGACCTATTATTTATATTATATTTTAGTGAAAACAAATAAATTTATTTTTCTTTTCCCCAAACAGTACACATTTGATGGCAAATGGAGTCACCCTAAAGCTGGGAGGATTCTGGGAGCTATGGATTTGGGTGGTTCGTCCACACAGATTTCCTTCACACCTAAGGATGCAGTTAAAGACCCAACATCAGCTTTTAATCTCCAGCTCTATGGCCAAAAGTACCAGCTGTACACACACAGTTACCTGTGCTTTGGCAAAGATCAGGCTCTGAGGAAGCTCCAGGCGTATCTGCAGAAGGTAAGTACCTACTGTAGACTGTAATTAGACTGCCAGACTGTAATTATATGATGACCTGCACTTGTGACGTCTTTGCCCTGATGTAAACTTTGTTCCATAAACTTTGATGTACTTTCATCTGATCATAAAAACGTGCCTCCTCTTAACAACAGCTGTTGTGACAATTAATAAAGTTTATCAGTATCTGTACTGTCCTGTTTATACCGACCTGTCCTTGATACTCTTTGGAAAATTGATTAGTGAGTTGTTTTTTTTTTTTTTTAGAAAAGTCAAAGTGAAGACTAACCAAAATAATTAAAAGGCAGCAGTTAATGTCGTTGTCTGGCAAAACCTTTTGTTACTTTTGTTTCTTTCAGACGGCTAACCTGTCTACTGTCAACCATCCCTGTTATCACACCGGTTACAATCTGACGATAACTCTGGGTAACCTGTATGACTCTCCATGTGTGGAGAAGCCAGTACCGTTTAATCCATCAGCAAAGGTTACTTTTGTTGGAACTGGTGATTCTGCATTGTGTTTGTCATCATTCAGGAATGTGGTGAACCTGAGTGACTGTGCACTTTCCCCAGACTGTGGATTTAATGGGGTCTACCAGCCTCCTGTCAATGGAGACTTCTATGTGAGTGCTTTAAAGATTTTAATATTATATTAAAGAACATATAAATATATGCAGTAGTACTGCACTAGACTTACTGTATAGCTGATATGAATTGATCAGCCATTATATTAGTACCACTAGCAGATGAAGTGAAAAACACTGATTATCTTCATATAATGCACCATTTGTCAATGAGTTGAATATATTAGGCAGCAAGTGAAGAGTCAGTTTATTAATCAGGAAAAATGTAAAAATATATGAATTAAAGACACTTTGACAAGAACCAGATTGTGAGGGCTGGACTACTGTGGTCAGTGTCTCCCCAAAATATCAGGCATTTCTTATGGGGTGTTCCTGATATGCAGCTGACATCACCTACCAAAAAACAACTAGTGAACCAGTGACTGGATCTTAGGCTCCTAAAGATCAGTGATGTGATTTATGGATTTTCCATAAACTTACATCTTACAAGACTTACAGGATCTGCTGCTGTAAATTAAAATGTTGATTTCATGTTCATGCCAGGCTTTCTCAGCATACTTCTACACCTTTGACTTCCTTGGTCTTGCTCCGAGGACTCCGCTGCCTCAGGTTCTTTCCACAATCGACAATTTTTGCAACACAAATTGGACCACTGTAAGTCAAGAAGTTTTATTTTCTACATTGTAAATTAAAACTGAAGTCATTTAGGCACCGCTAACTTGAGGTTTCTGAGGTTGGTAACTCTTCTATCTATTTTTTGGGGTAGTCCTGATGAGAGCCAGTTTCATCATGCCGTTTTTGATTTTCTTTGCAACTGCACTTGAGGATACTTTAAAATTCCTGAATTATTATTGTTTTTTTTCTTAGTTGAGTAGTTCTTGCCATAATATGGATTAGAGCATTATTCAAATAGGGCTGTTCACTGTATACCAACTCTACCTCTTCACAAGTTTACAACTAATGCTCTCGAAATTCAAGTAATTCATTTTTGACAAGTTCAGCACAGCTGTTAACTGAAAGCCATTCCAGATGACTCTACCTCATAGAATTTGATTAAGAAAATGCTAAGATGTGCAAATCTGTCATCTTAACAAGAGGTGCTGCTTTGAGGAATGTAAAATATAAAACATGTTCTGGTTTGTTTAACACTTTTTTTGTTTACTTAATCATTTAATATGTTTTTCTTTATAGTTTGGATGACTTTAGTATTAATCTACAATGCAGAACATTTTAAAATGATGAAAAATAATAATAATTTATGGTGTGTTTAAACTTTTGCCTGGTACTGTATATATATTAAATGTCCTGAATCTCTTAAATCTATTTTCAGCTTCTGTCAACATACCCAAATGTAAAGGAAAAGTATCTCCGGGATTACTGCGCTTCAGCCCAATACATCATGACAATCCTTGTTCAAGGATACAAATTCAATGCAACATGGGATCAAATCTACTTTGTGAAACAGGTAAGGGACAAACAACACACACACACACACACACACAGCTTGACCCATTGTAGGTGCTTGTATCTGTATAATGTGTATGTGTTTGTACATTGTGACATGTGTACATACTAACATGATGACGCTCCTTAAAATACAATTTAATATTGTATTAATATATATACAATAATATTGTTGCTTCAGGAAAAATTACCTTTCTTATAATACTTGAATTGGAACAAATTAAAGGAACAATTTGAAGAGTTTTCTTGCCTGATGAAACAGGTTACACTTTTGCGCAAAACACGTAATTTCAGTCCTTTAACCTTGAGTGCACTAAAATAGCAGGTCGAGTTCTCAATGTCTATAGAGCTCCAGAAGCATCCTAACACACTCAGTATCTGTCAGCACAGAATATTTATTAGAACCTATTCATTTTCTGATGTTGTGTTCATCGAATACAAAGCATAGATTGAAAATTACAGTACCATAAAATGTGCTTAATGTGGTAGCGAACACATGTATGTTGCAACTTTACTTTAAAAATGCTTAAAATAAAGTATGTGTTTAGTTTAGTTGCTTTTAACTACATAAAGTAATTTTGAAAGTCGAACTGAGACAAAAACATGATAGTTTATGTCAGAGGTGTGACGAAGGTTACTGGATAAAATGCAGTTGAGTAAAACAAAAACATATATGCCTCACCTTACTAGCATACTTAAGTGAAATAAATAGTCATTTAAAATATTTAAACTCAAACAAAATACATGAATACATGTAACTGAGTAAAAGTAAGTGTCCAGTTATTGTCCACCTCTGGGTGAGTTAAGTTGTACACTGTAAAAAAAGCAACTATTTCTATTTCATACTTTTACACTTCATGCAGCCTGACTGTTAACATTCCTTCTGCAGGTGTCTGACACTGACATTGGCTGGACTCTGGGCTACATGCTGAATTTAACCAATCTGATTCCTGCTGAACGCCCTCTGGCGGTAACAGGGGTAGAGAACAAACAGTGGGCAGCTGAGGTCTTCTTCATAGTCTTTGGTCTGTTTCTCAGCCTCATTATTCTGATCGCCCTCTGTGTCTGGAGTCCAAACTCACAGACTCATATTGTGTGATGATGTGCACTGATGTAAAGTACGGTATGAAAGTCTTATGTTATTAGTTATTGAAGAAAATGAGACATTTAGCTATTCAACAACGAGGTAAGCATTTATTTGTTAAAAAAAAAACATTTCATTGAAAAAAAAAACAGCAAAATTACAATAAATACAAATGAACAAAGAACAAAGAGTAAAAAAGTAAAAAACAAAACAAGAAAAGGTTAAAAAATAAACACAGACAACTCATAAGATTTTGGAAATTGGTTTTCATGCCTGTTCAGTACTGTACTTTTTTAGCACATCACAAACATGTTGGGATCAATCCTATTTTTTATTAATTCATCAACAGTTCAGCTAGGTCACAACAGGCTTGGGTTTTGACCCTCACATTGAGTTTAAAGGCTGAATTAAGCTTCTGAGGTGAATGAATTCCATTGCAAAATGTGAATGTAGTTTAATAAAGATCCAGATCTGAATGATTGGGTCACAAGAGCATATAGAACACTATTATTAATAATACTGTTTATAAAATAGCTGACAAAATAGTATTTACATCTTTGTAAGTTAGTAATCTAATCTATTGTCTGTTTTGAAATATTCTATATTATTATACTGTTAGTGAATGCACTGAATTTAGGAACAAAAAAGCGCTACAGCACAGAATGTATTGAACAGAATCACTTTAATTAAAATGTTTATTAATTTAAAATCAAGTGTAAGCATGTAAAAAGCATGTGGAGATAAATTAATTAAATACACACAGAAGCTGAAAAAGACAGTAATATATACTGTAATCATTGTAGAATGAAGTAGTAGTCTACTGTGCTTGCTTTATTTATATACTGTTTGTTTTTGTGCATATACTGTAAGTTTCATAAATGTGTGAACAAAGTTTCTTGTTTGTGTGCTTTTTAACAGCAACCTGACTTCTGCTTTGGTGGTTTTGGCTGTAATATTGTTTGATCTTCTTCTCTCCTCACATTCTGTTTCACCAGTAAGCTAGAGGCAATGAGAGAATTGTTAAATATGAGAGAGAGACAGACAGACACATAAACACATAGTGAACAAGTTGTTGATGTCTGCAGCATTTTTTTTTATTTCATACAAACATTTTATAACCATAAATTACATCTCAATGAACACCTTATTACAAATATAGAGGGACATAACTTTCACTTTAAAGTACCTGTGTTGCATGTTTGCATTTTATACAGTTTGTGTGAGGAGTTGGTTTGTTTTGCCATTTCTGCAGTGCTGCTTTTAAAAATGATTTTAAGTGGATAAATTCCACTTAAAAATCCAAAGATCTTTCAAGACACTTGCTGCATTTCCAGCAATGAATAATAATAATTTTACATAATATTTCCATACTTAGCTAGGGAAAGGTGAAGCTTAAGCTGTTCACCCTACCCTGGTAAAATTTCAAGGTATGTCATTAATTTTGGAAAATCAAAATTGCAACTCTAGGTCAACAATGTTTCATCAAATGCCAATTTGCTCTGAAATTGTGGACCCTGTCATGCAACTCATGCATAACTGACAGGAAAATAAAATAAGGCACATTAAGCTGATTAAATGAAATCTCATAAAAAAATATAAATGTTCAAAAGATTATAAATAATACGTTTTTGAAAGCACAGTATTACTTACCAGGCTAAAGTCTTCATAGATTCTTCTACATTCTCACCAGTTGCAGCACTGCACTCCAGAAAATGAATTTTATACTCCTGCAGTAGAGAAAATAACACGATGGCATATACATTAGATAAGATAATCCCACAAGGGAAAATTCACAATCTGACTGCTTATTATTAGTTTCCTAATTGTTCCAGCTAGTTAAGCAGTAATCTAGTGTAGGCCTGATAAACTGAATGTTGTTTATGAAACCAGGCTTATCAACACTCGTCATGTTTGCACACTGTTAATCATGAGACAGGGAGTATCGATGTCACCGTACCCTCGACAGATCCTCCCCTTCCTGAAGCTGGACTTTTCTCTCTGCACAGTCATTCTTGTTGCCAAGTAAAATCATGATGACATCATCAGGAGCGCATTCCTGTGCAGGATTACATTGGATTAATGGATCTAACAGGAAGGAAATGACCTGGAGTGTTTAAATGTTGAACGATAAACTGAGCAATAAACTTCAATTGACACAAAATTAAGAGACAAATTATGGATTTAAAGCACAGATAAGGTGAGATACTAGAAAATGTGACTCTGAAAAATTAACCCAGAAGATCCCATTGTGACATATGTGTCACAGACCCTTCAAAAGCTATGTAAAGTTCCTTACAGCTCTCCTTTATCCTTCACTTTAACTAATGAAGTCCCTAACTGACATATACTCAACATCCGGGGAGCATCGTTACAGGACAGTGTGTTAGTCTGTGTTTGTTAATCTGACCTTATTTCCAGAATGTAGAAGTGCTGGGTTAGTTCTGGAGATACAACAAAACTAGCTTGTTTTAAAAGTGTATTTTTGGCTTGTGTTCCAACCATTTAACCATTAAAACACGTAAATGGATGTTTTTTGGTCCATATAACTAGTTCTGAGGCGATGTCTAGAACAAAATGTTAATAATAGTTATGAAATTGTTGTTTGTTACATTATTTTAACCTTAAAATATTTAAAGTCATGTGCCAGCAATAAAAAACAAACTGAGCTGCTCACTGATACCCAGTACATATGTGTTGCGGTATTTGACAGTAAATAAATAATAAATAAGTAGTGGTGTTGCACATAGCGGTCATCATGGTAAATTATTTAAAATGGAATGTTGGTGTTGTAAAACAACTCACCTTTAATGAATTGCACACCTCTGTTCTCCCACAGTGTTCCGAGATCCAGAAATTTTTAACAGTTTGTCCAAACATACTTCAGACTGGGTGACACGGGGCATAATTTGCCCCCATAAATTGCTTTTTCCATTGTTATCCAGCTCAAAACAGCTCCACACCTCCTTGCTAGAATCTGGCGAGCCCTGACATTTAAAACAAGGCATTAATTACTTAAAAAATAACTTACTAAAGTTATTAATGCCTCGTTATTAAGTTGTTAAGAAGCTTATTAAAAACCACTGTTTACATCCTATAACGGGAGCTTCAGCTCTGAGCGCCGCCATTACTCAACTGAAAATAACATAAATATATATATATATATATATACATAGACTCTGCATTGCCTGCCTCCTGGCGCCCGGCTGCTACGCTTTGCAGAGTCTATGTATGTATATGTCTATGTTATTTTCAGTTCAGAAATGGTGGCGCTTGGAGCTGAAGCTCTCCTTATAGGATATAAACAATGTTTTTTAATAAGCTTCTTGTGCACTTTTTAAGTTATTAATGCCTCATTTTACGTATCAGGGTTTTCCGGATTCTAGCAAGGAGGTGTGGAGCTACTTTAAGCTGGATAACGGGTGAAAAAGAGATTTATTGATGCAAATTCTGCCCCATGTCACACAGTCTGAAGGATGTTTGGACAAACTGTTAAAATTTCTGGATCTCGGAGCGCTGTGGGAGAATGGAGGCGTGCTATATTTATCAAAGGTAAGTACTTTTTTATCATGTTTTACTACAAAAAAGACCATTTTACACCAGAGTTCTCCTTTAAATGATTGTGCCATGTAGACAAACAATATATCAATAATAAAAAGACTTGATTGAGAAGTTCATAACACCAACCTTAATCTGGGTGACCCAGTTGCGTACTGCACAGAAACTCTCAGAGGATGTGATGTCATACATCAACAGAAGCCCCTGGGCCTTGTGGAACACCTGTCTGGTGATGCTGTGATATCTAAAGACGAAAAATAAGAAGATAATGATGATTTTAGCACCGCTCAAAAAACCCTCTAAGCATCTTTTACTTAAGAGTTTATCAGCTGATGTGTTACCTCTCCTGGCCTGCTGTGTCCCAAACATGCAGTTTAACAGTCCTGCCTCCGAGTGTGATGTTCTGAACACAGGTATCAACACCTAGATACATCCAGGCATGCACACACACATAATTGCTCTTAGAATTAGACAACAGTTTATAAATTATTGAAATACTTATTTTATTTCCAGTTCTCTCACACACTTAGCTTTTTCTCATGTTGCACAATACAACCAATACTGAGAGAGTGATTGCTAGCACTTGATACATTAAATCAACCCAATCATATATATTTGTTTAGTTGCCACTAACAGCGCACTGTGCAGGACAAAACTCAGAAGAAAACTAACTGCTTTTACAATTGTAACATCAGATACATGGTAGACGCTTTTGTCCAATAGTCAAGTACAAAAGTAATAGAAGTTAAAGGTTAAACATTTTTATACAGGGCTTAAAGGAGGTCGAAGGGAAATAATGGGATAGAGGAGTGAAGGAGGGGAGGAAGGAAATGAGGTTAGAAGTAGTTTGAGGTGTTAAGAGAGTAAGTGCCCTTTGAAGAGCTCTGTCTTCAGGAGTTTCTTAAAGATAGCAAGAGATTCTCCTGATCTGGTAGTGGAAGGTAGTTTGTTCCACCATTGGGGAACTCTGTATGAGAACAGTCTGGATTGCTTTGTGTGAATGTTTGGCAAAGCAAGGCGACGTTCATTGGAGGAGCGCAGCGGCCGGGAGGTAGCGTAAGCCTTCAGGAGTGATCAGTGCAGGTAGGAAGGAGCTGTTCTGTCATCACCTTGTAGGCGATTGTAAGAGCTTTGAAGATACAAGAAACACATGTGGTGGAGGGCCAACCCATCCCACGAAAAACGAGCAAGACCAATTAGGCTATCATTAAACCTGAATCACAGATGGCTGTGTCATTGCCAGGGATAAGATTGGCAATTTCTCAATGACAAGATCAACAGTTAGACAGTTGTGCCACTCAGAAGCCTACACCTGACTTACCAATAGTTGAACAGTAATCAGGGCTGAAGTGTCCACTCTGGAGGCGATTCATGAACGATGTCTTCCCCACACTGCTGTTTCCTACCATCACCACATTATACACAGCTACTCCAAAATCTGGAACTACACAAGTGTGTTAAGTTCACTACAGGTTTGTGCACTGTAGTTCTCTTAAAGCAACAGTGCAGCAAGAAATCAAATTCTGCACATTTTCATTTTTCACTAAACATAACTGATCAACTAGAACAAAGAATGTTTAATATCCTAGGTTTCTTTCTTTAGCTTTGTACTGGAGCTATGTAGGTGATGTAGATCAAGGAATCAAGCAACTGATTTTTTTTTTACATTTTCTGAAATATATACACTCCTTAGTTATCTGACACAGCACACAGACACACACAGACACACACACACACCGCCACAGTTTTACAAGCCCTCAGCCACAACATCCTAACCACAAGAGAAGCCTATGTTTTTTTCCAGTGTCCTCTTTTTAAAAGAATATATATATATGGTCACCCTAATAAATTGCATACAGATTATAATGTCAGAAACTTTTAGAATTCACATCAGCAAATTAAGTTAACATTACTCTCAAAAATACTCAAAACAGATGGCGTGGCATTAACTCGCCAACATAACAATGTTTTCTTTTTGTTTAAATATAAAAAAAAGAAAACATTGAACACCAAACATGTTCTAGCTAGCAGCAGTTGGACAGTTGGAAACTGCCAATATACTTTTCAAGAATCCCCATCTGCCCCAGCTGTCCCCCTCCAAAAACGGCCATTTCTCTCTTACTTTGCTCACTCCATCTCTCAAAGTCTATCTTTTCTCTTTTTCCAGTGCTTCCATTATAGAGTGCAGACTTTCTGAGGTCATCCAATGAGACCAGGCCAGCAGATACATCCGCTTCATTCACAGCAGAGTTGTTAACATGTTCCTTTCCTAGGCTGCTGAAGGAAAGAATGACAGTGTATCATTATTATTACTAACTGGCAGTCTGAATTATTATATGTATGTCAATTCTGTCAAGCTCAAAAATCAATTCAGAAACACTTAAAAGATATGTGTAACATTGTAGAAATCCATACACATTAGATTATTTTACAATACCTTCACTGTACAAGAGTCATTCTTTGGACTATGGACAAAATAATGAATTATGTTTCTCAGATTATGATTAGAGAGACATTTTATTTATACCTGGCTTCCATGTTATCGTCTTCGACTGGTTGACAGACAGGTGTGCTCTGTGGTCCTGATGTGAAGTATGGATCACAAACCTGTACAACAGAACAAAATCATGTCTCAAGCTGTAAAAATGTAAGCAGCGTTATTTATGATGAAAATGTGAACACATAAAACTAAAAACTGAAAGTTAATGTCAAGTACATACTGTCAACTCATCAGAGAGGACTTGGGCATCTTCTGTTTTTTCCTGGTTGGGCTCAAATTCATCAGGTGGTAAACCACCCAGATTTCTGCTGCCCTTCGCAGTGCGTCTGGACCCAAACTTCCTCTTACTCCCTGGAGGAGGTAGCTCTGTAGATGCTGAGCTGTCATGGACTTTAGGAGTGAGCTCAACAGATTCTTTCTTATCTTCTGTCATTTTTACTGTAAGCATGTCCTTGGCCTTTTCTCTCTCCAGTTCAATCTTGTCCAGATTTTCTGCTTGATGTTCAGTCTCTAGGCTGTCATCCTTCATGTCTTCTGTTTGCTTGTTCCTGGGTGTCTTGCGAGTCGACCCCATTTTTCTTCTCCTCGCTGGGGAGCTGATTTCAGCTTGAATTTGAGAGTTTTGAGAGTGCTGAAGTTCGGAACTACTCCTACACTGCTCAGCTGCTGGTTGTGAATTTTCTGATGAATTATATGGAGACAGGGTATTGTTTACTGAGCTCTCTAAGATAGCAGGAGCTGTGTGACTCAGTTGACAACTCATGTTTAGTTCAAACTCAATCTCGTTGAGAAGTGAGCCTTCTGATTTATCAAACATATGGTGAATTTGTGGTTCAGTATCTTGCCCTGTTGTGTTTGCTGTAATCCCCCATCCAGAAGCTGTGTCATGAAGCAGCGTGTCCTCCATATCTTCATCAGCTCTTGGGTCCTTACCCCCTGTTTCTCCCAGAACCTCCTTTCTATCTGCTCCCTTGTAACTCCTGCGAGTTGAACCCATCTTTCTTCTTTTCTTGTCCATTTTTTCAGCTTCAGGTATCACAAGGTTTACTGAATCTGCAGGTACAGAGAGCTCTGTAGCTATGGATGGATGAGCTGTTTCTGCGTTAGATGTACAATTTAAGTTCCTCAGTGTCTCAGCCTCTAAACTAGCTTCCTGAGTAACTGCTGTACTTTCTTCAAGCTCTAGTTCCTTAGTGGTGCCTTCTTCTTTCAGCTCTTCAGTGGCCTCCTTCTGGTCATCTCTAAGGTGTTGCTCTTTAGGATTTGAGCCCTTCTCCGATATCACAATACATTGAAGGTTTTTGAAATCTTGTAAGTGAAGATCAGTAGCTGCATTTTGTAGTTGTGTTTCTTTTTCCAGAGATGGGTCAATCATACACAGTGAAAATCCACTCAAATCACTCTGTGATTCAATCATTAGGTCTGTAGAAATGTCATAATGAGTGGTTTCTTGAGAACATCTCTCCTCCACACCATGTTCAGTTTCTTCTGCAGCTTCAGTATCTTTCAATTGTCTTTCCTCTTCTTCATTATCTGGTCTGTGTCCTCCTTGAGGTTTTCGGGTTGATCCAAATCTTTTCTTTTTCTTACTCTGGCTCTGTGGATGGAGTTCTGTGATTTTCATTTTTACATTTTCATGATCATTCCCATCTTCATCTGTCTTGGACTCACTTACTGGTGATGGTTGTATGTTAGTAGTTAAAATCAGTTCAGCTGTTTGAGAAGATAATTCAGAAAGTACATGTTGTTCTGAACACACATTTTCAGTGGTGGGATCTTCTGTTTGACTGGCACCAATTTCTTCTTTTGCTGGCATACTTTCCTCTTCAATAACTATTTGTGTGCCTGATTTGATAGATCTATCTGCAAGGTTAAAAGCACTCTCTTCACCATACCTCTCCTCTTCATCTTTTGCACCTTGATTTTCTTCTTCTTCATTTATCTTTTTCTTGTCTCGTCCATGGAGCTGCTCTCTATGACTTCTTCGAGTTGATCCTATTTTTCTCTTTTTCCCAGATGTGCTCAGTTCTGAACTCTCAGGGATCACATTATCCTGAATGGTGTTTGATTCCTGTGTGTGAATGAGTGAGTCTGTGCTTGTATGACTTTGGATTATGTTTGTTGGCTTCTCTAGTTCTATGCTATCTTGAATTTGAACATTAATCTCTGAGGATTTTGAGTCATCAACCTTCTCAACCTCTAGTACCAATTTGTGATGTACGTCTGTAATTTGCACAGGTTTTTCTGCTGGCAGATCTACCCCTCCACACTCTCCTGTTTCATCTGATGATTCAGCAGTTACCTTTTCCAAAGGTGGGTCAAGCATACTCAGTGATGGTTCACTCATATCACTCTGTGATTCAATCAGCAGGTCTGTGGAAATCTCATAATGAGTGGTTTCTTTAGAACATCTCTCCTCAACATCATTTTCAGTTTCTTCTGCAGCTTCTGTATCTTTCCATTTTCTTTCCTCTTCTTCATTATCTGGTCTGTGTCCTCCTTGAGGTTTTCGGGTTGATCCAAATCTCTTCTTTTTCTTACTCTGGCTCTGTGGATGGAGTTCTGTAATTTTCAATTCTACATTTTCATGATCATTCCCATCATCTGGGTGTTCAGTGAGTGGGGATGGTTGTATGTTAGTAGACAAACTCAGTTCAGCTGTTTGAGAGGATGATTCAGAAAGTACATGTTCTGAACACACTGCTGGAAAATCATCAGTGGTGGGATCTTCTGTATGAATGGTGCTTTCTTCTTCTTTTGCTTCCATACTCTGCTCTTCATTAACATTTTTTGTGTCTTCGAAATTCCTATTTTTGTCTTTTTCACAAATATTTTCTTCTTTTTCGTTAATTGTTTTTCTGCCACCTCCGTGGAGCTGCTCTCTGTGACTCCTTCGAGTTGAGCCAATCTTTCTTCTTTTCCCAGATGTGCTCAGTTCTGGATTGTGAGCAATCGCACTACCCTCAGTTGTTTTTATTTCCTGTATGTGAATGCCTAAGCTGGTGCTTTCTGGCTCTCTGTCTGTTGGCTCCTCTGGATGGACTTCAGATATATCATGATGCAAAAACTGTTTTATTTGGTCAGGTGTAATTGCATGAATATTTTCGGCATTCACTGGAATACCTACTCTATCATGAGTTTCAGTATTAACCTCTGAGGATTCAGTCTCATCAACCTTCTTAATCTCTAGTACTGGTTTTCCATGTCCTTCAGAATTTTCCAACAGTCTATCTTCTTTGCTTACGTCATGATCAACAGTGTGAACAACAGTATCTGTCAATGCAACAAATGGCATATGAAACCTTTCACATTCTCCTGTTTTGTTTGTTGAATCAGCAATTTCTTTTTCCGGAGAAGGGTTAATCACACTCAGTGATCCACTCAAATCACTCTGTGATTTAGTCAGCAGGTCTGCAGTACTTTCATGATGAGAGATTTCTGGAGAACATCTCTCCTCCACATCATGTTCAATTTCTCCTGCAGCTTCTGTATCTTTCCATTTTCTTTTCTCTCCTTCATTATCTGGTCTGTGTCCTCCTTGAGGTCTCCGGGTTGATCCAAATCTCTTCTTTTTCTTATTCTGGCTCTGTGGATGGAGTTCTGTGATTTTTATTTCTACATTTTCATGATCATTCCCATCTGTCTTGGAGTCTGAAGTTTCGGTTACTGGTGATGGCTGTATGTTAGTAGTTAAACTCAGATCAGCTGTTTGAAAGGATAATTCAGAAAGTAAATGTTGTTCTGAACCCAATGCTGTAAAATCTTTAGTAGTGGGATCTTCTGTAGGACAATTGCTGATTTCTTCTTCTGGTTCCATAGTCTCCTCTTCAGTAAGTTTCTCAGCTGCGTTTGTGCCTGAAATGCAAGATCTTTCTATAAGATACAAATCATTTTTCTCTATATACCTCTTTTCTTTATTGATTTCACTTATATTTATCTTTTCCTTGTCACCTCCATAAAGCTGCTCTCTATGACTTCTTCGTGTTCTCCTTTTCCCAGATGTACTCAGTTCTGGAGTCTCTGTGATCACATTATCCTGAATGGGGACCGATTCCTGTGTGTGAATGAGTGTGGTTGTGTTTTCTGACTCTTTGTGTGTTGTCTTCTCTAGATTGTCTTCAGATGTACTGTGATCCTGTGGGATCTGGCCTGTTAGGTCAGATATAGCTTCACGTCTATTTTCTGTATTCACTGGAATGTCTACACTATCATGTGTTTCAGTAATAAACTCCTCTGTGCCACTGGTTAGAGGAGCATGAACTTGGTTGGGGCTTCCATTTTCACGATTGTCCTCATCAACTACCTCAGATATTTCCTGAGAAACATCATGGTGTGTGTGAGTATTATTCTGCATGTCTGTGCTGATATGGGGCATTTTTTGCTTATCAGTGGATTCAAAGTTATCAAACTTCTCATCCTCCAGTAATGATTTTTCATGTATTCTTATCATTTCCACTAGTCCTTCTGTTTTACTTGCTTCATTGACAACAGGCTGAACATCAGTATCTGTTAATGTGGCATTCGACTTATCAGTTGTCCCATGTTCTCCTGTTTCATCTGTTGATTCAGTGAGCAGGTTTGTAGGAACTTCATGATGAGAGGTTTCTGGAGAACATCTCTTCTCCACATCATGTTCAATTTCTTCTGCAGCTTCTGCATCTTTCAATTGTCTTTCCTCTTCTTCATGATCTGGTCTGTGTCCTCCTTGAGGTTTTCGGGTTGATCCAAATCTCTTCTTTTTCTTACTCTGACTCTGTGGATGTAGTTCTGTGATTTTCATTTCTACATTTTCATGATCATTCCCATCATCTGTCTTTGAGTCTGAGAGTTCAGTTACTGGTGATGGTTGTATGTTAGTAGTTAAACTCAGTTCAGCTGTTGTAGAAGATAATTCAGAAAGTACATGTTGTTCAGTGGTGAAATCTTCTGCAGAACAGATGGTTTGATCTTCTTTTGGTTCCATACTCTCCTCTATTAATTTTCCATGTACTCCTATCACTTCCACTAGTCCTTCTGCTTTGTTTACTCCATGGTCGACAGCATGAACATCAATATCTGTTGACGCATCAGAGGATCTATCTATCCCTTCACACTGTCCTGTATTATCTGTTGATTTAGCTATTTCTTTTTCAAGAGCTGGACCAAGCATACTAAGTGGTAGCCCACTCACATCACTCTGTGTTTCATTGAGTAGGTCTGTAGGAACTTCATGACGAGTGGTTTCATCAGAACATCTCTCCTCCACATCATGTTCAATTTCTTCTGCAGCTTCTGTATCTCTCCCTTTTCTTTCCTCTCTTTCATTATCTATTGTTTTAGGAATAACATCCACTGTGCCACTTGTTAGAGGAACATGAACTTGGTTGGGACTTCCACTTTCATTGTTGTCCTCATAAAGTTCTTCAACTACCTCAGATATGTCCTGAGAAACATCATGGTGTGTGGAAGTATTATTCTGCATGTCTGTGGTGATATGGGGCATTTTCTGCTCATCAGTGGATTCAAAGTCATTAACCGTCTCATCCTCTAGTACTGATTTTTCGTGTACTTCTATCATTTCCACTAGTCCTTCTGTTTTACTTGCTTCACAGACAATAGGCTGAACATCAGTATCTGTTAATGTAGCATGTGACATATCAGTTGTCCCATGTTCTCCTGTTTCATCTGTTGATTCAATAAGCAGGTCAGTAGGAACTTCATGATGAAAGGTTTCTGAAGAACATATCTCCTCCACATCATGTTCAATTTCTTCTACAGCTTCTGTATCTTTCAATTGTCTTTCCTCTCCTTCATTATCTGGTCTGTGTCCTCCTTGAGGTTTTCGGGTTGATCCAAATCTCTTCTTTTTCTTACTCTGGCTCTGTGGATGGAGTTCTGTGATTTTCATGTCTACATTTTCATGATCATTCCCATCATCTGGCTTGGACTCTGAGGGTTTGGTTACTGTTGACAGCTGTGTGTTAGTAGTTAAACTCAGTTCAGCTGTTTGAGAAGATAATTCAGAAAGTACATGTTGTTCAGTGGTGGGATCTTCTGCAGAACAGATGGTTTTATCTTCTTTTGGTACCATACTCTCCTCTACTAATTCTCCATGTACTCCTATTTCATCTGTTGATTTAGCCATTTCTTTTTCAAGGGCTGGACCAAGCATACTAAGTGGCAGCTCACTCACATCACTCTGTGATTCAGTGAGCAGGTCTGTAGTAACTTCATGATGAGTGGTTTCATCAGAACATCTCTCCTCCACATCATGTTCAATTTCTTCTGCAGCTTCTGTATCTCTCCTTTTTCTTTCCTCTTCTTCTTTATCTATTGTTTTGGGAATAACCTCCACTGGGCCACTTGTTAGAGGAGAATGAACTTGGTTGGGGCTTCCACTTTCATTGTTGTACTCATCAAGTTCTTCAACTACCTCAGATATTTCCTGAGAAACATCATGGAGTGTGGAAGTTTCATTCTGCATGTCTATATTTATATGGGGCATTTTCTGCTCGTCTGAGCCATCAACCTTCTCATACTCCAGTACTGGTTTTTCATGTACATTTATTATTTCCACTAGTCCTTCTGTTTTACTTGCTTCACAGACAATAGGCTGAACATCAGTATCTGTTAATGTAGCATGTGACATATCAGTTGTCCCATGTTCTCCTGTTTCATCTGTTGATTCAATAAGCAGGTCAGTAGGAACTTCATGATGAAAGGTTTCTGAAGAACATATCTCCTCCACATCATGTTCAATTTCTTCTACAGCTTCTGTATCTTTCAATTGTCTTTCCTCTCCTTCATTATCTGGTCTGTGTCCTCCTTGAGGTTTTCGGGTTGATCCAAATCTCTTCTTTTTCTTACTCTGGCTCTGTGGATGGAGTTCTGTGATTTTCATGTCTACATTTTCATGATCATTCCCATCATCTGGCTTGGACTCTGAGGGTTTGGTTACTGTTGACAGCTGTGTGTTAGTAGTTAAACTCAGTTCAGCTGTTTGAGAAGATAATTCAGAAAGTACATGTTGTTCAGTGGTGGGATCTTCTGCAGAACAGATGGTTTTATCTTCTTTTGGTACCATACTCTCCTCTACTAATTCTCCATGTACTCCTATTTCATCTGTTGATTTAGCCATTTCTTTTTCAAGGGCTGGACCAAGCATACTAAGTGGCAGCTCACTCACATCACTCTGTGATTCAGTGAGCAGGTCTGTAGTAACTTCATGATGAGTGGTTTCATCAGAACATCTCTCCTCCACATCATGTTCAATTTCTTCTGCAGCTTCTGTATCTCTCCTTTTTCTTTCCTCTTCTTCTTTATCTATTGTTTTGGGAATAACCTCCACTGGGCCACTTGTTAGAGGAGAATGAACTTGGTTGGGGCTTCCACTTTCATTGTTGTACTCATCAAGTTCTTCAACTACCTCAGATATTTCCTGAGAAACATCATGGAGTGTGGAAGTTTCATTCTGCATGTCTATATTTATATGGGGCATTTTCTGCTCGTCTGAGCCATCAACCTTCTCATACTCCAGTACTGGTTTTTCATGTACATTTATTATTTCCACTAGTCCTTCTGTTTTACTTGCTTCACAGACAATAGGCTGAATATCAGTATCTGTTAATGTGGCATTCGACATATCAGGCAGGTCTGTAATCAATTCATGATGAGTGGTTTCTTCAGAATACCTCTCTTCCACATCATGTCCAATTTCTTCTGCAGTTTCTGTATGTTTCAATTGTCTTTCCTCTTCTTCATTATCTGGTCTGTGTCCTCCTTGAGGTTTTCGAGTCGATCCAAATCTCTTCTTTTTCTTATTCTGGCTCTGTGGATGGAGTTCTGTGATTTTCATTTCTACATTTTCATGATCATTCCCATCATCTGTCTTTGAGTCTGAGGGTTTGGTTACTGGTGATGGTTGTTTGTTAGTAGTTAAACTCAGATCAGCTGTTAGAGAGGATACCTCAGAAAGTATATGTTGTTCTGAACACACTGCTGAAACATCTTCAGTGGTGAGATCACCTGTAGGACAAACATTTTGATCCTCTTTTGGTTCTATAGTCTCCTCTTCAGTGAGTTTGTCATCAGTTTTGGATATTTCATCATGTATGTCAGCTTGATTTTCTTCTTTTTCATTTATCTTTTTCTTGTTTCCTCCATGGAGCTGCCCTCTATGACTTCTTCGTGTTGAGCCTATCTTTCTCCTTTTCCCAGATGTGCTCAGTTCTGGAGTCTCTGTGATCACATTATCCTGAATGGTGACTGATTCCTGTGTGTGAATGAGTGTGGTTGTGTTTTCTGACTCTTTGTGTGTTGTCTTCTCTAGATTGTCTTCAGATATACTGTGATCTTGTGGGATCTGGCCTGTTAGGTCAGATATAGCTTCACGTCTATTTTCTGTATTCACTGGAATGTCTATAGTATCATCTTTTTCAGCAATAAACTCCACTGTGCCACTTGTTAGAGGAGCATGAACTTGGCTGGGGCTTCTATTTTCATTGTTTTCCTCATCAAGTTCTTCAACCACCACATCTATTTCCTGAGAAACATCATGGTGTGTGTAAGTATTATTCTGCATGTCTGTGGTGATTAATGGCATTTTCTGCTCATCGGTGGATTCAGAGTCATCAACACTTTCTTCCTCCAGTACTGTTTTTTCAGGTACTTCTATAATTTCCACAAGTCCTTCTGTTTTACTTGCTTCACAGACAAAGGGCTGAACATCAGTATCTGTTAATGTTGCATGTGACATATCAGTTGTACCATGTTCACCTGTTTCATCTGTTGATTCAGTGAGCAGGTCTGTAGGAACTTCATGATGTGTGGTTTCTGGAGAAAATCTCTCCTCCACATCATTTTCAATTTCTTCTACAGCTTCAGTATCTTTCTTTTTTCTTTCCTCTCCTTCATGATCTGGTCTGTGTCCTCCTTGAGGTTTTCGGGTTGATCCAAATCTCTTCTTTTTCTTATTTTGGCTCTGTGGATGTAGTTCTGTGGTTTTCATTTCTACATTTTCATGATTATCCCCATCATCTGTCTTTGAGTCTGAGAGTTCAGTTACTGGTGATGGTTGTATGTTAGTAGGTAAACTCAGTTCAGCTGTTTCAGAAGATAATTCAGAAATTAAATGTTGTTCAGTGGTGGAATCTTCTGCAGAACAGATGGTTTGATCTTCTTTTGGTTCCATACTCTCCTCTACTAATTTTCCATGTACTCCTATCACTTCCACTAGTCCTTCTGCTTTGTTTACTCCATGGCCGACAGCATGAACATCAATATCTGTTGACGCATCAGAGGATCTATCTATCCCTTCACACTGTCCTGTATTATCTGTTGATTTAGCAATTTCTATTTCAAGAGCTGGACTAAGCATACTAAGTGGTAGTCCACTCCCATCACTACAGGATTCAGTAAGCAGGTCTGTAGTAACTTCATGAAGAGGGGTTTCATCAGAACATCTCCCCTCCACATCATGTTCAAGTTCTTCTGCAGCTTCTTTATCTTTCATTTGTCTTTCCTCTCCTTCATTATCTGGTCTGTGTCTTTCTTGAGGTTTTCGGGTTGATCCAAATCTCTTCTTTTTCTTACTCTGACTCTGTGGATGGAGTTCTGTGATTTTCATTTCTACATTTTCATGATCATTCCCATCATCTGTCTTTGAGTCTGAGGGTTTGGTTACTGGTGATGGTTGTATGTTAGTAGTTAAACTCAGATCAGCTGTTTGAGAAGATAATTCAGAAAGTACATGTTGTTCAGTGGTGGGATCTTCTGCAGGAAAGATGGTTTGATCTTCTTTTTTTTCCATACTCTCCTCTACTAATTTTCCATGTACATGTTTTTCAAGAGCTGGACCAAGCACACTAAGTGGTAGCTCACTCACATCACTCTGTGATTCAGTAAGCAGGTCTGTAGTAACTTCACGATGAGTGGTTTCTTCAGAACATCTCTCCTCCACATCATGTTCAATTTCTTCTGCAGCTTCTGTATCTCTCAATTGTCTTTCCTCTCCTTCATTATCTATTGTTTTAGGAATAACCTCCACTGTGCCACTTGTTAGAGGAGCATGAACTTGGCTGGGGCTTCCACTTTCATTGTTGTCCTCATCAAGTTCTTCAACTACCCCAGATATTTCCTGAGAAACATCATGGAGTGTGTAAGTATTATTCTTCATGTCTGTGGTGATTAATGTCATTTTCTGCTCATCGGTGGGTTCAGAGTCATCAACAATTTCTTCCTCCAGTACTGTTTTTTCAGGTACTTCTATAATTTCCACTAGTCCTTCTGTTTTACTTGCTTCGCAGACAACAGATTGAACATCAGTATCTGTTAATGTGGCATGTGACATATCAGTTTCTCCTGTTTCATCTGTCAACTCAGTAGGCAGGTCTGTAATCAATTCATGATGAGTGGTTTCTTCAGAATACCTCTCCTCCAAATCATGTTCAATTTCTTCTGCAGCTTCTGCATCTTTCAACTTTCTTTCCTCTTCTTCATGATCTGGTCTGTGTCCTCCTTGAGGTTTTCGGGTTGATCCAAATCTCTTCTTTTTCTTACTCTGACTCTGTGGATGGAGTTCTGTGATTTTTATTTCTACATTTTCATAATCATTCCCATCATCTGTCTTGGACTGTGAGGGTTCGGTTACTGTTGACAGCTGTGTGTTAGTAGTTAAACTCAGTTTAGCTGTTTGAGAAGATAATTCAGAAAGTAAATGTTGTTCAGTGGTGAAATCTTTTGAAGGACGGATGGTTTGATCTTCTTTTTGTTCCATACTCTCCTCTACTAATTTTCCATGTACTCCTATCACTTCCACTAGTCCTTCTGCTTTGTTTACTCCATGGTCGACAGCATGAACATTAATATCTGTTGACGCATCAGAGGATCTATCTATCCCTTCAATCTCTCCTGTTTCATCTGTTGATTTAGCAATTTCTTTTTCAAGAGCTGGACCAAGCATACTAAGTGGTAGCTCACTCATATCACTCTGTGATTCAGTGAGCAGGTCTGTAGTAATTTCATGATGAGTCGTTTCCTCAGAACATCTCTCCTCCACATCATGTTCAATTTCTTCTGCAGCTTCTGTATCTCTCCTTTTTCTTTCCTCTTCTTCATTATCTATTGTTTTATGAATAAACTCCACTGTGCCACTTGTTAGAGGGGCATGAACTTGGTTGGGACTTCCACTTTCATTGTTTTCCTCATTACGTTCTTTAACCACCACAGATATTTCCTGAGAAACATCATGGTGTGTGGAAGTTTCATTCTGCATGTCTATATTTATATGGGGAATTTTCTGCTCATCTGAGCCATCAACCGTCTCATCCTCCAGTACTGGTTTTTCATGTACATGTATTATTTCCACTAGTCCTTCTGTTTTACTTGCTTCACAGACAATAGGCTGAACATCAGTATCTGTTAATGTGGCATTCGACATATCAGGCAGGTCTGTAATCAATTCATGATGAGTGGTTTCTTCAGAATACCTCTCTTCCACATCATGTCTAATTTCTTCTGCAGTTTCTGTATGTTTCAATTGTCTTTCCTCTCCTTCATTATTTGGTCTTTGTCCTCCTTGAGGTTTTCGGGTTGATCCAAATCTCTTCTTTTTCTTACTCTGACTCTGTGGATGGAGTTCTGTGATTTTCATTTCTACATTTCCATGATCATTCCCATCATCTGTCTTTGAGTCTGAGTGTTCAGTTACTGGTGATGGTTGTTTGTTAGTAGTTAAACTCAGATCAGCTGTTAGAGAGGATACCTCAGAAAGTATATGTTGTTCTGAACACACTGCTGTAACATTTTCAGTGGTGGGCTCATCTGTAGGACAAACATTTTGATCCTCTTTTGGTTCTATAGTCTCCTCTTCAGTGAGTTTGTCACTAGTTTTGGATATTTCATCATGTGTGTCAGCTTCATTTTCTTCTTTTTCAGTTATCTTTTTCTTGTTTCCTCCATGGAGCTGCCCTCTATGACTTCTTCGTGTTGAGCCTATCTTTCTCCTTTTCCCAGATGTACTCAGTTCTGGAGTCTCTGTGATCACATTATCCTGAATGGGGACCGATACCTGTATGTGAATGAGTGTGGTTGTGTTTTCTGACTCTTTGTGTGTTGTCTTCTCTAGATTGTCTTCAGATATACTGTGATCCTGTGGGATCTGGCCTGTTAGGTCAGATATACCTTCACGTCTATTTTCTGTATTCACTGGAATGTCTATGCTATCATGTGTTTCAGCAATAAACTCCATTGTGCCACTTGTTAGAAGATCATGAAACTGGTTGGGGCTGCCATTTTCATTGTTGTCCTCATCAAGTCCTTCAACCACCACAGATATGTCCTGAGAAACATCATGGAGTGTGTAAGTATTATTCTGCATGTCTGTGGTGATTAATGTCATTTTCTGCTCATCAGTGGATTCAGAGTCATCAACAATTTCTTCCTCCAGTACTGTTTTTTCAGGTACTTCTATCATTTCCACTAGTCCTTCTGTTTTACTTGCTTCACAGACAATAGGCTGAACATCAGTATCTGTTAATGTGGCATTCGACATATCAGGCAGGTCTGTAATCAATTCATGATGAGTGGTTTCTTCAGAATACCTCTCTTCCACATCATGTCCAATTTCTTCTGCAGTTTCTGTATGTTTCAATTTTCTTTCCTCTTCTTCATTATCTGGTCTGTGTCCTCCTTGAGGTTTTCGGGTTGATCCAAATCTCTTCTTTTTCTTACTCTGACTCTGTGGATGGAGTTCTGTGATTTTCATTTCTACATTTTCATAATCATTCCCATCATCTGTCTTTGAGTCTGAGGGTTTGGTTACTGGTGATGGTTGTATGTTAGTAGTTAAACTCAGATCAGCTGTTAGAGAGGATACCTCAGAAAGTATATGAGGTTCTGAACACACTGCTGAAACATTTTCAGTGGTGGGTTCTTCTGTAGGACAAACATGTGGATCTTTTGGTTCTATAGTCTCCTCTTCAGTGAGTTTGTCATCAGTTTTGGATGTTTCATTATGTGTGTCAGTTCGATTTTCTTCTTTTTCATTCATCTTTTCCTTGTCACCTCCATAAAGCTGCTCTCTATGACTTCTTCGTGTTCTCCTTTTCCCAGATGTGCTCAGTTCTGGAGTCTCTGTGATCACATTATCCTGAATGGGGACCGATTCTTGTATGTGAATGAGTGTGGTTGTGTTTTCTGACTCTTTGTGTGTTGTCTTCTCTAGATTGTCTTCAGATATACTGTGATCTTGTGGGATCTGGCCTGTTAGGTCAGATATAGCTTCACGTCTATTTTCTGTATTCACTGGAATGTCTATAGTATCACATTTTTCAGCAATAATCTCCACTGTGCCACTTGTTAGAGGAGCATGAACTTGGTTGGGGCTTCCATTTTTATTGTTTTCCTCATCAAGTTCTTCAACCACCTCAGATATTTCCTGAGAAACATCATGGTGTGTGTAAGTATTATTCTGCATGTCTGTGGTGATTAATGTCATTTTCTGCTCATCAGTGGATTCAGAGTCATCAACAATTTCTTCCTCCAGTACTGTTTTTTCAGGTACTTCTATAATTTCCACTAGTCCTTCTGTTTTACTTGCTTCATTGACAATAGGCTGAACATCAGTATCTGTTAATGTAGCATGTGACATATCAGTTTTTCCATGTTCTCCTGTTTCATCTGTTGATTCAGTGAGCAGGTCTGTAGGAACTTCATGATGAAAGGTTTCTGGAGAACATATCTCCTCCAAATCATGTTCAATTTCTTCTGCAGCTTCTGCATCTTTCAATTGTTTTTCCTCTCCTTCGTTATCTGGTCTGTGTCCTCCTTGAGGTTTCCGAGTCGATCCAAATCTCTTCTTTTTCTTATTCTGGCTCTGTGGATGAAGTTCTGTGATTTTTATTTCTACATTTTCATGATCATTCCCATCATCTGGCTTGGACTGTGAGGGTTCGGTTACTGTTGACAGCTGTGTGTTAGTAGTTAAACTCAGTTCAGCTGTTTGAGAAGATAATTCAGAAAGTACATGTTGTTCAGTGGTGTGATCTTCTGCAGGAAAGATGGTTTGATCTTCTTTTTGTTCCATACTCTCCTCTACTAATTTTCCATGTACATGTTTTTTAAGAGCTGGGCCAAGCTTACTAAGTGGTAGCTCACTCACATCACTTTGTGATTCAGTAAAAAGGTCTGTAGTAACTTCACGATGAGTGGTTTCTTCAGAACATCTCTCCTCCACATCATGTTCAATTTCTTCTGCAGCTTCTGTATCTCTAACCTCTATTGTGACACTTGTTAGAGGAGCATGAACTTGGCTGGGGCTTCTATTTTCATTGTTTTCCTCATCAAGTTCTTCAACCACCAAAGATATTTCCTGAGAAACATCATGGAGTGTGTAAGTATTATTCTGCATGTTTGTGGTGATTAATGCCATTTTCTGCTCATCAGTGGATTCAGAGTCATCAACAATTTCTTCCTCCAGTACTGTTTTTTCAGGTACTTCTATAATTTCCACTAGTCCTTCTGTTTTACTTGCTTCACAGACAACAGATTGAACATCAGTATCTGTTAATGTGGCATGTGACATATTAGTTTCTCCTGTTTCATCTGTTGATTCAGTGAGCAGGTCTGTAGGAACTTCATGATGAGAGGATTCTGGAGAACATATCTCCTCCACATCATGTTCAATTTCTTCTGCATCTTTCAACTTTCTTTCCTCTTCTTCATGATCTGGTCTGTGTCCTCCTTGAGGTTTTCGGGTTGATCCAAATCTCTTCTTTTTCTTACTCTGGCTCTGTGGATGAAGTTCTGTGATTTTTATTTCTACATTTTCATGATCATTCCCATCATCTGGCTTGGACTCTGAGAGTTTGGTTACTGTTGACAGCTGTGTGTTAGTAGTTAAACTCAGTTCAGCTGTTTGAGAAGATAATTCAGAAAGTAAATGTTGTTCTGAACACACTGCTGTAAGATCTTCAGTGGTGAAATCTTCTGCAGAACAGATGGTTTGATCTTCTTTTGGTTCCATACTCTCCTCTACTAATTTTCCATGTACTCCTATCACTTCCACTAGTCCTTCTGCTTTGTTTACTCCATGGCCGACAGCATGAACATCAATATCTGTTGACGCATCAGAGGATCTATCTATCCCTTCACACTCTCCTGTATTATCTGTTGATTTAGCAATTTCTATTTCAAGAGCTGGACCAAGCATACTAAGTGGTAGTCCACTCACATCACTCTGTGATTCAGTGAGCAGGTCTGTAGTAACTTCATGATGAGTGGTTTCTTCAGAACATCTCTCCTCCACATCATGTTCAATTTCTTCTGCAGCTTCTGTATCTCTCCTTTTTCTTTCCTCTTCTTCATTATCTATTGTTTTAGGAATAACCTCCACTGTGACACTTGTTAGAGGAGAATGAACTTGGTTGGGGCTTCCACTTTCATTGTTGTCCTCATCAAGTTCTTCAACTACCTCAGATATTTCCTGAGAAACATCACGGGGTGTGGAAGTTTCATTCTGCATGTCTATATTTATATGGGGCATTTTCTGCTCATCTGAGCCATCAACCGTCTCACCCCCCTCCAGTACTGTTTTTTCATGTACATTTATTATTTCCACTAGTCCTTCTGTTTTACTTGCTTCACAGACAATAGGCTGAACATCAGTATCTGTTAATGTGGCATTCGACATATCAGGCAGGTCTGTAATCAATTCATGATGAGTGTTTTCTTCAGAATACCTCTCTTCCACATCATGTTCAATTTCTTCTGCAGTTTCTGTATGTTTCAATTGTCTTTCCTCTTCTTCATTATCTGGTCTGTGTCCTCCTTGAGGTTTTCGGGTTGATCCAAATCTCTTCTTTTTCTTACTCTGGCTCTGTGGATGGAGTTCTGTGATTTTCATTTCTACATTTTCAAGATCATTCCCATCATCTGACTTGGACTCTGAGAGTTCAGTTAATATTGACAGCTGTGTGTTAGAAGTTAAACTCAGTTCAGCTGTTTCAGAAGATAATTCAGAAAGTACATGTTGTTCAGTGGTGGGATCTTCTGCAGAACGGATGGTTTGATCTTCTTTTGGTTCCATACTCTCCTCTACTAATTTTCCATGTACTCCTATCACTTCCACTAGTCCTTCTGCTTTGTTTACTTCATGGTCGACAGCATGCACATCAATATCTGTTGACGCATCAGAGGATCTATCTATCCCTTCAATCTCTCCTGTTTCATCTGTTGATTTAGTAATTTCTTTTTCAAGAGCTGGACCAAGCATACTAAGTGGTAGTCCACTCACATCACTCTGTGATTCAGTGAGCAGGTCTGTAGGAACTTCATGACGAGTGGTTTCTTCAGAACATCTCTCCTCCACATCATGTTCAATTTCATCTGCAGCTTCTGTATCTCTCCTTTTTCTTTCCTCTCTTTTATTATCTATTGTTTTATGAATAATCTCCACTGGGCCACTTTTCAGAGGAAAATGAACTTGGTTGGGGCTTCCACTTTCATTGTTGTCCTCATTATGTTCTTCAACTACCTCAGATATTTCCTGAGAAACATCATGGAGTGTGGAAGTTTCATTTTGCATGTCTGTGGTGATATGGGGCATTTTCTGCTCATCTGAGTCATCGACCGTCTCATCCTCCAGTACTGGTTTTTCATGAACATTTATCATTTCCACTAGTCCTTCTGTTTTACTTGCTTCACAGACAATAGGCTGAACATCAGTATCTGTTACTGTGGCATTCAACATATTACTACTTCTATATTCTTCTGTTTCATCTGTTGATTCAGTGAGCAGGTCTGTAGGAACTTCATGATGAGAGGTTTCTGCAGAACATATCTCCTCCACATCGTGTTCAATTTCTTCTGCAGCTTCTGTGTCTTTCAATTGTCTTTCCTCTCCTTCATTATCTGGTCTGTGTCCTCCTTGAGGTTTTCGGGTTGATCCAAATCTCTTCTTTTTCTTACTCTGACTCTGTGGATGGAGTTCTGTGATTTTCATTTCTACATTTTCAAGATCATTCCCATCATCTGACTTGGACTCTGAGAGTTCAGTTAATATTGACAGCTGTGTGTTAGAAGTTAAACTCAGTTCAGCTGTTTCAGAAGATAATTCAGAAAGTACATGTTCAGTGGTGGGATCTTCTGCAGAACAGATGGTTTGATCTTCTTTTGGTTCCATATTCTCCTCTACTAATTTTCCATGTACTCCTATCACTTCCACTAGTCCTTCTGCTTTGTTTACTTCATGGTCGACAGCATGAACATCAATATCTGTTGACGCATCAGAGGATCTATCTATCCCTTCAATCTCTCCTGTTTCATCTGTTGATTTAGCAATTTCTATTTCAAGGGCTGGACCAAGCATACTAAGTGGTAGCTCACTCACATCACTCTGTGATTCAGTGAGCAGGTCTGTAGTAACTTCTTGACGAGTGGTTTCTTCAGAACATCTCTCCTCCACATCGTGTTCAATTTCTTCTGCAGCTTCTGTGTCTTTCAATTGTCTTTCCTCTCCTTCATTATCTGGTCTGTGTCCTCCTTGAGGTTTTCGGGTTGATCCAAATCTCTTCTTTTTCTTACTCTGACTCTGTGGATGGAGTTCTGTGATTTTCATTTCTACATTTTCATGATCATTCCCATCATCTGTCTTTGAGTCTGAGAGTTCAGTTACTGGTGATGGCTGTATGTAAGTAGGTAAACTCAGTTCAGCTGTTTTAGAAGATAATTCAGAAATTAAATGTTGTTCAGTGGTGGAATCTTCTGCAGAACGGATGGTTTGATCTTCTTTTGGTTCCATATTCTCCTCTACTAATTTTCCATGTACTCCTATCACTTCCACTAGTCCTTCTGCTTTGTTTACTTCATGGTCGACAGCATGAACATCAATATCTGTTGACGCATCAGAGGATCTATCTATCCCTTCAATCTCTCCTGTTTCATCTGTTGATTTAGTAATTTCTTTTTCAAGAGCTGGACCAAGCATACTAAGTGGTAGCTCACTCACATCACTCTGTGATTCAGTAAGCAGTTCTGTAGTAACTTTATGAAGAGGGGTTTTGTCGGAACATTTCTCCTCCACATCATGTTCGATTTCTTCTGCATCTTCTGTATCTCTCCTTTTTCTTTCCTCTCTTTCATTATCTATTGTTTTGGGAATAATCTCCCTTGGGTCACTTGTTAGAGGAGCATGAACTTGTCTGGGGCTTCCATTTTCATTATTGTCCTCATCAAGTTCTTCAACTACCTCAGACATTTCCTGAGAAACATCATGGTGTGTGTGAGTATTATTCTGCATGTCTGTGGTGATATGGGGCATTTTCTTCTCATCAGTTGATTCAAAGTCATCAACCGTCTCATCCTCTAGTACTGATTTTCCATGTACTTCTATCATTTCCACTAGTCCTTCTGTTTTACTTGCGTCATTGACAAAGGGCTGAACATCAGTATCTGTAAATGTGGCATGTGACATATCAGTTTTTCCATATTCTCCTGTTTCATCTGTTGATTCAGTGAGCAGGTCTGTAGAAACTTCACGATGAGAGATTTCTGGAGAACATCTCACCTCCACATCATGTTTAATTTCTTCTGCAGCTTCTGTATCTTTCATTTGTCTTCCCTCTCCTTCATTATCTATTGTTTTAGGAAAAACCTCCATTGGGCCACTTGCTAGAGGAGCATGAACTTGGTCGGGGCTTCCACTTTCACTGTTTTCCTCATGAAGTTGTTCAACAACCTCAGATATTTCCTGAGAAACATCATGGGGTGTGTAAGTATTATTCTTCATGTCTGTTGTGATATGGGGCATTTTCTGCTCATCAGTTGATTCAAAGTCATCAACCATTTCTTCCTCCAGTACTGATTTTTCATGTACTTCTATTATTTTCACTAGTCCTTCTGTTTTACTTGCTTCATTGACAACAGGCTGAATATCAGTATCTGTTAATGTGGCATTCGACATATCAGTTTTTCCATATTCTCCTGTTTCATCTGTTGATTCAGTGAGCAGGTCTGTAGGAACTTCATGATGAGAGGATTCTAGAGAACATCTCTCCTCCACATCATGTTCAATTTCTTCTGCAGTTTCTGTATGTTTCAATTGTCTTTCCTCTTCTTCATGATCTGGTCTGTGTCCTCCTTGAGGTTTTCGGGTTGATCCAAATCTCTTCTTTTTCTTACTCTGACTCTGTGGATGTAGTTCTGTGATTTTTATTTCTACATTTTCATGATCATTTCCATCATCTGTCTTTGAGTCTCCAGGTTCAGTTACTGGTGATGGTAGTATGTTAGTATGTAAACTCAGTTTAGCTGTTAGAGAGGATACCTCAGAAAGTACATGTTCTGAACACACTGCTGTAAGATCTTCAGTGGAGGAATCTTCTTTAGGACAGGTATTTGTTTCTTCTTTTGGTTGAATACCCTCTTCAGTTAGGTGTTTGTCATCTTGATTTTCTTCTTTTTCATTTATCTTTTTCTTGTCTCCTCCATGGAGCTGCCCTCTATGACTAAATCGAGTTGAGCCTATCTTTCTCCTTTTCCCAGATGTGCTCAGTTCTGGAGTCTCAGAGATCACATTATCCTCCTGTCTGCTTTGGCTTTCTGACTTTTCTAGATGGTCTTCAGATCTATTATAATGCCAAGGCAACTGGGCTGTTTGGTCATGTGCCATTTCTTGAATGTTTTCTGCATTCCCTGGAATGTCTACATTATCCTGTGTTTCAGGAATATCCTTCATTGTGCCACTTGTTAGAGAAGTGTGAACTTGGCTGGCATTTTCCTTATCATATTCCTCAACTACTATAGACATTTCTTGAGAAGAATCAATAAATGTGCCAGCATCATTCTGAATTTGTGGTATTTTCTGGTCATTTGAGGCTGTGGAATCATTGCTTTTCTCATCATCCAGTGGTGTTTTTTTGTGCTTTTCTTTTTCCACCAGCACTTTTGCTTTTGTTTCTTCGTTATGGATGACACATTCAGTCTGATGTACAAGAACATTTGAAATCATGACAGGTGTATTGGTCATAACCTCGCTGTCAAAAACATCACATTCTGGTTTTGCACTGCAATCCTGTACTTTACCTTCATTTTCTGCACACACGAAAACAGTGGTTAGAGTTTCATCATCTTCTTGTGAAATATTTTTGCACTTGATTGCCACATCATTCTCGATTCCATCCTCCAACCCTTGCTCTCTTCTTTCTGTGAGAGTATCGCAAGAGCCCAACCATTTCTCCTGAGTAAAACAACTGGATGTCTTGCATTCATCCTCAGTCAAGTCAATGGTAGAATTTGTCACAGGTTCAGTTGTTACCTCCACTGCTTTAAACTGTTCCTCGGACAGATGCGGGATGTTGTATTCTTCACATTCTCCACTGTATGTCGGAGAGACAGTTCTGTACTTTTTTTGACCAGTTTGTCCTGAATAATCCTTAACTGCACCATCTTCTTTTGCCAAAGTGCTAACAAGCTGCACCACACCCTCTTCTTCTTCTTTATATTTGTATCTGATGTCTTCCTCATTGCATGCAGCCTCTGTTTGTGGCTGTTCAGATAAAGATAGCGATATGATTTCAGCTGGCCCAGTTATATGATCTGTGGTTAGTGCTTCTGCAGCATGCACTCTCTCTTCACTTACACCTTCTTGTCTGTCATACGCTGAAAGTGTTATTTTCTCTGTTCTCTGTATATCTGTGCTCTCTGGGACATTTGCATTTGTCATTGTTAACTTTAATGTCTCATCACTTTCCACTACATTTTCTACATTATCTCTGTTCTTTGATAGCCTTATTTCCTCAAAATAATGTTGGTTCTCGTTTTCAGCAAGGTCACAACCTCTCTCCTTGTCACATAACAGAATAGACTTCTCATCATAGAACCTTGACTCCTGCTTGCTCTCACTTTCTTCCTTTCTTTGCATTTCCAGCTCAAGTGATATTTCTTCAGAACTGTTTTGTGTTAAATTATATTCTTGCTTTATCATGTTTATTTCCTCAGCCACTTCCTCACACATTGTTTCTGAAGAAGTTATTTTCTCCTCGGTGACAAAATCTAACAATTCAGCTTTAGGACATATGTTAGAAGTCTTGTTGTCCTCCTCACTGTCATGTCCCTTTAAACTCTCTTCTGTTTTCTCAGTGTTTTCATCTACAGCATCTACACTACAATCATGCTGCATTTCACTGCTAGAGGAGTCACACACAACTACTAATGATTTGTCAAATGGTCGGTCCTCTAGATTTTCTTCTATGGTGGACAATGTACTGTTTTCATTTGGTTCAGCTGGTTGTACAGGGTGTTTGACCTCAACCTTTTCTGCACATTCATTTCTGTCTTCAACCAAATGCTCATCCTTGTGATCTTCATTTCCCTTCATGTATTCTGAGCTTTGCAACTCATCGTTAATACACTCCAAATCTTCAGGTAAAGTCTCTTTTTTATTCTCTAGCCAGTTGTCAGAAATGTCATTTTCTGTTTTTGTTTGGGTAGCATTTTGCCACTTTTCTTCACTTCCATCTCTAGTGGAATAAACTGTTTTCTCTGAAGAATTAGAATATTCTTGCTCATGTTCTTTCCCAAAAGATTTTGATGGAACCTCTTCTTTAGTTTCAGCAGTACTGCTCAGAGATGAGAACATGGGCTCTCCTTCTTGAATTTCTTGATGCATGATGTTTATACTTGACTGGTTAATAACACTGTGAATCTGAGCATATTGTGACTCTTGACTATCCTTTAAAAAATCATAAGCATTTGAAGAAATTAAAGGTATTCCCTGTTCCTCAGGATCCACAGTCCAATGCTGATGAAGTACTTTCGAAATACTTTCTGATAGACCCTCTGTTTTTTCCGAGTTTTCACACAGAGGACTGTCATCTGAGCCCTGTTTTCTTCCCTTTAGGCCCGTGAAGTCGGGTAAGGTCTCCACCTGCTGGTGCACTTGTGATAACGTGAGATGATTTTCATGAGATGGAACTGTACTTTCAGTGGGTTTACCAACACTCAAGTGAGTGGAGTGACTTGTTGACTCTGCACAAAAAGTTGCCCCCTCAAGTAGCTCATGTTCATGAGAAGAGATGCCTGTGAGCGCACTCTGTAGCGATAAACTCTCAGGTTTGGTGGGCTGACAGGATGAATAGTCAGATAGAACATGTTGATCATTATCTTCTTTGCTTTTTCTCACTTCAACTGACTGCTTTTTAGTCTCTTCATGCTCTTCCTTAATCTCTTCACATACCCCTAAGTTCTGCTCTGGTTCCTCCTCAGGTATTTCACCACCTTTAAATCCTCTGCTTTTGCGGGTTGATCCCATCTTTCTTTTCTTACTCACTGCTTCAGCTTGTGTCAGTAAATCCTTGCTTTCCTGTGACTGAATATGGAGTTCTGAGGGGGAGGCCTGCTGGCTGATGCCACTTGTTTTTGCCTGATCAGGCTGATGCTGTAAAGAAGCATCATCTGATGGGTTTTCAGTAATGGTATTTGAGTCTATTTGCTGCTCACTTTTATGTTCTTCATGGCCAGTTTGTGGATTGCCATCATCACTTTCTTTCTCTTCAGTATCTCTATTGTTGCTTCTGTTAACATTTCGCCGAGAAGAACCAAGCTTCTGGCTCTTCCTTGATTTTCTGCCTGACATGGCTATTTACACTTTGTTCTATAACATACTGTAGGTGTGCCTGGGATTTGAAGAAAACATTGGTTGTTATGAAAATATGACTTATTATTGAGTACCCTGCCTTAAACCCTGCAACATTCTGTTTTTGGCTCCATTTTAATTATAAAGATTTCTTAAACACAATCAATAAAACTGTGTTACTTGTGCAAACCACTGCACATGTTTTGTGGGTCATTGTCAGAATACTGTGCCTTTTGGCCCAGTCTTAATGACTTATGATTTTTATTATTTTTTAATTATCATGTTTACAAGACTTCAAACTACACAGACATTATAATTTCCAGATTTACTTTTTAAATCAATTTAGAAAACAACCGCATGGCAATTTTGGTAAAAAGTGGCATTCAATGATAACATAGCATAATTGCAATCATTATGAATTGTTCATGGTGATAGTTTGATTTCATTCAAATTTAATTGATATTTTACAACGACAAGGTGGACAGATTAATATGTTCCTCAGATATGTTGAGAACATGAGAAATATTAGGTGAAATTAACATTATTAATTGCTGGACATGCAGTAAGTGTATTCAGTTGTGAAGTCACTGACTTTTTAGGTACGTTTTTAAAGGGGCAGGGTTATCTCTGGCTGACATGGAATTCCTAAACACAATTAAATAGCTTTTGTATTTAATTTGTTTTATAAATAAACAACTAAACTAATAAATGAAATGTCTAAATTAATAAAAACAATCTTTAAACCTTAAAAATTGTATACTTCTTATGTGTTCATAAAGAGTTAATAGTGGAAAATGTATTTAGTGTTTATATAAAATGTGAAGAACAGACACAAACGGCGCATTATACTGATATTGACCCATACATGAATTAATTTCTCTCTCAAGAAAAGTTACCATGTTTCTTCTTTAATAACTGTTAAAAGATGCATCATCCTTAGTATGACATATAGTACAATCATTGTACAATTACCCGTCCCAAAACATAAGACATACTGTGGTATCATAGTTTCAGATAATGTTGCAAGTAAAGCTGCTGTAAACTAATTACAGTAAATGCACTTTATTTAAAAAGACGTTTAAATTATTAGTGTTTCAATATAAGAATAAACAACTGAGTCAAATCCTTAAAAGCTTTATATTTTCTTCTCGACTGTTCTAACCACACATCACCGAAAGCTGTCTGTATTACACGTCAAATGCATCTGTCAACACATTTAAGCATTAAGAAGTCTGTGACTTGGAATGATTTAGACTCCACATCTTGGTGTTGATGTACACAGAGTAGTAAATTTGAGGAAATATTTTGTCAAAGAAAGTAACGTACAAACCCAAATACAGCACATACTGAGTGCTAATAAATTTAACATAAAACACTTAACATTTACCTCAAGTTAAAATAAGAACACTGGAACCTACCCAATGACTTTACTCAAGAAACCTCTGGATATCCCCTGGAAATGTGTACAACGTAGTTGCTGATGGCTAACTTTGGTCCTTTGGTGTTGCATCTGTAGCAATTCTGTAGCTTCCTCCTTTACTTCTACCCACATGTTCAACTTCCTGTGCAGTTGACACGCTGCGTTATGCACTTCACACCTTCTCACATATGCATGAGAAACACAGGCCAGTTTCCTTTTGTCAACAGATGCTTTAAGATGCGAAATACAATTTCAAATAATTTGAAACAAGGTTATATTTACTGCTCACATTAAGCTACTAAAATTTTCACACTGTTAATGGTTCACCTTCATGTTAAGATGAACACTTCCCATTTTAGAGGGGTATACGTCATACTGTGAAGACATCGCACCAAAAAGGGTATGTTGGCTAAAAAGACCCTTCCCAGCACACAGCTCGGAACAGAAAATTTATGCATAAATCAGTCATCTACCACAATGACTGGCTGGCTGTTCAACCACTTCTTAATTTCAGTTTGCACATAGTGGGCGGTATGTGGCTAAATGATCACTTGCTCAAAGAGGATGTTAAGGGATAACTAGATATTTTCATGAGTCTGAAACATCATAAATCAATTAAATTAAAAGTAACAACACTATTACAACTTCCAATCAGCATTCAAGGTAAAGACACTACACACAAAACATTTTCATCATTTTATTAAAAAGAAGGGAAAAACAGAAGAGACTAAAGTTCAGCCAGGTTTTACACCTAATTTAGGAGTTATGGCCATCTACAGAACTTTACTTTGTTTAAAAGATGAAAGAAAGAAAAAAAACGACATTGAAATTTGCCATCAGTCAACAAGGGGAAAAAAAAAAAAAAAAAAAAAAAAGGGTACGATGTGATGGAAAACCAAAAATAACATACTAAAAAGGCCCAATCTTGTTTAAGAAGAAAAAGAACAGACATCCATAATCAGTGGCCTTTGTCTGAAGGACACAACCAACTTTTCCAAAAGTCAGACTTCAGAGGCATCTTACCTCCGGTCGTTAGAACGGGAACGACTGCAAGGGGAGAACAAAACAAAAAACAAATAAAAAGGATTAGCAAACAGCTTATTGTACACAAACCTACAACTATACACATTTACATAAATACTACATAAATTCAAACTCACCTTTGTGATCTTGAGAAAGATCTTGAAGGTTTGTGATTTCTATCTCGAGACAGAGACCTGTCCCTTCTCCTTTCTCTGGAAAAAGACCTATATAAAGAGACAGAAAGCTTAATCAGTGGTAACAAAAAAAGGAAAAATGATTAAACTAATAAACTTATACCCAGACACTCACCTGCTGCGACTGCGGCTAAAACTCCTCCTCCTGGGTGATCTAATGGGGGTAAAGGTGTCGAAAATAAATAAGAGTGAGAAGACCTTTGAGGCATTTTTGCAGGTGGGTATTAGAGCAAATTTACTGCATGAACCAAGGGTGTAGGAGCTAATTGGGCTTCAGGAGACAAGTCAAACTAATTATTTCTATAATTAAAATAAATAAATAAAAACAACTTCACTGGCCAATTTTACAGTCTACCAATTTTGAGGGTAAACAAATCCCTAAATTATATTAGGACATGCTCCTCTTTTCCCTTCTATTTCCTACACCTTTGGGACAAACAGTCACTGCCTTTCTTAGCCCTAGACTATAAAATTAAGTATTTGACATCTGAAAAGAGAGGACTGTATTCCAACTGAAAATAGTTATACAGGGAGCAAAAATTATTTAACTTACTATTGTTTGGTTTTCAACAAGCTAGATATGATGGAAAGAGGCTGAGTGTTGGTCAGGAGGCCAGAATTTGCGGGGAGATGGTTTCTAGACGTTAACATTGCTGACTGCTATAGATGGCTGAAGATGTTAGCTGAGGATGGCTGAGGGTAGGTAGTTTTGAAGACATTAGGGAAGGATAAGAGACGTTGATTGGTTGCACAAGTGGCTTGGGTAGTTTTGCTGATCAGGTTAACGCTGAAGGAACTGGAGGAGCCTTAAACAGGCATGCTCAGGAGACAATGGGCCGGTGGCCATGCTTGAGTCATGTGAGCTGATTGGTGTACGCTGGTCACATGGTGTTGAAATTCGACTAGTTCAGTGATGAGGAGAGGCATGACGTCTCTGAAAGGGGGGTCAGCTTCATTAATAGAGACAAATATGGTACAAAGCCCAAACAATGAGAAAATAAAATGCTATGAACGGAAATGTACATCAAGTCTAATGCATGTTAGGAACTGCATACACTCATTTTCAAACGAGAATATGACTGGTTGTAAGGGGAATAAAGCATTGGTTAGATTAACAACACTATTCAATCAACTAAAATTAACAATCAGTATAGGAAAAATTTAACTGGGTTAGACGATTGAACAATGTGTTTAAAAAGCTGAATGCTTCTGATCACTCATCCATCATTCTATTCACAACATGTATCACCATGATTACAAGGCCTGCTCCAATCAGTTCACCTCTTAACACAGCTATTGCTCAGTATACTAACACAATGGATTGTTTTTTTTTGTTTCGCTTCACCAGCCAAAGCAGTTCTACCTGCGTCTAGGGGGTGGGCCCCGGCGCCTGTAGTCATCTCTCGGGCGTCGACCCCAAGAGGGTGGCGGTCCACGATTCCTTGACCGTTTCTCTCCACTAGACATCTCAACTCGCACACGACATCCACAAAGGGTCCTGAGGACAAAAGAGATGCCTTGTAGAAACTCTAAATATCACTAGTATAAAACAGCTGTAAAACATTTTTTATATACGTATTTCAATAGATTATGCAGTTAATTTAATCTAAGATTACAACTGTGTGCATTGTAACCCACACCCCTTTTACAACACTCAGCCTATCTTACCTTCCATCCAACTCCCGGACAGCATCTGCAGCATCTCTGTGGTCCTCGAACTCCACAAACGCAAAACCAGGAGGGTTCCTAGCCACCCACACACTTCGCAAAGGGCCATAATAGCCAAAAGCCCTCTCCAGCTCAGTCTTATCCCCACTGTTGCCTAGATTACCCACATAAACCTTACAGTCTATTGGGCAGTCTCGACTTAGGGAAGGATCTAGGAAGACAAAAATAAGTGTTTATGGCACACTGATGTAGCTAACGTTTCTGATACATTGGTGGTTTCAACCTAAACAGTTTAAGGCCATAGAAAATGAAAAATAAACGGCATTGAGTTCAAATTAACGTTCTCAAACACAGTCCACTTTAGAAATGCAATTTTGAAAAGCTAGGTAGCATTATTGTGTAAGAAAAACATACAAACAATGATACTAACCTCCCATTTCCGATGTGTAGCCTTAAGGAATCTCAGCTTCACAGAAATACAATTCTGAAAGAAAAAAAAGAAAGAAAAGGCACACAGGCGTAAGAAATTAGCTTTAGGTTAGCTAATTATCAAGCTATAGATGCTAGTCGACTTCGTAACCAGGCTAAACTGGGACACGGTTTAAAAAAAACGTAATATGGTGAAAAACAATGGATAAATTAGCCAAAAAGCAAATTAATTGATATTTAGATGCGTTCCATTATTACAGTGTTTTAGTGTTCGCTGACGAAAAAAAGAGCTATCCTACACTAGTTAGTTAGCTTAGCTATATTAAGTAACTAACTAGCTACTAAGATTAGTGAACCACATTAACCGGATAAACTAGCTAGCAAGCGTTAGCTAACGCTACCTTACAAGCTAACGCTAATAAAACTGTTCTAAGATGAACAACTGGCTAATCTAAAACATTCGATGGACCTGTAAGTCATCAAAACAAAACTAAACATACATATAAAAAAAATCAGCCTTGTTGTAAATACACGATATATTTTTGTAAAGGCCGAGGTGTTAGCTGAACTAACGGTTCTCAGAAATACAGAAAACTAGCTACGCTAATTAGCTGCGCGAGCTAGCAAGCTAACGCTAGCTAACCTAGGTTAGACTGGCTGCGTAGTAATTCGTTAAAAAGCTTACCGAGCTAGCTTCTATATCAACACTTCAATGTAGAAAGCTAACGACATTTAGTTTAAACTGTTTAAATCTATAAGTTAAAGCCAGACATGCAAGTTAGGTTAAATCCATCGAATATTATATAGCCTAGCTTCATATAATGTTAGCTACAGTTAGCTTGCAACAACAAGGAGGCATGACGAGGTAGCTTAGCTAAATTAGGCGAACATGATAAAACGATGCCTCACATTTTTTTAATTTGTGTGCATTAAAAATTACACACAGCACTTCTTAGTTCAACTAGCTAGCGTTAGCTAAATATATGGATTAATATCTATCTATAAGTTATAGTTACCTACTCGGTTTTCCCTCTAGACGCAGGTCTGTTGTGCAGCAAACCGCAGCTAAACACGCACCTCTAGAACAGGCTGGCTAGAATGCTAGCTAGCTCACTTAATTTGCATATAGTTGGGTCAGCTGATAGGAACAAACACGTCAAAATAAAAGTCTCTATAAATTGCGCGATAAAAGCCTAAAACATTATTTAATTTAAATTCATATTTCATATATCCCGGTTGATATACTTGTGTGTTATGTTAGTTAATTTATATTATAATTATAATGGAATAATTAATACATATCTAATACATACATAAGGTTTAGTTAGTCTTTCCAGAGGAGGGCGGGAGATGGAGAGGTTGGCAAATGTTCAGGATTAAGCAAATAACTTAACGGCGCTGAGTATGTTAACCTAGCTATGTAATGCAGATACCTCGTAACCTACTCTCACAAAGAGCATTATGTTGTCGGGCTTTATTTTTGTCCCACTGGGCATATGGTAGCTAGTGAGTGAGCGAGAGAGATCCAGGCCTCCCCTCTTCACTATGATGCTATACTATTCAGCCACAATATTGATAGGTGAAGTGGAAAGCATTAATCATCTCATTGGCTACATACATTAATCAGCAACTAAACAATCGTTTATTACAGTTAATGTTCTGTAATAAACAAATAAATTATTGCTAGATATCTAGTGGGTTGGACACAAAATGCAGTGGTTGGAACCTTACAAAATTGGTAAATAAATAAATAAATAAAAGGACAAGTGGTGAACCAAGGTTTATTGATGTGTGCCAGGAGCGAAGGCTATCCCCTGGTCTGATTCCACATCTGACCATGTCACAAGTAGAAAGGTGACATCACAAATTGGTGCATATGACCCTGGTCCATCTTTAAAGTCACCTACAATGGGCATGTGCATGAGAATTGGACCATTAAATAGGAAGACAGTGATCTGATCTACTGAATCATGCTTTGTTTCACACCATGTGTAAAATCCTTGGCAGTGTGTGTGTGTACAACACTTACCAAGAAACGAAAGGTGTAGAAGGTAAGGTGGTGGAAGCAATGTGATGCTCTGCTAAAAGTTTTTGCTGGGTCCTGGCATTTTTGTGAATGTTTCTTTGACACATTCCATCTTTGTTAACATCTTTTAAATTCACAATATTCCGTAATGGCAGTGGACTCTTTTGCAGCTTTTTCGTGGCATTAGGGGCATCTACAAAAACTTAGGCAGGTGGTTTTAATGATATGGCGGTATTCAGCTTTTGTATGTAACAGTATTCCTACAGTATGTATTTAAAAATATATGTATATATTGTGGCCAAAGCTTTCATAGCAGTGCACAGAATTTTGTCCAATTTTACATTTAATCAAAATGTCAAACTTTCTTAGAGGTCACATTTTACGAACTACAAACACCAAATCATAGATAAATCATGAAAAGACTATATAAATAGAGAAACTAATATCACATTTTTATGTTCCTTGAACCAATCCAATTTACATTTGTTTTTGTACAAAATCACTGTATATTTGTTGTCTGTAGTCTCTAGGAGGGCTGTGATGTTTAGCTCTCCTACTTTTGCTATTGTTATTGTTATTTAGACTGTTTTTTACTTTGTCCATTTGCTTTAAAATAAAGTTTTAAAATCACATTTTACAAGCTTTCAACAGCAAATCACAGAACATTCATGGAAAGATCTATAATAGAGTAACTAATAGAATGTTTTTATGTGTTTGTCAGCCATTCTGATTTTGTTTGCTCGTTGTACAAAGTCGCTGTACAAATGAATGGTGGAATGTTCAGCTCTCCTACTATAATAATGTATTATTATTATTATTATTATTATTATTATTATTATTAATAATATTATTTACTTTTATTATATCAGATTACGTCCCCTGAGAGCATCCCATCATCAGGGTGAATGAGTTTTTCCCCGCCTCTTGCTTTTTTCCCTCTGAGTCTTAGATAAAATCAAGATATCACTCGTCTCTGATCCCTTTTCTAAATGGATATTTCGGCAGGGCACGGACAGCCATCCTGGCCGCTGAAATAAAACATATCTCTCTTTATCCGCTGTGTAATGTGGATGTGTGTGTGACCACATGCGGCGCGGAGAGTGTTTTTCAAACAGATTAGTACTGCACATTCTGTTCTGTTTCACTTCCTGATGACTGGGTAGCCTTGTGTGAACTCACCCCACTGCCCATTAAACACAAATGTACCTACAAAACACACACACACACACACACTAAGAGTAATGTATAACCTACTACTGTTGAGTACTACTGATAGTCACCAGTCAGCTACCGATGAATGTTTAACGCATTTAAAAAACACACACAATAAAAGAAATAAATACAGGGCTACAACACAATGGCGTCAGATAAAAAATAAATAAAACTCGCCGTTATTCCAATTGCATTACCATACCTAATTTAAAAGGGTGTTGTTTAACGCACAGGGTGATGTGATCCAGCCCGCCGCCTCCTCTGTGTTTTAGTACTGGTGGGCTTGCTGTGGGGTATTTTGGTGGGATGTACACATTCTAGGACATTGGGTCCTACTGGCGGCTACACTGAGCGGCTATTGGCTAACACAATGGCTGGATGAGTAAACAGGAGGCTAAGCCACACAACAGATAAGCGAGGCAGGCTACCCTGAACTCCGCAATAAAAATGTCTTTTGTTCCGAAGCTCTAAAGCCTTACTCGCTCCGGCTGACGGCTCCGCCATGGACCAGCCGACTTACTTCCACGTTATGAGTAACAAGGACATTTTGTTCCCGGGTGGACTGTCGCTCCGGCAGATTTAGCTAGCTTGTGGTGTTTAGCGCTGGTGATGGAATCCTTTTCACACTCAGGGGGATTCAGGGGGTACAGACTAGCCCATATTCAAGCGTTGCACAATTTTACCCTGCTCCCGAAAACAGGACTAATTTTAACATTTCACCGCTAGACTGTTCTGTTCTGATAGATAGAAACTGTTCCGTTTGGGTTGTTTTTCTCTCTGATAACAGAACAAAAAAAATCACATATCCTCAGCTCCAGATTTGGGGACCCCGTGTTCTATACAGGTTTAACCATTCCCTTCCCGAGCACACCTGACAGTAGCTCAGCAAGGCTTTCATCATCTAAAATATAGTATGAATATTACATTTAATATTAATATTTATATTTTATTAAAAAAAAAAAAAAAAAAAAAAAAAAAAAAAAAATATATATATATATATATATATATATATATATATATATATATATATATATATATATATATATATATATAGTTTTGTTTTTGTGAACTGACCCCTTTTTCTGTTCGGTGTGTGTGTAAGTGTGTTTGTGGGCTATTATGAAATGGTTCTGGCAATAAATTATTTCAAGTGACAGAAAACAGTGGAAAAGCAGTGACAGCGACAGAACCCACAGACATTTACTTTATTTATTTCTTAAACGTATCATGAGGGATTCTGAGGTCGTGTTCTTGCATAGAGGAAATTAACTACCATGAGTACAACATGTACCACATGTTCCTCCCCCGCTTTTTACGTTTTTATCATTGCTATTCTGGGAAAGTTGATTCACGTTTATGTTTAAAAACACAAGCCACAAGGCTGTTTTTTCTGTCTTTTACAACCTTTAAAACCTTTTATTTCAGTTTGGATTTTTCATCTACTGTACTTCTGACCCCAACGTAAAGTGATTAAATTAGTTTAAAAGTGAAACGCTTTATAGAAAAATTTAACTAGGCTTTAATTGCTTAGTACAAGTTCATGACAAGAAAATACAGGTAGCATCCAGACTTGCAAACAGGGAATACACACACACACACACACACACACACACACATATATATATATATATATATATATATATATATATATATATATATATATATATATATATATATATATATATATATATATGAAAGATGATCCTTATCTGTCTGTATACACAGCAAAACTGAAGTCACTGTATTGTAGACAGATGGATATGCATGTAAACCACATGCATGCAGGTACTGAGATTAATAACAAAAAATAGAGCAATGCTTTTACAGGAAGCTTATGCTTATTTTTTATATTTGTTTATATAAAGTATTTATGTTTTAAGTATTTTTATGTGTTAAGTATTATTTTGTTCACATTTGTTTTAACATCATGAAGTAATGACATATTGTTACTTATTTTTGTAGCATGATGTACTACATGTAGAACTACAAAGTGTCAGTAATTAAGGGCAGAAATACAATTTTTATTTTATTAGGACACTCTCAGACACTGTCTACGAAAAGGTGAAGAGTTAAATGGGCTTTTAGATCCTAGAAAATGTGTTTGGAATGCAGTCAGGTGTCTCATTATAATTAGGTGTCTCATAAGTTAGTGCTACTGGAATTCTCAGCAGTCAACTGAAATGTACAGTATGTCATCATCCAAACAGATGGTCGTATTTGTAGGTGGTGCAGTTGCTGTATAGCCTGCTGTCAATTTTAAATATTGAGTCACATCCTGAAAACTAAACTGCTGTCATAGATTCCTTTAAATACTTCAAAGTCAGAGAAAAATAAACATAAAAATAATATTACACTATGATTTAACATAATAACAGAATAGTAGCTTTCCACAATCAGTTCCTCTCCAATTTGTTGTAGAAAGAATCATATTATAATTAAATTAAAGAAAATAAACATTAATTATAGAGGATCATTTTGTGTAAATAAAGATGATGTAAGACAGTGACCTTTACTTAAAAGTTCAAGTCAAAGAATAGCACCTGTGTAGGCCATGTTTTACACTGGGTGTGGTGTACTTTGCCTGACAGTGAAGACACCTCACTGTTCCTCATTACAATGTTTGACTCCTTTTATGAAACTGGCTGTAAGTCTTGCTCAATAACCACCATGTTCTCTTACACAGCACTGTTTTTCATGGTAAACAATCAATCAGTTAAAATCTTGGCAACAAACATGGATCTGATTAGCATGTTTAATAAAATTGACAATTGAGAAGAAAATCATTCTGAATGTTACCAGGTTAATTTGTTTTTAAAACACACACAGCAGGAGTCGGGCAAATGCTGATCTTTGGCCTCACTTGCACAGTCCTGGCAGGGTAATGTGCTGTTCTGAACCTGTGTCCTTGAATGGCTCTGAGTGTTCTTTGTTTAGTTCTTGTGTCATCCTTAATGAGCATTTTGCACACTAAGCCTTGTTAAACTGCCAACTGCGTGCTTAGGCATCAAGACTAGTCTGCATTTGATGCTGTTATCCTCAGTGATGATACGGTGCCTGCAGAAGCAAAGTGTACAGTTTCTGGCAACCTGACACTCGAAAACATGAGGCTCTGTCAAAGTGATACATTGGCATACAATATACCTTTTTATTTTCAGTGTATGAAGAAAAACAAGCTGATTCCAGACCATTCATTATATATTGGATTTGGGTTCATTTTTTATCACTGTCACGAACTTAGTAATTATTGCTTAGACTTTTTTTCACCACAATTAATATAACAGTGAGTCTTGATCTCTTGCAGGACAGTATGACTAAGAAGATCTTAAGGCAGACAGGCTTTGGATTTGAGGGTTATCAGCTGGAGGGGGAAACGTCATGTCTCCTGCTGCACTATGAGAGAACAAACATGTTGCAAATACAGGTATAACTGTGTGTTATTTAAGTTATTATAGTCAAATCAATAGCTATATAGCGGAGGAAGAGTAGTTTTATGCTTTGATAACATGAAATATGTTTACTTATTGAGCTCTGAAAAATAAATAAATGTACTTGCTCAACAGAATTAGTGGAGATTTGCAGATGGTATTTTTGTTTAGTCTAGTTGGCATGTACCAACCTATTTTGATCTACAGTGAAAATTTCACAATAGGCCTATTCACAGAAATCTGATTATTTTCTTGCAGGCCATTCCTGTTGGCACTATACACTCTGCTGCTTTTCCTTTCTTTGAGGCGAACACGAGCACTACGCTGAGGAACACAGGTGTGAGTCTTTTTACAGTCTTCTTATGTTGCCCAGCCACTCATATATATTTAATTTAACAAAGCGAAAAAGAGGCCAGACTGAGAAAGGTGTAAGGTTTAAAGAAAGAAAAACAACAACAAATAAACAAAATTATCAATAAATAAATAATAAAAAATATGTTTTTGAAAGACATAAAAAAAGCCTTTTACTAATACTATTACTGCTAGAAATTAAACTTTATCTGGCTATCTGGACTAAGCACAATGCTCGCGGTGTGTCCGTAGCGCACAGCAGGCTGCGTGAACACGCTGTTCCCTGCGGGAGTCGGCGCGTAACGGGTTACGGGTCAGGGTGTCTGAGCTAGGACACTGTGTTCTCATCACAGCGAGCTACAGTACAGCCGGAACACTGTGTTACTTTTGTGGTGGTGGAGAGTTTACAGGACCTGCCTCTCGGATTTTCGGCCACGCCCACATGTCTCGTCGCCCCTCCCCTTCCCCAGTCTACTCCATGTGGCTCTCCTGAGCGCTGTTGTGTTTTACACCCCACCCATATTCCGACAGGCCACGCCCACATTTGCTGGGATTGGTCAGTAGTCCATGCTAATAGAGGCACACACACACTGAGACACAGCTTCTAGAAGAAATGCGTGATTATTTATGTATTTTAAAGCTTAATCCTGCCAAAAAAGGGGATCAGCGTGTGCAGTCCGTCTTCTTTATTACACTGTGTTCCATTAAAGCATGAGCAGGAGTCTGGAATGGGGCACAAAGGGAGTATCGCACTTAATTTACTTAGTAAAAAGGAATGCAATGGTTGCAAAGAATAAAAAGATACATAAAAAAGAACGTGGACTGGAATAATAATAATGTGAAAAAAACACCGGCCAGTAATTTGGCCCGTTAGTGGACCGCTCGAGCGTGTGAAATACTGACCAATCCAGGCGCCGGGGGGCGTGGCTTCTCGGAATACGGGTGAGGTTAAGGTGAAAAAAAAAAAGACCCACGGCGAAACGTGCCGGTGGAACATTGAGTACTCTCGCGCCGGGAGGGCGGCGTCAGAGCAGCAGCACGCGCATCGCCGTTAAAGCGCTCGCGCTACATGTTGCACTCGTCGCCGGTAAGACTCAGCCAAAGTTACATGCGGATACACACGGAGAGACACATGAAAGGACCCGGGTACAAAAGAGAAATACTGTGAGTATTTTCCTTAATTTCATCATCCTTTAGCTGCTTCCACCACACCATCCCATCAGCTGATCATGTAAACACACAAGCTGGACTGAACTGTAATGGATAAAACGTTAGAACCATTAAATAAAAATCATATCATCATTATAAAATAAAAAGTAAAACAAAATATTACTAGTTGGTACACTTAACTGTTCTCTTTATTTAAACATAACCTATATCCATCTGTAGATGTAAACATATTAAGGCCAAAATGTATATATATATATATATATATATATATATATATATATATATATATATATATATATATATATATATATATATATATACACAGTACTAAATATCAGTCTTTTAGTTAAAATGATCTTTTATCTATCTACTTACTGCAAGAAATTCCAACATGTTATGTATATTATTGAAAATGCATTGTCATTTATGTCATCTGCTAACTTTTCAAAACAAAGAACAATTTAAACCCAACTTATGCACATAATTTTTTATGTATGACATAATTTAAAAACATGCACGAAGCTCATACATGTCCTGCTTTAAGCTGCACATACATGTACAGTTTGAGAGACTGAGGGAGACTGAGGCATCTTCTTAAACACTGATGAGAGGGAGAGAGAGAAAGAGAGTTCAAAACAACTCAGTAAACCCGTCTCTCTCTCTCTGTACAGAGGCTTATGTGGAGACACACTCTCTCACCCAGTGTCCCCATCATTAAAACTAAAGTGTTGCCTACTGTCTGGACCAAGCATTTAATTATAAGCTGTAATGTTAGAAGGATTCTGTAAATACGAGAGGCCAGATACTTTACTATGAACAAAGACTGAAATGTTACTGTTTAGCCTTGGCTTATCTGTCTTCCCAATGAAGGCCAACATTCAAGGATTTCTTTCTTAGACTTATGCAAGTGTGTGCGTATGATAATTTCCCCACTTTTTGCATGCAGGACATACCTGTTCATTTGGAACATTTTGTACAAAGCGGAGAGTAAAGTGACATCAGTGGAATGCTGTGTTTGACACGTAACAAATTGAGCCTTTTGTTTGAAGGCATATAAAGAAGAGTGATGTGTATGAAAATGGAGTGGAATGGAGAGAAGAGATCCACATGTGTGAAGAACATATGTGTCATTTTGTGTGTATCGGTGTGTATGAGGTTAAGCTGTTTTGCTGTTAAGCTGTTGTGTCTTGGTGTAGATGATGTGTTTGAGGACGAAATGAGTCAACAGCCATGTGTCTTCATCTTTGTTCGAGGAGCGTATGCTGAGAGTGAACCACACGAGTGAGAGCTGAGGTCTAATTCAATTATCTAATGAAGAATCATGTAAAGATGCAATGACCTGTATAAGACTTGCTCATGTAGGTTAACACAGATTTCCAGAAAGTAATTGGTAATTGTGCTTACAGCAGTGAGAGAAGCTATTAGGTGTGAGGAATATATATTGAAAAAATAGCCATTAGGTATATGTATATGAGAAAATGTAACCTCTAATGATATACTCTGTTATATAATACATATATTACTTAATTTATATATATTTAATTAGAATATATTGCAAATATTTAATCATTTTTTCCCAGGACCAGATACTGTAGACCTGAATTCAGCTCCTTAAATGTTAATACTGCTAATCCATTCACAGAGCAAATATTTAAATTTATATACTACATAAAAAGACAGAAGTCAATGCTAAGACTGATATTTTTTCTTTGCATATTCGCTAATCAATCACCACCACACACACTAAAAGCTATTTAAAAAAAAAAAAAAAAAAAAAAAAACCAATGCTCACTGGTTATGCAAGACCATGTGATTTTTTAATTGATGAGTGTTAATTGAAGATTTATCAGCTTAAATTTTAGGTACATAATTGAGAAGCTAACATATAATGCTGTATTCAAAATCATCATGCGTCACGTCCAGAGAGCACAGTGGCCACGTCTGAGTTAAAGCTCAGTACTTTCATATGAGTGTGTATCTTCATTTCCATGTGGTTTGAATTGTATTTTGCTGTCATTGTTATCAGTTAAACATATGTATGAATGGGGTGTTTCCACATATATCATGGTACATGTTTTTGCTTTATTTCCTCTATGTGTGTGTGCATGCGTGTGCGTCTGTGTGTGCGGATAAACATTAAGTTCTTTTGAGCAAGAGCCTTGAGTCATAGTGTGTATCTTGCAGGACTGGACTGAATGTTCTCTTCTCTGATGTGTTTTTGTTCCTACATCTCTCTGGTCAGTCCCTAGACGTAATACTCACGAGACACTCATCTTCACTCAATCTGCGGATTTAAACCGTTCAACCTAATTAGCCCCCAAACAGCATCGTGGATGGACATAATTACAGCACCAATTACGCTGCTGGCTTTTGTTTGAGTTGATAGATCATTTTAGGGCAGTGACCAGTGATCATCACTGTCCAATAAAAAACAAATATCTCTAATTTAGTTGATTTTTAGTTTACTACATCATTTAAACACACTAATCTTTTCACTGCGTCAAAATTTCTTGATGAATAGACCAATATTAATGATCCAAAGTTGCATGAAATTAACTCTTTTTGCATTGACTTCCATTGAAATTTAATAAACTGTAAAGTTGCTGTTTTAGAGATAGAGATTGTTTTTCAGTGGACAGCGACAAGATAGTCTTGGGAAATAGAAATCTGAGATCAGAGATGTCTCATGGTTTGGTGGTGTAATAGGTTAACCTCTCTCTTCTGATCGAACCTACTAGGTTGAAATGTTTCTGTGTTGCTTTACCACTCAGAAAACTCACAGCCTGAAGATAAGATCTTGTTTTACCGGAGCATGAAGAGATAAGGTTATACAGATGTATTGATGAAATCTCTGATAAAATCATTTTATGTTGAGATTTAAATAAAATAAGTGTTTTTTTAGAGTTGTTTAGGAAGGCAGTGAAATGTGCTCAAAGATCTGATCCAAATACTTAAATGATTATTGTCTTTGATGAGAAATGCTTCTATGTATCATCTGATTGATTCTGCTATCATTAAAGCTGTAGAACCTTTTTTGGCACTGTGGAGAACATTTTTGCTAATTGATGCTGAGCTATTTTAAGAACGCTTTTTAATGAAACTACCTATTGTAATGATCTTCTAGAAGATGACCAGTGACCAGGGTGCAAGGTGGTGTGAACTGTGAAGTTTCCACATATAATTTTGTGCGTTTTTTTAAAGGATGATTTAAATGGGTCTGATTGATGAGCTTGTTTGGTTTAACAGTCGGAAGTGAAATGACAGAGAGTGGTCTTGGAGCTCCAGTGTGAAGCTGAAATTTGGTATACGCCATCAGATTGTGCCAGGAACTGTGAATGGAGGGAACATAGTGTTCCCCAGCACACACTCATGAGCTTTAGTGTACACTCACACACACACATGCCTCCTCCCCTTGCAGAGACAGAAAAACACACACGCGCTTTCTCTGTTACACATACGCACACACACAGACAGATTGCAAGGTGCCTATGGATAAGCGCACATCCAGGAGCCTTGCTCCGTAATAAACAGTTGATAAACAACACAGACGAACACACTGGGACACTCACTCATTCACTCTTAATCTCTCTCCCTCTGTCTCCTTTTCTCAAACACACACACACAGACAAATAATTGTATGTCTGGGGAATTCTGAGAAATGTTGTTGAAAATTAGATTGTGAAGATGTTGTGGCTGGGCTTCTGTTGTGTGTGCATGCGTGTGTGTGCGCTCCTGTGTGTTTGTGTTTGTGTGTGTGTGTGTGTGTGTGTACACATGTGGATATTTTAAGAACTGTGAAACCAGAACTTAAGTGATTAAACACTGCTTGGTTGTTTGAACATCACAGCTAGAAGATGCTAGTAGCTTTTTTTGTGTTGTGTGCTGCTGAGTGGCAGGTACAGAAGGTACTGATGTCTACACAGTTGCGTTCATTACTTCTATTTTAAGGATGTTATAAACACAAAGCCGAACAGGAAGCTGTAAAATCTCTCATAAATTGAGGGGATGCCCCACTCCCAGTATGGGATGCTGTGGCACCTGTCCCTAACGTACTGTACTGATAGAGAGACAATTTTGAAAGTTTAAAAAAATCAATAACGGGATAGTAGTGTTAGCAAATGCAAAGAAGGAACAATACAATAAACATTACCTCATGCTGAACTGCTAAAGATAGCGCTGTGTACTACGTTCTCTCCTGCATCTGTTTATAGATGTGATTTATAGATGACCAAGGACATGAAACCCAAGAAAATTTGCCATGCAATAAAATAAGCTACCTTTAACCAAATGCTCACCATTACACCAGAACATGTTATAATTATATAAGCCAGTGTTGCTACTAGAGTCTGTACTAGAGTTCCTCTGCGCTGCTCAAGATATTTTAGTGTAGAAATCAGTTTTACACTGTACAGCTTAGAAAACTGAATTATACCACTTAGAACACTAAGTGTACTGCTTAAAACACAATTTATTTAGTCTAGAACACTAATTGTACCGCTTAGAACACTAAATTGTACAGCTTAGAACACTGTACTGCTTAGGACACTAATTTGTACAGTTAATAACCCTAATTTGTATAATCAGGAACTCTAAATTGTACAGACTAGAACACTAATTTGTACAGTCAAGAACTCTAAATTGTATAATCTAGAACACAAAATTGTACAGACTTGAACACTAATTTGTATAATCTAGAACACTATATTGTACTGTATAAAACATTAAATTGTACAGACTAGGACACTAATTTGTATAATCTAGAACACTAAATTGTACAGACTAGAACACTAATTTGTAGAGTCAGGCTTGAACACTAATTTGTATAATCTAGAACACTATATTGTACTGTATAAAACATTAAATTGTACAGACTAGGACACTAATTTGTATAATCTAGAACACTAAATTGTACAGACTAGAACACTAATTTGTAGAGTCAGGCTTGAACACTAATTTGTATAATCTAGAACACTAAATTGTACTGCATAAAACACTAAATTGTACAGACTAGGACACTAATTTGTATAATCTAGAACACTAAATTGTACAGACTAGAACACTAATTTGTAGAGTCAAGAACTCTAAATTGTATAATCTAGAACACTACATTGTACAGGCTTGAACACTAATTTGTATAATCTAGAACACTAAATTGTACTGCATAAAACACTAAATTGTACAGACTAGAACACTAATTTGTACACTCAAGAACTCTTAATTGTAAAATCTAGAACGCTAAATTGTACAGACTAGAACACTAAATTGCATAATTTAGAACACTATATTGTACAGACTTGAACACTAATTTGTATAATCTAGAACACTAAATTGTACTGCATAAAACATTAAATTGTACAGACTAGGACACTAATTTGTATAATCTAGAACACTAAATTGTACTGCATAAAACACTAAAAAATTGAGGGGCTAGTCAGGGATTACGCTCATTTAGAGACTATATGTATTTTTGTAATAGAGTTTTTTTCTTTCAATATATAACATACACATCCTAGAAAATAAAAACGGACCTTGTAGAACACTAAATTGTTTAATTTAGAGCAGTACACTAAATGTACAGCATAAAAAAACACTAAAATGTTTAGTTAAAAGCAGTAAATTGTGCACAAAAATCTCCGAACACAACAAAGGGAACTCAAAAAAGCCCAGCTCACACAGGTCCGAGCACTAAAATATCCAGTGTAGAAAAGAAAAATCTATATCCAGTTTGTACAATTTCCAAAAGTTAGTTTAATCACTAAAAAGAAAATATAGTTTAATCACTGAAACCTATACTAAGATTTAACCTGTACAAGTAAGATTTTGAATACTAAGATACAGAGTGTGTGTAACACTAAAAATGCAGTGTGTGTGTTCAGTATATGAGTGCTTTAAATTTCATCAGCAGAGATTTCTTTGATTATCCTTAATAAAATCTAATCATTCTTCTTTGCATTTTCATGCTATTTTGAAAAGGATTTTTTTGTGTATATTTAGATTCAGTGTGTCCTGAAACACTAAGCCATGCATATACAACATATAATGTAAACACAAACATCTCTATGCTGTTTACTTTTCATTACGGTTGTAGAAAGGCATGTTAAAAATATGCAGTTTGATATTTGTGTAGAAATCCAATAGACACTTTTGCTGGTTTTATTAGGACTTGAACTCGTCCGCTGGGCTGAACTGTTAAGATAAATGGACTAAACACATTTTTCACTACATTACAAAGACATTTTTAATTAAATGTTGTCTCACATAATATTTTATATAATATTTGTGTAGCAATGCTGCATCTCACATTTCTAAAATAAGTGTGTGTGTGTGTTTCTGTTTTAGAGGAACAAGGGCATGTGTAGCTGCTGAGATGGCTGCACTTGAGGAGGAGCCGTCAGCTAGCCAGTCTCCTACTGCTCTATTTAACTCACAGGGTATAGACATCACTCCAGGCAAGGACCGGGGAGTGTGTAAGGTCAGTAACATTCTGTTCTCATTCTGTTTCTACATCTGTCATACGTCCTTCATTTATATCATATTTCATTGTGAATCAGTGATGACTCATTTTACAATGTCATGAATGATTTGATTGATTTTGTACAGCATGGCCCTGTGTAGTCTGAATTATCAGCAGCACTATTGTTGATAACCTTTGTGGTTTACTCATTTATCTGATTGCTATATCAAGTACTGATATTGGTTTAATTCATATTTTCTGTGACACTTTTATTTTGTTACTGCAATGTAACCTGTTAACAGATTTAAATAAAACGTGATTTGGCCTTGCAGAACACTGTGAAACATTTTGCTTATGATTGCTGTCATACAGAACATAGAATAGAATTCAGCGGGAAAAAAAAGGATTTAATTCCATTCAAGTAATTTTTTCGAGTTTTTCAATTTGTCCATTCATCATAAAATGTAATACAATCTAGAGAAACAACTGCCTGATTCACATTATATAAAAGAATCTGACAAAAATGGACATACCAGATATTAGGTGTTAGACAAAAGTTTTAAAAAAGTGTGGAAAAAAGGGATGAAAATTCTTTCTTTTAGAATTCACACATTTGTCACATTTACATAATACAGAAGAATCTTTCTTTTTTACTGAGCATGTCAGCTTACTGTTATAAAACATGGAAACATGTGTTGAGACCTATTTGGTGGTTTGGTCTTGCAGGACTCTGTGCTACATTTTGCTTATGATTGCTATCCAAAATTTAATGAGAAGTAAAAACTCTGTTTTTAATATAATTTAATGTAAAAATACATTACTCCATTTTCTATTGACCAAATCATCATAAAATTGTAATTAAATGTAGAGATTCACATTATATCATAAGGTGAAATCTGACATAAATTAACATAACCAATTTTAAGCATGACAGCAACAATATTTTCATGTAAAATGTGGGTTAGTCTAATAAATTTGTAAACATTTGTGTCTTAAAATGTTTTCGTCACCCTAAACAAAAGCTTTGTTAAAAGAAACAGTGTGGATCGAGTGATGGAAATTCTCTTCATATAAATCTTTCCAAGCTTTGGCCAGAGGAGCTCAAATTTCTCTGTTAATTTGTATGATCTGTATAGGAATATAACTAAAGTGGACAGTATGATAATGATGATGAGGCCTTGCTCTCACTGCGTCTCCACAGATTGTGAAACGACATGGTACAGAAGGGGAGAGGCCTATGATCGGGGACAGGGTGTACGTCCATTACACTGGTAAACTGCTTAATGGAAAAAAGTTTGACTCCAGCTACGACCGAAAAGAGCCGTTTGTCTTCAATGTGGGCAAAGGTATTAGGACTTTTTTGTCTTTTATTTTTAAGTCCAACTTACCTGCCTATTTAACATTTAGTAATCTCAAAGTTTATTTTTTTCACATAGATTTTGAACAATTGTTTTGTAATGAAAAATTTAAACATAAATAATCATCATTTATTATGCTCTTTTTTTAAATGTTGGGGATCTTTTGGTCTGAAATATAAGGTTATTGGTTTAAAATGAGATGTGCACGCAAGAACAGAAGGGTATTCAGACAAAGTACTTTGCACACACACACACACACACACCCACACAAAAGCAGATACTATCCCTACAAATGTACCTAAGAAGTAAAAAATTCCCTGGTACCGTTATGTAATTTTGTACGTTTTAAACAGACTTTTCATAAACAGCTTTGTTTCACTACATGTGTTCTCAATCTGAACATCTGCATATAATATAGAAGGATATATAGTGGGTGTTCTTACTTAAATTACTTATAGAATATTTAAATGTATCAGATGGACATGATAATTATTTTTTATGACAATAATATTTCTTTGTCCTCCATATATTAAATTACAGTCAGACATATTTAAACAAGTTTTACTTCACTAACAATTTTTATTTTTCTATACCAAATAGCGATAAGTAATTGAATAAATCAACACATTATTAATGCTGAATAAAATCAACATTTTAACTTAATTAATCCTAACAATGATTTTTAATTTGACAATTCAAAATGTTACAATATGCTAATACAACTTCAATTTAGTATTATTTATTTATTTATGGAAATGTAAAACTAAACTAAACTTTCCGCTTGCAATAACAATACAATCTAGTGTAATTTCCCTCCTACCCTAAACTGCTATAAGTACACAAGTACCTGGGTAAATATAAATAAAAATAAAAACAAGGTTCTACCCACTTCTGCATAAAGACATTACGTAATAAAGAGTTTTATAAAAGAATTACACTAGAGATTTTTTTTCCATCTGACTCATACAGATACAAAAGAAAGTTCCCAGTTCAGAGTTCAGTGGTCTACAGGTAGACTGAAATGTGTTACTGCAACACTGGGGATTTTGTTGTGTAGGCTGAAGAATGAGGAACTGAGTCTGAAACTCAAAAAAGTAAATATTAATCTACATTCAAATAGTTTATTAATGAGAAAAAAATAGTTAGCACAGTGTTCCATTAAATAACACAGCCTACTCTTTTTCTGATAAATAACTGCCCAAAAAGGAAGTGGTTGTTCTTTTGTGGCAGATAAAGAACTCATTCAGCAAAGATAATAGATTATAAAGAGAATGAGACGTCCTTTTCTCTTTTTTCTTTTATTCATTTAGTCAATTATGTAATGTCCTCAAAGAACCACTTGAGCAACAGGGCTGGGTTATAAACTCACGTTACCTCATGCCTGTTATATCAGCGTAATTAGTCATTGTATGTCACATAGTAACACAATACTGTTTTGACATAAATGACCTCTTCTGCTGTTTGTTTATGTAGGCAGAACATTTTGTATTAAAGATGCTGGCACATGCCATGCTCTACCTGTTCCGCCAGCTCCTCCCTGAATTACGGCCATTTGTGTTTAAGAGCAAGCTTATATTACCTATACATATCCTGAGGCTTTTTCTTTTTATCCCTTCCTAATTTGTTTTTGTCAGCTCTTTATTGTGAGCACATCTCATGATGAATGGGTATAAAATGACTAACAAGTTAATTACATTTAAATTATTATTTTTTTTGTTTGTTTTCCAATGTCTTCAAATTCTTAGTTTTTTTTTTTTACAACAATAAATCTTAAATCACCTAGGTCCATCGAGGCACATGTATTCATATATATTTTCTGTTATTAAGTTATTATATATATTCCATTTTTTATTATGCTTTATTTGCTCTGAAACATAAAGCTATTGCTTATAGGTGAGAGGTGTAAGCAAGCAGAAGAGTAATTAAATAAACTTTTTTTTATTATATTTCAATGTAAATGACCAAATTTGAGAAATAGCATTTTTCATTTATTACAAGTATACATGAGAAAAAGTAAAAATATTTGTTTTTTTTTTGTAATTATGTAAAATTGAAACAGATAATCAACTGTGTTCTGCTACATGTGTTCATAATTTGAACATCTGTAAATAATATGGAAGGCTGGGAGTGGGTGTTCTATTCCAACAAATTACAATTACACTATTATTTGTATAATATAATATATAATAACTAAATAACTTTCACATGGATTTGTAGTGTCCTACAAAATATTTATTTGTCTGTCTTGTCTGTTTATAGTACAGTTCAACATAGAATTTTCCCACTTCACTAATGATTTCTATATAAGTGTATCAAATATTTATTTTATATATTATTTATTTTTGTTAATTAAATATAATTAATGGCTCATTAAACAAAGGTTGTTGATAGTGTATATTTTAATATATCTATAATTGAAATATAATAATAATGTAATATATAATATATTTGTTCTGTATATAATGTTTTAATATAATTTAGACTGGATGGGTTATTGTTCTACATGGTCTTATTTTTGTGTTGTGTTTATTCATATGTTTTATTATGTTTCACAAAAAAAAGCCAGAAGTGCATCCTGGTAATAAACATTATAAATTCAATCAATAAATGTAATTATATATTATCTTTTCATTTTTTTAAATCAATATGACAATACTAACTTTAGACTTCTAAGATTTAAACTCACAGTTTACAGCAGCAGCCAGGCATGTATTTATTACTCTTTTATGATGTCATTACCATAACTGGTACATGCCAGGTAGCACTAGATGATCATGATGTTCCTTCTGTTTGCCACAGGGCAGGTGATCAGGGCGTGGGATATTGGAGTGTGCTCTATGCAGAAAGGAGAGGTGTGTCTGCTGCTTTGTAAGCCTGACTATGCTTACGGCTCTGCTGGAAGCCCCCCAAAGGTCCCTCCCAACTCTACTCTACTGTTTGAGGTACAATAAACCAAAAGTAAATGTTCTTCTGACGCTAGTTGGTCATGGATCATGCAATGTTTATAGCGGTCAGTTAATATATGGCATTTTCCCACCTCAGGTAGAGCTGCTGAGCTTTAGAGGGGAAGAGCTCACAGAGGATGGGGGTATCTTGAGGAGAATAAAGGTCAAAGGTGAAGGCTACAACAATCCCAATGAAGGGGCCACTGTTCATGGTATGTCCCTATAGTTTCCTTAGATGCCCTTTAGTTTTCTGTAATTGAGGTGATTGACATTTTATACATGTCTATAAACATCAGCATATACACAATAGCATATATAGTGGATATAAGCATCATTCCATTACATTCCTACATTATAGTTTACTATTTCTATAATAGGTAGCAATACTGAATGCAGCTAATTTTATATTTTCTAAAATAAACACATTATTACTGTACTCTTACCACTCTTACCTTTACCCCTCCCTGTACACTAAAGTTCATTTGGAAGGACGGTGCGGTGATCGCTTGTTTCAGTCGAGGGACATAACCTTTGTTGTGGGTGAATCTGAAGACAAGGGAATTCCACTAGGGGTGGATCGTGCCATGGAGAAGATGCAGAAAGGGGAATGCTGTCTCTTATATCTAAAACCCAGGTAAATACAAGATTTATTTGTTATTAATAAATTTATTCATGTACTGTATTCTTTCATTCATTTACTTATTTAAAATAAACTTAAAAAAAAAAACTGGTTATACTGTATAAGAACATACAGTAAAATCTTTGCAAGCTTACCAGGTTGATGTGTCACTGTGTTACTCTTATACTCTTGTTTACAGATATGGCTTTGGAAAAGAAGGCAAGGCAGAATATGGCATTGGACCAAATGCAGAACTGCTGTATGAAGTGACACTCAAAGATTTTGATAAGGTAATTATTATTATTATTATTATTATTATTATTATTATTATTATTATTATTATTAACTTTAATTATTTAAACTTAATTATATATTTAACTCAATTGTCTAGGTTTATATTTGGTTTAGTTTAATTAAGAGTGATATAATAATCTATGACAAATATCTAATTTTTGGATTACGTTAAATATACATTGTTTGTCTTAAGGTTTTTTTTTTTAAATAACAGCACCAGTTTGCAATATATTCTTTGTAAGTATGTGTATTGAAATATGTATTGAAATATTTCCTCATTATATATATATATATGTGTGTAATACGAGTTTTTTTTTTTTAAGAATTTTAAGAATTCTATTATATTACCATTATGATTTTTTTTGGATTACTTTAAATGTAGAATACACTTTAGGGCTTAAAGAAAGCAACAGCACTAGGCTGTAACAGTGTGTAAAATAATAGAATTTGTAACAGAAATAAATAAAACACTCCCTCTAGTGTTTACAGTTAACCAAATAATAGACACATAACTTACACTTTTTCCACAGGCCAAAGAATTCTGGGAAATGGACTTGACTGAAAAACTGGAGAAAGGGGTTCAAGTCAAACAGAAAGGAACCCAGTATTTCAAGGTCAGAGATCAAATAATTCCCTCTTTTGCTTGCTGAAAATGGTTCATAATAAAATGTTTTATAGTAGAGCTGGGACTTTTGTATAGTAGCTTAAATCTGTAAAATAATGATTCAGGTCAAAAGATAGTATTGTTACAGCAGGATCAATTTTTTAACGTTTAGCATCTATGAGGAACTAAAAAACACTCTAAGTGGTAATTTCTCAGTTTTTATTTTCATTAAAAAAAATCCAACCTCTAAAATAACAAATGCAATTGTTCACATTTATTCACATTGGGGTTTTGCCATTCTATTTAAAAACATTACACAGGTGTGGCCAGTTACAGAGTTTCTCTTTCAACAAGATATCATAATAAAATTAAACAAACAAATCTGTAATTAATCATCACTGACTGAAAGGCAATTCAAATACAAAAATATACTAAAATTATATATTTACAATAATCATCTTTAAGATGTGATTGTTAGTTTTCAAATCTAAGGCAAATATTGTTTCCTATTTTCCTATAAATTATTGCTCCCTACTTTTTATTTTTTACTTTTCTTAATAAATAGGTTAATTAGGTAAATATTGTATGAATTACGGTAGAAAATCTGAGTAACTTAGTTTAGAAAATAACTATTTACTATCTCATACTTGGGTATAGTACTGTCTCGATAATGGCACTTTATCTTATCATACAATATGTGGACATGACTTTATTTATTTTAACCGATCTCAATATTCCCATTATCCCATTATGTTTTTTATCAGGTAGATTCCATCACAGTAAATGAGCCGGTATGCCAACTTATTTAAAAAATATTTATATTTAAATTCCAGTTTCTGTAAATTCTTTATAATTAAAAAGTTAAGTGTTCTTTAAAATAGTGCAATTTTATATTATTATTATTATTATTATTATTATTATTATATAGTTTATTGCAATTATTTTTTAGACAATATACCGTCCAAATAAAACTAGTTATTGTGACAGGGGGCTAGTTATTGTGTATAAGGGCTTTCTGTAGAGTGTGCTCACCTGCTGTGTGTGTGCTGTGTATCTCCTCAGGCTGGACGGTACTACCATGCAGTCATCCAGTACCAGCGGATCGTAACCTGGCTGGAGATGGAGTGTGGTTTGGGAAAGGAGCAACAACAGGCCATCCACGCCCTCCTGCTGGTGGCCTATCTTAACCTGGCTCTGTGCTATCTGCGCTTACAGGAATACGCACAAACTGTAGAGAACTGCAACAAGGTACAGTACTCTACACACTTACTATCACACTCTACTGTTAAACATCAGTTAAATCCTTTTTAAGTATTGTAATTATAAATTAGCTACTGAAATTTAGGGTTAAAGGTGTAGGTAAAAGGTGTATTCTGGTGACATGCGTTACATTCCAGTTTCTCACCTAGTTCCAGTTCCAAGTCTTTTCTAGTTGTAATTTTATTTTCTCAGGTTATTCGCATTTTAAACATTTCATTTTTAACACCATAATGGCTAATGCTTGCTAACTAGCTAGCTTACTCATTTAAACATCACACTGGATAATGTTGTTATAAGTCTGGCAGAAATAAAAGTGCACATCGCCCTCTAGTGGCCATAAACAGCAAATGTACACATCAATACATTACAATACATTACATTGCATTACATAACATTGCATTAAGCAAACGCTTTTATCCAAAGTGACTTATAAGACTCTTCTCTGTGCTGGCACCAAGGTGGTGGAATGAACTTCCATTGGATGTCAGAACAGCAGAGTCACTCACGGTCTTCAAACGTCGACTGAAGACACATCTTTTCAAAGAGTTCCTAAACTAATAATAATAAAAAAAAAAAAAAAAAAAAAAAAAAAAAAAAGGTTCCTAGGGTTCTTAACATGATTAAGCTCTATGTATCTCTTGATCCTAGTCTACAAACTAGCTTTGGATATCTTAAGTAACTTTGAAGCACTGTTGTAAGTCGCTCTGGATAAGGGCGTCTGCTAAATACCATAAATGTAAATGTAAATGTAAATAAATAATGATTAATGATACATTTAGCAATAGAGGACAAAGAAGTCCAAGGCAAAAACCTTTTTTTTGACAGGGCATAAAGGAGGCCAAAGGGTAATAGTGGGATAGAGGATGAAAAAAGGGGGAGCAGGAAATGAGGTTAAAATTAGTTAGTTTGTTAGAGGTGGTAGGAGAGTAAGCGCTTATCGAAGAGCTCTGTCTTCCATGATAGCGCATTGTCGGAGATACCCATGTTTAAAAGTAGAAAGTCATGATTGACTGTGTCAAAGGCAGCTGAGAGGTCCAGCAGAATGAGTACTGAGGACCGTCTTGCAGCACTGGCAGTTTTTAAAGCTTCTGTCACAGAAAACAGAGGCGTGTCAGTAGAATGCCCTTTTGTTAAACCTGCTTGGTTCTGGTCCATGTCAATATCAGAACTATTTAACTAATTGCATTTTTATTGCTTGCTTGCACAAAATCCCTAAACAGGTATGTAAATTAAAAGATCTGCATCCTGGAGATTCTAAAGATATTTTTTTATTCTACTTCGTTACTTTTTTTTCTCTGGGTTTTATTGAGTTATATGATTTCTGCATTTCATATTTGCATGAAAATGTCCTTTTTTCTTTTTTAAATAAATGGCTGTGGTTGTTACTAAGACTTTCATATATAACTGACTCTGTTTTTACTGTCTTGCTTCTATTATTCCTTAATCAATAGCAGTTTGTTGAGACTTTAACAGTGTTCACATTCTATATCTAATTTTAAAAGGCAAAATTCAGAAATTAAACATTGCCACATGACATTTGACAATTTTGTTGTCAAAACATAAGCATTAATGATTATGTTTGTGGTTCGGAACACAATTTACTAATAAATAAAGATTTTCCTAAGGAGGTTTTTATTCTGCTCGCTTAAGGTGAAGCAATGTATAAATTAAACATAAAGCCTGAACTCAAGTAGAATCTTTTAAAGGGCAAACAGTGTAACTGAACAGTGAAGACTGAACTATAATGTTCTAATAGTCTAATTCTTCATGTTAGGTGATGGAGCTGGACTCCAAGAACGAGAAGGCTCTGTACAGACGGGGGGAGGCTCGGCTACTGCGGAATGAGTTCAGCCTGGCCCTGGTGGACTTTCGGCAGGTTCTGCAGGTCAACCCTTCCAACCGTGCTGCCCGGAGTCAAATTGTCATCTGCCAGCGCAAAATACGCGAACACCACGAGCAGGATAAGAAAATTTATGCTAACATGTTCCAGAGGTTCGCCGAACACGATGCCAAGGTACTTCTATCAATCTGTGTATTACATTACCACAAGTGCCTCTTAGGGTTTCATTGACAGACCTCAGCTTTATTCTAACCACAGTTCCCAGTACACCTGGCCCACACTGTTAGAATACTGAACATTAGGCACAGGATTGTGGTGAATAAAGCAAAAACACTTGAGGACTAGTTTGAGAACCCCTGCGTTCCCACAGAACATGCCTTAATATGTCTTCATCATAATTCAATTAATAAATGTATGGAAGTATTAAAATATATTAATCCTGTACAACTTTAGCTGTTTTAAAGTAGGAATGGGGGTGAAAAAGTGTTGACATACAAGTAGATCATAATAATAGTGTAAGGGCTGGTGGCCAACCGAGGCATCCTCCAGGGCATCGGAGGGCGCGCCAGACCAGCGCCGAGGGTTAATTAGGCTAATTACCAACACCTGCTATCAACACCTTAAAAGCAAAGCCAACCAGCCACTCGGCGCTGGATCTTTGATGCTATCAGAGCGAATCTATGCCGGTTTCTCAAGTGAGCCTCGGCTCTTTCTTTTCCTCCCTGCTCTATCTACGGCAACAGCCGGTTTCCTGCCTTTCCCTTTGGAGAGAGCATTGATCAGCATCTCTGGCGTGCCTCTCCCGCAAAAGTATTTTCTTCTGTCCCTTTTTTCTTTCGAGTTTGGTGGGGCTGTGTAGAGCAGTGAGCTCCACCGTTCTCCTCTCGAGTCTGTGTGTGTGTGTGTGTAGCAGCTGCAGCGCGCTGACGTGGCTGCCCTCTTTGTTTGACTCCTCGCGGTTCCCCCTTCTTCCCCCCCCCCCCCCCCGGTGGAACCGCAGTTCCCCCACAAGCACCAATTGTCCTACCTTTGTTTTAGTTGGGAAGTTGTTCCTTTTATCTCCCCGAAAATAAGGGGCAGCCTCGCTTCCCAGGCGATCCTCGGTTTCCCCCTCACTCGCGCTGGGCGCCATTTTGTGTTTGTCCGCCCGTTTTCGGGTTTGTTTTGTTTTACTCTCGTTTTTATTCTCCGCCCGTTTTTGTTGCTCCGCCCCCTTCGGCGGCTCTTCTAAAGGTGATTAAAGCGGCCGCGTCCCAATCCGCTCGCTGGTGCAGCGGTTAGAGCATTGGGCCGTGACCGCGACAGCCCGGGTTCGATCCCCACGTAGGGTGGGTTGAATTATAAAAATTATATATATATATATAAATAGTTAGATAGATATATACATATAGATATATATAGTATTATTATATATCCTGTTAATATATATATATATAATAAATATAAATATATATATATATATTTATATATAATACTTATTATTTATTATTACAATTTTTCTATTTTTTTTCTTCTTGGGTTTACCTGCTTTGAGATCTGCTGCTCTGCACTTGGGTCCTACAACCTTCTGGGCTGGAGAGCTACTGCTCCCCAACCCGTTACAGAAAGATCCAGCCCAAACATGGATCCAGCAGAGCAGTCGGATCTCGAGCAGGTAAAGCTTGCCCTGGGCAACCAGGGGGCTGTCATAGGGCGACATGAGCAGGTCCTGCAGCAGATCTTGGCCCAGCTGCAGGGCCTGACTGCTGTACTCGCTCCTAATCCCCCCCTACCTGTACAGCAAGCCCAGCCTGGGCCTGAGGTGGAACACCTGGCTGCTGCACCCTCTGTGGGGCCTCGAGTGGAGCCCCCACTACCAGCCCCAGTGCGGTATGAGGGGGAGCCAGGAGGCTGCAGGGGGTTTCTTTTGCAGTGCTCCCTCGCGTTCGAGCTGCAGCCGTCCCGCTTCCAGTCAGAGCGTGCCAAAGTGGCGTACATTGTCTCCCTCCTCTCTGGAAGGGCGTTGGCATGGGCCACCCCTGTATGGCAACACCAACCGGACGTCTGCGCTACCGCTGAACTGTTTGCGGCAGCCCTCACGCGGACATTCGACCTTCCAGTCCGAGGAGAGGAGGCAGGGACCCGCCTCCTGAACCTACGACAGGGTAGGAGGTCGGTGTCAGAGTACCCCATAGAATTTCGCACGCTCTCGGCTGAAAGCGGGTGGAACCCCAGCGCTCTGGCAAGCGCGTTCCACCATGGGCTCAATGAGGAACTCAAGGATGAGCTTGCTCATCGTGACACTCCAGCATCGCTTGATGACCTCATTGAGCTCACCCAGAGGCTGGACAACCGCTTGAGGGAGAGGCGCAGGGTGCGGGGCTCAGGTACCATCCCCCAGGGGCCCCGTGGCCACTTCTCAGGTAGTGGGCCATCAGGGGCCACTGAAGGCCCAACTGACCACGGGGTCCAGCCCATGCAGTTGGGGCACACTCGCCTTCCCCGTCAAGAGCGCGAGGCACGCATGCGTGAAGGGAGGTGCCTCTACTGCGGGGTTCCAGGGCACCAGCGTGCCTCCTGTCCCGAGCTGGCATTAAACGCCAACGTCCGTTAGGGGAGGAGGGTCCCTTAACGGACCGGCCAGGGTCCCCTCACACTACGGGAGTGTTCCTGAATGCCACACTGGGGTGTGGGCAGTCTGAGGTTCGCATACCAGCTTTTCTGGACTCAGGAGCGGCAGGCAACTTCCTAGACGCAGCCTTGGCCAGGAGGCTTGCCGCTGGTTCCCCTAAGGGCACCTTTACCAATAGCAGCAATCGACGGGCGCTCCCTGGAGCCAGGGGAGGTGACCCACCAAACACGCCCTGTCACGCTGCGAGTCGGGTTACATTCTGAGCAGATCACGCTGTACGTCATCTGTGCTCCTGACTTGCAGCTGATTTTGGGATTCCCTTGGCTCCAGAGACATAACCCCCATGTTGACTGGCTGTCTCGGTCGGTGGTAACATGGGGGCCCGCTTGTCGATCGTCCTGCCTCAAACCTCCCAGGGCTTTTCAGGGTGTGGATCCTGATCCCGGGGGTCCTGACCTTTCCCGGGTACCCTCTGACTACCTGGACCTCCGAGAGGTCTTTAGTAAGCAAAAGGCCCAAATCCTGCCCCCCCACCGCCCCTGTGACATGGCCATTGACCTTCTCCCTGGGACTAGTCCTCCCAGGGGAAGGTTGTTTTCTCTCTCTGGCCCTGAGCGCCGGGCAATGGAGGAGTACATTCAGGAGGCCCTCGCCCTGGGATTCATCCGACCTTCTTCCTCCCCAGCTGGTGCCGGGTTCTTTTTTGTGGGCAAGAAGGATGGCGGGTTGAGGCCCTGCATAGACTATCGGGGTCTCAACAAAATAACGGTAAAGAACCATTACCCCCTACCCCTGATGTCATCCGCCTTTGAGGCACTGCAGCAGGCTACCATTTTTACCAAACTGGACCTGCGCAGTGCCTACAACCTGGTTAGGATAAAGGCGGGTGACGAATGGAAGACAGCGTTCATCACCCCGTCCGGGCACTATGAATACCTGGTTATGCCGGTTGGGTTGATGAACGCCCCCTCAGTCTTCCAGGGGTATATCAACGAGGTGCTCCGGGAGGCGTTGGACCGGTACGTGTTCATCTACCTAGACGACATTCTTATATACAGTCGCTCGGCAGATGAACACGTTACCCATGTCCGACGGGTTCTCCAACTACTCCTGGAGAACCACCTCTACGTCAAACTGGAGAAGTCCGAGTTCCATGCGCAGTCCATCTCGTTTTTGGGCTTTGTGGTGTCCCATAACACCCTGCGCATGGACCCCACCAAGGTCAAGGCAGTCGAGAACTGGCCCCGGCCCACATCTGTGCGCCTAGTCCAACGCTTTCTGGGCTTCGCTAACTTCTTCCGAAGGTTCGTCAGGAATTTCAGCACTGTGTCCGCCCCGCTAACCGCTCTGACGAGGAAGACGTCAGGGCGGTTCAGCTGGTCCACAGAAGCCCAGGAAGCGTTCGATGCTATCAAGCATCTACTGACCAGGGCTCCGGTTCTACGGCTGCCTGACCCCGGACTCCCGTTTGTCGTGGAGGTGGACGCATCGGAAGTAGGCGTGGGTGCGGTCTTGTCCCAGGGGGCGGGACCGGATGGCCAACTGCACCCATGCGCCTACTTCTCCCACCGGCTAACCCCTGCGGAGCAGAGGTATGATGTGGGAGACCGAGAGCTCCTGGCAGTGAAGCTCGCCCTGGAGGAGTGGAGGCACTGGCTGGAGGGGGCAGAACATCCCTTTCTGGTCTGGACAGACCATAAAAATCTGGCGTACATTCAGCAGGCCAAGCGCCTGAACCCACGCCAGGCCAGATGGGGACTGTTCTTCACCCGGTTTGACTTTACCTTGTCATATCGTCCCGGGTCAAAAAATGTCAAACCGGATGCCCTCTCTCGACAGTGGGAGCCCCTCCCTCTTCCAGGCGATTCTTCGTACCCGCTCCCCTCAGGGGACGGGTACTTACCTGGGGGCATTCGTCACCCCAAGCTGCGCATCCAGGGGTCACACGGACCTTCGAGCTCCTGCGGCGTCAGTTCTGGTGGCCCCGCATGGAACAGGACGTGCGCAAACATGTGACCGCCTGCGCGATATGCGCAAAAAACAAAGACCCCAGAACCAAACCCTTGGGCCTGCTGCACCCTCTGGCAGTCCCCTTGCGTCCCTGGTCCCACCTGTCCCTAGATTTTATCACGGGGCTACCCCCGTCTCGGGGCAACACCGTGATACTAGTCATAGTGGACAGGTTCTCCAAGGCTGGGAGCTTTGTAGCCTTGCCCAAGCTCCCGAGCGCGCAGGGGACAGCCGAAGTGGTGCTCGACCAGGTGGTACGTGTCCACGGACTGCCTTCTGACACGTGTCGGACCGTGGGGCACACTTCACCAGTCGGTTCTGGGGTGCTTTCTGTCGGTTGCTGGGGGCAGAAGCCAGTTTGTCCTCAGGGTTCCACCCCTAGTCCAACGGCCAGACAGAGAGGGTTAACCAGGACCTAGAACGTACCCTCCGCTGTCTGGCCTCTTCGGCTCCGTCCACCTGGTCCGAACAGCTAAAGTGGGCGGAGTATGCCCATAATACCCTCTGGCACTCATCTCTAGGGATGTCACCCTTTGAGTGCCAGTTTGGGTATGCTCCGCCTGCTTTCCCCGGACGGGAGACGGTCACCGGAGTCACCTCAGCCGACCAGATGGTCCGCCGTTGCCGCAGAGCCTGGAGGAGGGCCCGGGCTGCCCTCCTGTCTGCCAGGGCGACCCAAAAACGGCATGCTGACAGGAGACAGCAACCCGCCCCCTCTTATCGGATCGGCCAACGGGTCTGGCTGTCGGCGAAGGATATTCCATTGCGGGGTACCCCGTGCAAGCTGGCCCCTAGGTACCTGGGGCCTTTCAAGTTCCTTCGCCGAATCAACCCGGTGTCATACCGACTCGCCCTGCCACCTGCCCTTAAAAGGATCCACCCGACCTTTCACGTCTCCCGCCTTAGGCCCTACCTCTGTTCTGTGGGTCCTGCTGCTCCTCCGGGTCCCCGTACCATTGATGGTGCCCCCGCCTACACCGTCCGCCGGCTACTGGACTCCCGAAGGGTACGCGGGGGTCTCCAGTATCTGGTAGACTGGGAGGGGTACGGGCCGGAGGAGCGGTCCTGGGTGCCCGCTAGGCACATCCTGGACCCAGAACTGATCAGGGCTTTTCGGCGGGACCGTGCGGCGGGTTTGGGGCCGTCAGGTGCCGCCCCTCGGGGAGGGGGTCCTGTAAGGGCTGGTGGCCAACCGAGGCATCCAGGGCATCGGAGGGCGCGCCAGACCAGCGCCGAGGGTTAATTAGGCTAATTACCAACACCTGCTATCAACACCTTAAAAGCAACGCCAACCAGCCACTCGGCGCTGGATCTTTGATGCTATCAGAGCGAATCTATGCCGGTTTCTCAAGTGAGCCTCGGCTCTTTCTTTTCCTCCCTGCTCTATCTACGGCAACAGCCGGTTTACTGCCTTTCCCTTTGGAGAGAGCATTGATCAGCATCTCTGGCGTGCCTCTCCCGCAAAAGTATTTTCTTCTGTCCCTTTTTTCTTTCGAGTTTGGTGGGGTTGTGTAGAGCAGTGAGCTCCACCGTTCTCCTCTCGAGTCTGTGTGTGTGTGTGTGTGTAGCAGCTGCAGCGCGCTGACGTGGCTGCCCTCTTTGTTTGACTCCTCGCGGTTCCCCCTTCTTCCCCCCCCCCGGTGGAACCGCAGTTCCCCCACAAGCACCAATTGTCCTACCTTTGTTTTAGTTGGGAAGTTGTTCCTTTTATCTCCCCGAAAATAAGGGGCAGCCTCGCTTCCCAGGCGATCCTCGGTTTCCCCCTCACTCGCGCTGGGCGCCATTTTGTGTTTGTCCGCCCGTTTTCGGGTTTGTTTTGTTTTACTCTCGTTTTTATTCTCCGCCCGTTTTTGTTGCTCCGCCCCCTTCGGCGGCTCTTCTAAAGGTGATTAAAGCGGCCGCGTCCCAATCCGCTCGCTGGTGCAGCGGTTAGAGCATTGGGCCGTGACCGCGACAGCCCGGGTTCGATCCCCACGTAGGGTGGGTTGAATTATAAAAATTATATATATATATATAAATAGTTAGATAGATATATACATATAGATATATATAGTATTATTATATATCCTGTTAATATATATATATATATAATAAATATAAATATATATATATATATATATATATATATATATATATATATATATATATATATATATATATATTTATATATAATACTTATTATTTATTATTACAATTTTTCTATTTTTTTTCTTCTTGGGTTTACCTGCTTTGAGACCTGCTGCTCTGCACTTGGGTCCTACAACCTTCTGGGCTGGAGAGCTACTGCTCCCCAACCCATTACAAATAGTATAATATTTATCAATAAATATCCCCCTATTCCATGCTATAGCTATGCAAAATATGTTAAAATAGTGATCACACATTTTTGTACTAACACTATTTTAAAGGAGAGTATAAATATAGACTAGGAACATGTTTAGAAGTGAAAATATGTGTTGGGACGGGATTGTAAACACGTGATACGTTAGTGCTATATGAATCATTTTTACATTATTAGAAAAATAAACTAATAAAAAATGTGTTTTATTCTATGCAATCTTTTTAGGTAATAACCTAAAACAGAGTATGCAGGGTTTTGAAATTATTTTTTTGTTTTGGTTATGTACCTGCAGGCTGGCCGATTGAAAAGGAAGAAAGACAGTGGAGTAGTAGATCAGAACAATAAGGCTGTGAAGAAGCCCCGGCGGAGTCAGGATGGCCCCTAAAGGCTCACGGCCCACAGCCCACCAGGCAGTGCCTGTAATCGGGTGAAGCTAGTGCACCCTGTGTGAAGGGCGGTGTGGAGAAGCACATACCCCTCACACCTTCACTGCTAACCTCATAACGTGAGTGCTCGGGACCTAAAGGAGACGATTGGAAAACGATTCTGAATAAGAGCGATGGACACTGAAGAGGCTATAAGCCTAAACGGCATTCCTACATAAAAACCAAATGCACACAATCCACATGACCACTGGCATCCAACTCCCAACCTACATCACATCACACATCACCTCAATCCCATAAGGCATTCATCTGATGTACAGTATTACTTACCAAACATACTTCAATGATGTCACAGAAATAGAATTAAATCTAGTACTGTATTGTATGTATACAATAATAATGTGGTAGGACATACGCTCTAGTGACGCAGAAGGGTTTCAATATTAGTGTTGCAACAGACGTGGTGGGGAGAGTTTCTTTTGTATGTTTGCAGTGGCATGGTGTGTGTAGGGGGCTTAGGGAGTTTTAACGTGTTATGATGCTTAGACGAGTGACCACAGTGAGTAGCTGGACTCTGAAATACTGTACTGCCCCTTTTGTCTGAAAAACTGTTGAACACAAAGTGCAAACTTCCCTATGGGAACACAGACTGGCAACTATGGCCGACAGCTGACATGCTGCAGCTTTGGCTTGAGCACTCCTCGATGGGTGGAGAAAGTGTCAGAAGGGCTGGGCTGTACTCAAAATCTTCATCTTGGGAATCTCCTGCGTGAGGTGCAGCTTGAAGCAGACCCAGGTCCATGAAAAACGATACGCACATTTACAAACACAAGCCTACACTCATTTATTTAAAAAGAGACTCTTGCATGCTTCTGTAGGGGATACTGGGTGTGTCCTAGACTTGGGAACATATTTTAAAGGAACAACAATCTAACTTTAAACCTGTTAAACAGGATATGTTCTTGACTCCAATCCAGTGTCTGTTACTTATTTTATATATATATGTATATTTTTTGTTATCTGAACTGTTTGAAGCATTTGTGCTGGAGGTCATTTGACCACGTATTTGAAAATGTACTAGTTTGAGAGCTAGTTTATAATAGATCCTAACATCCCAGATCGTTTCCTGAAATCTTTGCACCAAAGAACACTTTGAACACTGCAGTTTACTATATAACAAATGATTGTTACAGTGTGAAGATTTTAGGAAACAAACTTGAGTTGCTTTCCAAAAACTTGCATTGTGCTTTATACCCAAGTCTCTTCCCATTTCAGACAGTTGAGATTATCAAAATGACGGACATTATTTTGCATTGGTTTGTTATCAAATCTCTGTGTGTTTACAAATATAATGCATTAAAAGGCAGGCCTATATATTATAAAACTACATAAAAATAAGACAATTGAATAGCCTCTTCGTTTGTCTTGTGATAAGTGCATACATGTACATTTCCAAGCATGTTTACATGGATTGCACATCTCATATCTTAACCATTTACGCACAACAAGGGCATTCACCATCAGATTCTCGTGGTAAATTCCTCAAGATGCTGATATGTTTGTTAATGTAAAGGGAAATATGATATTTGGTCAGCAGGGGGCAGCACATCCATATTCCACAGGAATAAATAAGGAATAAACCTGAAGAAAAGTTACCAAGATTTTTTGGTACTGATCTGTCGTGAACTTTTTCTGTATTCCTAGAGCCACAAGTGTAAAAAGTTTTAAGGTAAATCTGTGGAATGTATTAGAAAATGCTTCAATACATCAGAGGTATTACAGTGCCAAACACCAGAGCTCTGCAGAGTTCAGCATTGTAGCTCATAAAACACCTTAATCTATTATCAGCTGATTATTAAAGCTTTAGTGTGTTAAATTTAGACTGAGGAGAATAAACACTAATCTCTGCAGCCCTGCAGTCCTGCCCTTCAGCAGGAGACAAGGAGAAATGGTATCAGTAACTTGAATCAAATTTATCACCATTATTATTTAAAAATTATACACACATTTAAATGTTTAAATCAACTGCTCATTTCAACTTGTTTTGTGTTCTTGGTCAATAAGGACTTCATTATAGCTGATCATAAATTTATAATAATTCATATACTATCACTTAATATTGGTATAGATCTTCAGTTCTTGTGAACATGACACATTTTGCATTTCTATTTGCTATTTATCTCCTGTATAATTTAATGATCTCAGCTTATACAACTCTTTCTTTGAGTATAAGAGCATATATTTTAATATTATTTTGATTATAATAAATATTTTATAACTATTTATAATAAATCATTTGATTATACATATTGCACTATAAATCACAAATAATTGTATATAAAAACTTAACAATGATATATGTACATTCCCTTAAAAGTAATTGTGAGGGTTTTTGGCTATAGGGGGGGGGGGGAGGGTTTTAACACTAAAAGATGATTATAAATCTATTAAGCTTTTCTTCCTAGGTTTTTACATCTGGATCTGATACACAGTTCAGAAGATAGCACCTTTCATCTGAACCCACCATTTTTTCTTGCAAGTAAAAGTACTGGAACATGGGACTGTCAGGTGTGTTTTGTTGCCCAGATGAGTAAAAAATAAATCTGCTGAATGTCTATGTTCAGTTTCAGATTTTGGTTTTGTCTGTGCAGACTGTATCTTTATAGTTAAAGAAGTAACCAAATAACCAACATAAAAAAACATTCACTATCACTGTGGGTGAACAAAATTGTGAAGCTGAGAGAAGATGAAAAATCAATCAGTTATTGCACAAATATTGGCCATAGCACAACAATACAACTGTTTGGAATGTCCTGAAGAAGAAAGTTAATAACAGCAGCTGATGACAGAAATTGTAAATGCTTTAACCTCCTAAGACCCGAATTCTTGCATGGCATGCATTTTTTATTTCTATTTGATATTTGGCACCTGATTAGTGTAAAAAAAACGAATTATTACCTTCTTACATTATGTAGTTTCTGAGAAACATTATGTCCACATATGAGGACTTTAGGTTTATATTTCTATAGAACACAATGAAGTCGCATTTAGTAATGATGTGCAACATATTTATTTTGTCCCTGAACACAGCAGCATTTTTTTTTGCACGAAACAAAATTGCACCTTTGAGCAATATGGCTCAACTAAATAAAAAAACATAAAAAAAAAGTTACTGTATTTACTGTTCATTTAAATTACTGGAAAAAAAACAGTAATGCGTTAAACTCTTCTGCCACCACTAGGTGACAGTATAAGGGCCTCATAAGAGGACACCAGGCCCTTGTAGAGCAAAATTTAGTGTTGTGGTCTAGGTGACCCAAAATGTGATGTGATGTCCACACATGTGGACGCTATGTCCTAGGAGGATAAAGAAAGATCCTAAATCCACTGTTAGTGAGATCAGCAACAACCACCAGAGGGCAGCAATGAAGGTATCATAATCTACTGTTCCCAGAAGACTTCATGAACAAAAGTTCAGAGACTTTACCAGAAGATAAAAAACACTATTAGCAAGAAGAATAAGAATTCCAGGCTGAGAGCAAAGCCTCAGAAAATGTTATGGACTGATGACACAAATATGAACCTTTACCAGTGTGATTGAAAAGCTGAAGTTTGGAGAAACAAAGGATCTGCTCATGATCTCAAACATATCAGATCACTGTGAAACAAAGTGGAGGTAGGGTCAGGGCTTGGGCGTGCATGGCTTCTTTAAGGACGGGCTTATTAATCTTCATTAATGATGTGATACATGTGCGGCAGCACAATGAACAATGTAAATTTAAAGAAAAATGGGGGATGGGAGATGGGCAAAAAAAAAATGCCCAACAGCCTCAGGCCGCAGATCTCATTTGTCAGTCCACCTCTCCTGCCTCACCTATCTCACCCCTGAGTCCCGGAAACGACGTCACGTTCATCACATGTTTCAAAATAAAAGTTAATAGAGCTGACTGCTCAGTGTACGAAAACTCGGCTAAAATAAACGAGAATAGTCAATTAAACGAACTCTTAATACTTTTTTAATAGCCACGACTCTGGAGTATGCTATGCTATAAGTGTAACTTGAACATTAATATATCTGGTTAGCGAGCTTGCTGCCTATTTGATTCTAAGTTTGACTGATATGTAGGCAATAGATTTATGTTGTAATATTAAACATTCATTAAAGAAGGAAAACGGTGCTCTGTCGAATTGTGCTACACGGTCAAACTGTGCTACCCTAGTGTATATTTAACTGTAAAAATACAAAAGAAGCTCCTAAGAGCATGTTCCCAGTAGAACTCATAGTATGTAGTAAATTTGGAGAGCATTAGTCAGTAACATACTTAAGTTGCTTTTATATATTTTTTATTATATTTAATATTTTTATTTATATATAAATAATAGTTAATGTATTTAATACATTTTTATTTTTTATTTTATTTTTACATGCAATGACAGGGGGGTTTAGGTTGTTTAATGCACCAAAAATAGATCACTTAAAAAAAAAAAAAAAAAGAAATAGAAAGAGTCATCTGTGATGCCTGTGATGCCACCTCATCTGTGATGCCTTTTATAGTGCCACATGAGAGATAGGACTCAGCAGAGATGGAAGGCTTTAGACCTTCCGTAAACCATATAGAGCTGGCAATTTACCTTCTAATGGGAAGACTGGAGGGAGTAGCCACTGAAAGAGGCTGTAGTAAAAGTCTGGAAAAGCATCACAAATGATTACTGCAAAAGTTTAGTGATGTCAGTTGGTCACAGGCTTGATGCAGCTGTTGCAAGAATTTGCAACTAAATATAAGTCTTATTCACTTTACTCTATTTTAAGTTTGTCTGTTTCAATACTTTTGCTCGCAGGAAAAATGGGGTTTCAGACAAAAGGTGCTATCTTTAAAACTGTATAATATTTAGATATAAAGAACTGGAAATAAAAACCTGAAATGTTAATTATTTGTCTCGTATTCATCTATTACATTCATGTCAAACCCAGATGTTTTCAATCTACAGCAGAAATAAATGGATTGGCCTCACTGTAAGTAACAGCACAACATAACATATTATGTATTGTCAGTCAAAATTGACTGGTTTTATATTATTACATTATAAAGGCTCAAAATGACATTTGAAAAACTGATCTATGTTACAAAAATGTTTTCACACACATTGATGAACAACAGCCACAACTAAAATAGCGCATTCCCCAAAAGAAAGTTGCTATGATGTTTTCAGCTTAGTTGCTCAGGTGTTGCTAAACACACTGTAAAACATGCAACCAAGATAACTGAGCGAAAAGCCTTTACAAAGGTCTGAGCATCAATATATTTTAAGTGGAGTCAGAAAGTAAACATTTGGGCAAATGAGGTACCAAGCTTTTTTTTTATGTAAAAATACATAAACATTTACAGTGTTATTGCTGTGGTACCCTGAGTGTTTGGTTTGTTTTTATCGTCTGCAGATAAAAACATTTTGCACCACATTTATTCTTCTAATAAAAAATCTATCTGTAATAGTCCTGAATCTCACAATCAGTCTGAACAATATGCAGATGGAACACTGCCATTCGAAAACTACAAAATAAGATATTCTTCTAACAGAACAGAACATCTCCTTCTGAAGAACTTCGAGCCTATTTCTAGCCTGGATTCACCTCCATACACACCACAAACGTGCTGTGCTTACATACATGTCCATGTGACATAGGATCATGTTTCTCTTAAGTATAATACATGTATTAGATTATATTTAATTGTTTTAAAAATAATATTTAATACATTTATTATAGAGTCACCTTACTATTTCTAAGGACTAGTCTTTTTTAACAGGAACACAAAAAAGTTACAGAATTGAACAAAGTGCCCAAACATTCATGACAATGATGAAAATAGGTTCTTCACAGGGCATCTGAACAAAGTCATGGAACCAGAAGAATTAGATAAAATGAACTGAAACTATTTTCAAGGAAAAAAAATAAGAGAAGAGAAATGAGCTTTTAAGAAATTGTCCACACTGCTTACACTGTAAGCCAAGTTTATTAAAAGACACATTGAGACATCTTCTTAAAAATGTCAGGCCTCCAATGTTAAAGCAAAAATTTTCTTCTAGATTAATTCTTAGGAGACAAATGATCTGAAACATTCTTTAAAAATGTACAAGTACATTCCTAACACATTGTGCTATCAGTACATAAGATTAGATGGTTCATATTAATGCTAAATTCTAACATACATAGTAGATATTCCTTTTGAATTACACATGCTAACATTTTTCAGATAATTGCCTACAAAAGCAGGAATAAAGACACTAGAAGTAAGTGCTACGTTCTGTTTAAATACAGTAATGTATGGAGTGCAGGTCATAAAGATGGCACAGTATCTGCGTCCTAGCATCCCAGATGCATGGGACCTGTAACATGTGGGACCTGTAGGGGCTGTATGGCCAATTGGGAACCAGAAGGTTTTGTTTACGAGTTCTATGTTGACTCCACATGTGAATGTCAGTAATGGAAGCAGGGTGGGTTAAACCTGGGCCTCATCTGGGTTGTTCACTGCAATCAGGCCTAGATGGACCTTAAGTGAGATTAGGATGAGGATATATATATAAATATCATTACTTTTAGATGGAATTACACAAATGCTATATTTAAACTGAGAATCACTTTATAATATATTAATTTGGGACAACTGCTGTATTGTTAAAAAACAAAAATTTTTGGGAAGTCTGATCATGTGCAGTTGAGTTGAACTCACCAAACCACACACCATGGAAAAGGAACTTTCAGTCGCCAGCACATGACCTGCTTTTCTGTCACCAAATAGCTGCCTAGTGGAAGCCAAGTAGGTCAGCTGAAAGTCCAAGTTGCTTCCCTGCCACCAGTAGTTGGACTGGCTTCTGTTTTATAATCGTTCATGTTCTAGTGTTAACTGGTCCATCCAAAATTAGCGCTGGTCCACTGCTTAGTTTATTCTTAGGTTTAGTTATTTATTTACTGTAGGATCTTACAATAACATATCTTGATTTCAACAGCTGAGAATCTCAGAGAGCTGCTGAAGTAGCGCAATGTCCCCCTAACAGCACGACCTTGGCTTTCCTTCAGATAAAAGGTCTCAGTGTGTTTCAGTAGAATGTATTGTTCTTAAATAAACTCTTAAATGCAAGAACACTCTACAGATTGAGTGAATTTAAAGATAGTATAACATTGTTAAAATGTTACAGTTCATGTTGGCCTCAGGCTGTGTTGTAGTAATGCAATTAAAAACGCTCAATAAATCAACAGCTCACATTCTTCTCATTCTTCAAGAAAAGACAACACAAACGTTCTCCTTGTTCACTCTTCACCATCCACGACAGCTGTGTGGACATGGATTAGTCCTTGCCTTCGCTCCACATTATAATGATCTCGCCCTTTGCTCCCTGAACCTATTGACAGAGTTATGATTGGCAACAAACATGACGGTGTACAGTGTACACCTGGTAAAACAGTACAGGTATGGATAGGACCGTACCATTCAAAGTGTATAGTATCCTTTGCTGCTTTAAATACAGCAACCAGCAGCTTGCAACAGTCATTTCACAATGAGGTCTTCTATGGTAATATTTTGAGTCTTTTAACACTTAGATGAGCACCACTCTTATAACCGTTACATATGGTGACTGTGCTAGAGTGTGTAACATCGCAGCATTGACGGTGGAGAGGAAGCCAAAAGGCCTGTGTAAATGTGCTTTAAGGGGTATCTGTGATTGACATAACTATAGTCCTTTGTGCTTCAAAGATGTCCTTGCTGATGTACAGAGCAATAAGGCCACTACAGCTGTTAGTTTCACAGCGTCTCCCCTTGTTTCAAGGTTGAAGGAAGGTCGCTTGCTGGAGTGCACAGAACTCGTAATCTCTGAGGAAGATAAAAGGTTACAGGTTATGACACAACTAAAAGATTATGACGTCGTCATTTAAATGATGTACAGATCAAAGATTTTCTGGCAGAGGAAAGAGTCACAGGGTCATACTGGCAGCTTAATGGTTGAGTAAAGGTATTGGAATGCAGTGAAGAACAGGACATACCTGTTTCAGTGAGCCTTTAGATCTGAGGAGAGCATAGATCATCCAAAGAGGAACCAGGAGGGTCGAAGAGAGAGTGAACCAACAACCAATAGCATAGCCCCACCATGGATACTCAATTGTGTTGTTAAACTTCAGAGGAGTGAATTTGACCAGAGAGAACACAAATGTAGCCTGAAAAAACAAAATATATACATGAAATACATATAGAGTTTTGGTCATATAACCAGTGTCCTGGCCAAGTCAAAGGTATTCTCATACAGGTATACTTACTGTGCACACTACAGGAGTGACGTACTTCCAACAGTACTTTGCTAAGGACAATGGCCTATAGCCAATCATGTCTGCAATATTATCATACAGACGATCAGCACCTATAAGAAATGGAAAATTGACAGCAATCATTGTGCAATGTAGATATGCATACAGTACTGATTATATAGCCATTGTATACTCACTGAATACATAATGCTCCCTATAAACCCACCCATTACAAACTTAATCTACAGTACTTTCTATACACCCAAAACACGTACAAGCATGCACACTAATCAAAATGTGTACTCACCATATACCCACCCTACACACATGGACTGTAAAACGGCAAACAGTAGCAGAGTCATTCCACTGCAGGCATAGTAATCAAACAACTGGAAAATGTACAGGCCACCCTGCAGAACAAAACCAGCAGTCAAAGGAAATTTTTGTGAAAGAAAAACACACAAGCTAATTCATGGACTGCCTACTGTTACTTATAAATCGGCCAGTGTAATAGCTATCTAGTCTAGAGTTTACAGAGTATGTGACACACTTTACAGAAACACTGACCTTTATTTTAATTCTAACCCCGTATTACACTACTAGTATTTTTAATTAGAAAATGTTTTTATTATTACAGCACATACACTATGTCCTTATGTTGGAAAAGCAATCTAATTAATGCAGTACTCTAAACCAATACTCTAAAACCTAATCAAGTCTTTCTGGGACAGTAGAGACAGTAACTCAAAAAAAAAATCTTAAAAAACAGTGAGTGAGCAGGTGTCCCAATACTTGTCCATATTGTGTAGATAGTACAATATGTCTCACTGCACACTGGCAGATGATGTTTTGTGTGTTCTATACACTGCTAACCACTGTTGTGGTGCATTAAAAGTGCCAGATGACATCTCAATCCACAGTATGTAATGCAGAGAGAATAAGCATAAACACCTCAGTCACCATGATCAGGCCTATAAAAAAGCTTATAGTGCAGATCAGGAGAAGGAAGAACTTGCGTCGATGACCCGAGAGAAAGAAGGATGGGTACAGATCAGTTATGGCTGTCATCAGGGCCTCCAAACCCACAAACTAGAAAAGAAAAGGAAATGTTTTTTCAATGCACTACTTGGATTTTCTTTCAAAAAACATTTTTACCTGGAAAAAAAATGAAAAGATTTAAAACCAATTTAATGCCACACTGACTGTAATAATTCAATGCACTGTGTTAAGGCTGCGTCATATTTATGCTTTCTCGGGTGACTCAAAGCATTAACTGTAGAGGGAGCCCTAGAGCAAAAAATATCAGTAAACATTCCTAAATAAGAATGCATTTTACAAGATGTTTTTTTACTGACCTCACTGTCCAAGCCCAGCAGAATAATCATAACGAAGAAACAAATAGCCCATAATTGGGGTACAGGCATCATTGCAACAGCTCTAGGGTATGCAATAAAGGCCAACCCAGGACCTGAAAAAACATACAGAAAAGACAGATGGCAGGGGTATTGTTAAAACGCTCAGTGACTGTGTGTGATGATTGATTTTGAGTAGCAAAAACAAACACTGGGCCTGTAGAGTTCCAACTACAACCTGCAACTCTGTTTAACATAACTTAATCAGAAGTCACTTATTGGCCAAATCAAATGCATCCACATTAGGGAAGGGTCACGGCCTGTTAGTTTAAGTATATGCTGGGATGTATCTACTATTTTTCATACAGTCATACCAGCTCATAACATTACTATAGTCTATGGGAGTAATGGGGAGGGGATCTCTATACGCTACAAAAGTCATTCCATCTAAAAAACGATTCAGTTTCAATTTGCAAGAACACTTACAAATTAAGCGAACACTGTTCGCACGTTTTATTGAAACGTACAATAAACATTAAACAGTCAGTCTAATGATTAAAAAGGTTTAACACAGAAAAGCTAAAATGATATTTTTACCACAGAATGCACTGAAAGTCTGTCTGACTAAAAGCTCACTTTCGATAGAAACAATTGATTGACTGCTGCTGGATGGAATTTAACTGTAGAAAACTGAAATGAAAGCTTTATTATGTGGTATGTTTGTTCTGTAGCTAGCTCACTCGCCAAGTTAGCTTTGTTTAGCTATCAGACAGCTAACCGACTAACCGACATGATAACTAACAATAAAAACACATTACTGAGAGAGTGAGGTCCAGCGACTGGTGCTGTAGTGACTGAAAGGCATAACGTAAATGTTTTTTGTGTGTTTGTGTGTGGAGGTCAACTAACTAGCATTAGCTATCAGGCTAAGAGCCAACACTAAACTGAAGCACACAAATTTATAAACTAGAGTTCAAATCTGATAGCACACAGTCAAGTGTTTAACTGTTTTTATGGAACATCTTGCAGACTGGTTCATCAATTTTTTGTGACTTTTTGAACATTTGAACTGAGCACATTTCCAGGCTCATAACTATGGTGGGACTGTACATTTTTCCACCTGTTTTCCAGTGACTTTCTTAAATGCACATGAAGAAATAGTCATGTACTAAATAGACCCAGAACAGGAATTCGGTACATTAAACACATCATAATTTACAAAAAACATCAATATTACCATTATACCAGAAAACCCTATGTTGGATATACAGATGCATCTCAAAAAATTAGAATATCATTGAAAAGTTACCTTATTTCAGTAATTCTGTTCAAAATGTGAAATTCCAAACCATCACTGATTGTGAAAACTTCACAATAGACATCAAGCAGCTTGGACTATGTGCCTCTACACCCTTTCTCCAAACTTTGGCCCTTGATTTCCAAATGAAATGCAAAACTTACTGATGGTCAGTGATGGTTTGGAGAGACATTTCATCTGCTGGTGTTGTTCCACTGTGTTATATCAAGTCCAAAAACAGGTCAGTGTTTTCCTGGAAAATGTTACAGCACCTCATGCTTCTCTCTGCTGACAACTTTTATGGAGATGCGCATTTCAATTTCCAGCAGGCCTTAGCACACTGCCACAAGTACTAATTGGTCTAATATTCTAATTGTCTGAGATACTGACTTTATTAGCTATAAGCCATAAATATCAACAATAAAAGAAATAAAAGCTTAAAATACATCTATATAATATATGCCTTTCACATTTTGAACTGAATTAATGAAAGTAACTTTTCAATGATATTCTTTTTTTTTTAAATGCACCTGTATGTGCAGGTTGGAATTATGCTCTGTAGGATGATACATATTCAGAAAGAGGGTTGGTGATTACTTAAAGAAAAAAAAACAAAATATCCAGTCACCTGACTCTGCCACCAATGAGATGTCTGTCCCCTGTTCATAGGCCATAAAGCCCAGCACAGAGAAAATGGCAAAGCCAGCCACAAAGCTGGTCCCGCTGTTCAACAGGCACAGATACACACAGTCTCTGCAAAGTTAAGACCCAACAGACTAAGCATTATTCATCAAAGGCACATACACACATTCCAAAAGCAGGAAATTGCAATGCGTTCCATTGTTAGAAAAAGGTCTCAAGTCCACTTAATAAGAAGGTATTAAGGGTATTAAAACATTCAAGAAAACAAAAAAAAACCACAGAAAACTATGTGCTGTTTTTGCTTTTTTCTGCTCACTTGTAGCAGTTGTTGTTGTACTTGTTGTAACTTCCCAGAGCAGTGAGGCACCCAATGCAGATAGCGTAGGAGTAAAAGATCTGTGTTCCAGCATCCATCCACACCTACATGGCAAGAGAGAATGAATGAGCTCTCACAACTCACTGACAGGCTGACAGAGAAATACTACAGAAAACTCTGTGTAACTCTGTATTGGTAACCAATGAAACCATAGCAAGTGATTGTTAACCCAAATCTGGAACACGTTCAAATCTGTACAAAGGTTTCCACACAGCAACAGTGACAACAACAACTGAATTCATGCTTATAGCAGGCAATGACAAGACATTTAATTTCTCCTTTTGCAATGTTGGGTTCTATTACACCAAGGCATGAACCAGTGTCAGTGAACTGAATCATTTTATGCTCCAAAATTTCACATTTATTTATGTGTTCACCTATTTTTAACCAGGGTGGTCACATTAAGTAAAAGCTTTAAGGGTCAGTTTCCCCAGATAGGGATTAAGCACACATATACTATATTTTTCTTTCAACAGTAAATCTCCATTAAAAAAAAAACAAAACAAAAAAACAAAAATGCTATATAGTTTTTGTGTTCTGTTGCAAAATTATAAAAGCTGCTGTGCCAAATTCAGATCTTACCGCTGAAATGTCAAAACACACAAACATAAGAATATTAACTACTATATGTATAAAAGACACGGGACGCTTGTTTTAATTAGCTACTTTATGGTCCACCTATAACTGAAACAGGCACGTTATTAAAAAAAAAAAAAACATTTAAATGATGTGAAGCTTTATATTTTCATAAAATCTAAAATATTCAAACAATATGCATTGAATGTAGAGATCTATTTATTTAACTATTTCTACTTGTCTGTTAAAGAAAACCTGAGATTAATCAAATATATTCTATATTTCTATTGTAGTTTAGTTTGAAGTCTGAAAGATTTGTACCTGTGGGTCTAAGAGGCGTGAAGGATCTGGATAGAGGTAGAATACAATGCCATCAATGGCTCCAGGCAGCGTGATTCCACGCACAAGCAGCACCACCAGCATCACATAAGGAAAGGTAGCAGTAAAATAGACAACCTGATAGACATAAACAGAAAGCAGTGATTTCTATTTGTCAAATCCGGTAAAATTGCTTCATATGAACAAAATGTGCTTGCAAAAGGTTATTATGCTAAATAAATACATTTAATACATTTGTAGAAAATAATATATTTAAATCAGCCATTATTAGTCTGCTTTTTTACATTCGCTTTTTACACAGCTCCAAGGCTGTAAACAGTACACGCTTTTGAGCTTCAATATAAATAACTATCCTACAACAGTTCCAGTGCTAAATATCATAATTACATATAAGGTTAAGCAAAACTGTACAAATTCCAACCTTGCCAGTAGACTTTACTCCCTTCCATACACAGAAGTAGCAAATGATCCAGGCCAGCAGCAAACATAGAGCCAGCTCCCACCTCAAACTGCCCAGCTCATGCAAACTATCTGTGATATTTAGCACCCTCCTCCTGAAAAACATTAACACAGCATTCATTCATTCATTCATTCATTAATCATACAATCATGTTACTGTACATACATCACAAAAATAACTCACTCCCAGAACTCTGTAACAGGAGACGTTGCATTCTGTGGTTTGCTCAGGTTAAAACCGCCCATGCTGTCAAACTCAAAACAGTTTTCTGTAAAAAGAGATTTTTTTAAAAGTATTTTTATTTAAGAAAAACAACAAAAACACACCTAAAAATATAGTAAAGTAGAGAAAACAGGACCACAGAATGTTAGCACTCCTGTAACACTTTAAATTACCTGTGTTCCATGTGTTTCTGCAGCTAGCCCATGGCAACTGAGAGCTAAAGGAGGAAAATAGATAAAAGAATGCCCAAGCCAGGATGATGATGTAGTAGATGCTGGAATACAATACGACCACCTGACTCCCATAGCCCAACCCTGTAAAATACATAAATAAATAAATAAATAAATACATTTAAAAAAGAAATAAGATAAAATGAGGCTTAGACAATGGTAATGCAACACTTTGAAGATAACCAGTGCTGTTTCTGAACTTTTGATGTCAGATGTCATGTCAAACTTGGGTCCACTCTCTTAGTCAAATTTTATTGTATACAAGACTGAACATGAATCATTTTATTCACTGTGGTATAGACATTACTTAAGTACTAAAATGAACAGAATAAAACATTAATGTGCAATGAAGAGCAGAAATAGAATGTTTAAAACTAAGTGAAAATAATTTGTGTTCAAATTATTTATTTTTCTAAAAGCAACTTAAAAACTGATCTAAGGAGCTTCTTATGACAAGTGATGGACTTCTGAATGGAATTATTTGTTTGAATGAATTGACTAAAATGAGTGGCCCAAAGTTTGACATTGTTCAAATATGCTCAAATGTGCTTAGAAGAATTTAGATACTAATATTGCAGATTAACATATTTTGTACTTGCTTTTTAAGCTACAAAGCTAAAAATCCTTTTTTAATCATCTTATTAAAAGGCTATATTCTCACCTTCAAACAATGGGCAAATTTTTCTCCAACAGGTGATGCTCCCCTGAGCGGTGTACTGACCGAGTGAGATCTCCAAGAGGAACAGTGGAATGCCACAGGCAACCAAGAAGACCACATATGGAATGAAAAACACTCCTGTAGGACAAAGTCAACATTTTAGTCTTATTTACGGCTCCAGTGATTTAGGCATGTGGCACACAGCAGAACAGTGCTTCAGTTGTTAAATAAACTCAAAAATGTTTTGATTAAGATTTGGCAACAGTACAAGCTTAATTCACATAATTGACAGAGATCAAGGGCTGTATCAACAATGCAGTTTTACATGTGCATAGTTTCCAAATATCCCCACAGAAATGTTAAAACTTTAATATTCACTTAAAAATCATGTGATTATATATATATATATATATATATATATATATATATATATATATTTTTTTTTTTTTTTATCAGTCAGCCTACCTCCTCCATTCTTGTAGCACAGGTAGGGAAACCTCCACACATTTCCCAGTCCAATAATCTGTCCAGCCACAGCCAAGATAAATTCCACTTTACTTGACCACTGTCCCCTCTCCTGAGTTTTCTGCTCAGTAATCACTTTTCCTGACTCCATATAAGCCAGTTTAAACTGCACCTCTGGATCATAAGGCACCGCCATGTCACTGCAAGAAGGTAAAATAGATTTAGGCTTCTGCATATCTACAGCTACACAAGGTCTAATACAGAGTAAATTAAAAGCCTTTTGATTGTCCCAGTCTGAGAAAGATTGAGCTCTGGACTCTTGTTATATACAGTATGTAAAGTGCATTTAAGTTGCTGACTTAACTTTTAACAAAATAGTTGCTAAAAGTGAAAGTTTAACTTTTCAGTGGTAAACTAGGTTACATTTACATTAACTCCATGTATGTAAATGTAGGCTGGTAGGTGAGTGCATATCTGTTTGTTTGAGCACCTGTTCAGACAAAGGGAGCAGATTGAATTCTAGCCAAGAACCTTTGTACATAAATACAAGACTAACACATTCCCGAGCCTATTGACTTACACTGTGTTTCTAAAGAAAACATGATGGACACTAGACCGGAACATTTCCCGTAATCACTCTTTTAAATCCACTCAGTGGCACACACTACTTGGCAACCACATCCAGAATGTCCAAACTCCACACTGTGCTGCTGAATTTAACCTCTGATCCAGATATAAGCTAAATTAACACAGGGGCCATAAATAACCAATATAACAGGGGAGTAGTGTACTATTGATTACTGTCTAGCAAAAGCGGGAAAGCACAATGCTTGTGTTTAATAATATTTTACAGCACACAGTAAAATCGATAGTGTTAAAATCACAGTGTAAACATTTTTTGACTCCCTGGGTGTTATCCTAACAACTCTCAGTGTTACAATTCACGTCAAGTTGGAATTATTTGCCAGAATTAACAAATTTAAACAAATTCTTCTTTCAGCGATAGCAGCAGGTGTGTCTTTTTCCTTTAAACTCTCCAATTTGATAAGTAGTGACATTAAATATATTTTGTATTGTTTTACCTTGTATAAAATGTGTTTTTAATTCTAAATATTATTTATTAATGTAGTAAAACGAAGTCTCAAAATGCCCTTTAGTTAGTTAGTTAGTTAGTAAGCTAGCTAGCTAACCTACCTAACACAAGCTGAGGTGAAACAGGAAATTTCTCACAATAAATTGGCTAGCGAAGCTAGCTAAGGAGAAGAGTTAACGAACATTCTCTTAAACACCTAAACTTGCTCAGCTAGCTGAAATAGGGACTTCTTAAAAGAAACAGCTAAACTAGCTGGTTAGCTAGCAATGAGGTGGAAGACTTCCACAAGTTAAACAAAAAGTGCGAAAAAGTGCGCTCAAGCTACAGCTAACGTAGCGTTATCTAGCTTTGACTTGGGTTAAATGGGGAACCTCTTGCCAGAAAAAGGTAGGTTAGCTAACTTAGCTAGCTAGCCTTAGCTTACATGAAACAGGCAACTTATCGCAAAAAACAACCTAAAGTTAAATAGCTAGCTAGCTGAGGTGAACGCTAGCTATTTAGCTAAGTGGCACAGTCATTAAATTCTGGCGTCTGAAGTCCCAGCATGTAGGCTAGCTAGATAACTTCTGTAGCTACCATTTAAGTTTTTTTCTGGTCCACCTTACACTACGCAATAGGTAAGTTTTGCGCTGCGTTCGAAATTACTCCTGTTGTAACCTACTGCAACTTGATTCATATCTATGAATGTGTTTAAATGTGATGCATTTTAAATAAAAATACCAAGAACCTGAACAATAAAAAGGGTATGTTTTCAATGTCATTAATACTAAATTAACACTTTAATACTGTGATATTTACTTTTTGTAGTGTGGGACCATATATACTCCAAACAGTGTACAATGAACTCTTTAGGTGTTGCTATAACACTAATGAACAACACTAGCATGAGTAAATGGTACACTGCACAGTGTCATATTATCATTAAACATTTAACACTGCTATCAGTGTAATTTTTACACTTTGTAGAGTGGGACCATATATGCTCCGAAGTAGTGTTAACGTTAAAGTTGATCCAGAACTGCTAATTTTACTGTGTATGTATATTACTTTAAAACCCTTACAGCAAAGAATGGGTTATTGTTTTTACATTAAAATCTACCCCATAGAAAGCAAATGACAACATATGATAAGTAGTGTTTGTCCTGGTGAAATTCCACATTCCTGGCCCAGGCTTGTCTGATTTTTTCCAGCAATCACTACCACGGAATATTTTCTCCCTTAGGTCAAACTGACCGAGATAAGTAGTGATACATCAACTATTGATGCTGCAACAGTCAAGTCTCATACTAAACAAGTATCAGGGAGACATTAACAGTAGGAATGTGGAATCACTTGCATATGCTCCAACTATAAGAGTATAATAAATATGTACTGTTCATCAAATTGAGACACACAACTAAAAAATTAGTTGAGCTTACAAAGTCTACGGATTATCTGTAACCAGTCACTTTATTATCATAAACTGGTCTGACATTTTTTTACAGTCTATACATTCTTCTATACATGCAAAACCTGCTTCAGAATGCATTGAAAATCTCACGTATAGAAGCCCATTATTTGACTACAAGCTTTTGTCATTTCTTTAGTATTCCCACACTACAGCTTAACTGATTTATAAGCACCCTCAAATTGCTGAAGTTTATCTTGGTGCTCTGAATGAAAGTAGAACTAAAGAGTTAATTTTAAACAAAACAAAGCTACACGGTAACACCATGACCTTTAGTATCATCACTGTGTCACTGCAAACATTATCTGTGATACGTCTAACATGGACACTTTTATCATGGAGACTCCAACAAGTTGGTGATAAATTGGAATTACTTAAGAATGCTCCAGTTACAAGTATGCACACTAGTTCTTAGTTTTGCATCTCAGTTTGGTCAACAATACATATTGAACTGATCCATCTTAAAAAAGCCCTCGCAAACGTGGAGCAGGTAAAACTGCTCAGACAATGGGCAAGATATTTATTCCATAACCTTCTGTCTGAATTTATTCTCTTTATTTTTTAAGGCTTTCCCCAAACTGCGTGCCTTTTAACAATGAAGCACTGAGCTCTTGCTGGGATTTGCACTTATGACCACCTAACAGTCAAACAACATAAGATCATTCTAGTGGAGAAATTAAACTACATAAAAATAGTTCTGAGTATATGCAACTTTCTGTTCTTTTCTTGAAGACTGAAATATAGATGTTTCATAGCTCTAGAGTGGTGTAACTGTCTAGCTCTCCACTTGTCAAGTGACAGAGCTTCATGTGATGCAGGACATTCTAACCTACATATGGGATTAAAGAGTAAACAATTTACTTAACAACAAAATATACACAATACTCATTTAATCAACTAAATATATATTGTTCACACACATAGTGAACCTTCTAGTGTTAACACTGTGTGTGTGCTGTGAGTCATATTACACTAACAGTGTTGAATAAACACTGGAAAATCTGCTGTGTAGCTGACATGCAGAAGACCATGATGTCCATGATTTTAAATGTTTAAAATAAACGTTTAGCAAAACAAGGCCCTAATTTGTCTTCGCATGTCTTTAAGCCATCCTCCAAATGTTTTCAAAATTCCAAAGTAGATAACTTACTGATTTAACAGCAGACTGAATTTAGGACAAAACTGTAGGACACAGCTCAAGACCAACTGGTCAACCTGACAAAAATACCCCATGCTGACTGGGAGAATGATTTCTTTGTGTTTTTTTTGCCATTTTGTTACTGTGATTGGTATTAAAAGCCCTAGGTTTCATTGCCCCCATACCTACAGATAACCTGCAAAATTGTGTAAGGTAAACTTTTGTATAAAATAAGTTTAAGTCTACTATCATCAACTATTGTTTTAGTTTAATTGTCTCTTCTAAAGAAGGCCATCTGATCTGATTAAATCAAAAAGCACTCCACCAATCCCACACCACACTATAGTTCACCATAGTTCTGCAAACGTTCCTCATGTTGCATGGCGAGGTTTAAGGAGAAGTTCAAACAAACCAAAGCTACACAGGAACACCATGACCTTCTGTCTCATCACTGTGACACAGTGCACTGCTCGCGCTATCCGGGATCAGAGCATCACCAGTCCAGCACATCAAGTGCAGCCTCGCGAGTCTACTCAAGTCTAATAAAGAGGAGGAGAAGGTTTCCGCAGCCAAACGGAGCAAGAGAACGTGGCGGATCAGCCTGATCGCTAGCTAAAAACTGTTATAAGCAAAAAACCTGCCCGGGAGAGTCGCGATACACTACAGGAACTACAGGAAGAGACGCAGCAACTGCGCCTTCCCCGTGCCCTTTGGCCTACATTCAGACGCGCACACACAGCTCGACTACAAAACAGTGGCTCGCGTGTATTCCTCAAAAGCCGGCAAGAGCCAAACATGTTCTCCTACAGCTAGCTAAACCCCCACAGACACACACGCTAGCCGGGATACTTTCCACAGCGTCCCCCTCCTCACTCCCTTTAGACCTAATACAGCGGAAACTCTGCTAGTGCAGAGAGAAAGAGAGAATAGCAGTAGGGTGAAGAGGATACCTGCTGGAGGCAGAAGTTTATAGAGCCGCTCTGGAGCGAGTTTGCCGCGGGAATTCAAACTGAGGTGTTTGGCTCCTTCCTGTCTTTATAAGATCATGGACCGGCCCTCTTTCTGTTCCTTGTGGGCTGCCGGCAAGTCCGTAAACACATTTAAAGCAGCACATATGTGGCTATATGAGGGTGTAAATGTGTGAGCGCGCGCGCGGGAGTGGGTGGGTCTGAGAGACACTGGAAGGCGGAGCCTAACGGGAGCAGCTGGGCCCTCCTCTGACCCGCCTCCGCTCCCTCAGCAAGGGCTGGTATTAAGGGTAAGGGGGTTGTGAACATAAAATTTGTGATAGGTACATACTGCCCTACATAAGTTAGTGTATATATATATAAATATATATGTATATGTATATGTATATGTATATATATATACAGTATTTTGCAAATGTTTTAGGCACCAGTGGGAATTTCAGTAAGTGTTTAATAAAACACTAGTATTACAATAAATACAAACAGTTATTTTACAAAATATCTCTACTCATCTGAGTTTAATAGAATTATTTCTGGTTCTCATCATATCAACACCTGGTTTGGTAAATTGGTAAATTTGGTAAATCAGGTGAGCTGCTGACGGAACTGAACACATGCACATGCTGGCTGAGGGCATTCAGGAGATAAATCTGGAACTACACTTTGTTCTTCAGCTTGTCTCACAAGATATAACATACTTAGTTAAAAATAAGAAATTCCTTGTTACCTTTTAATGTATGTATGTTTATTTGCATCTTCATACTAGGCTACATGCATCTGCTATTTTCTTGCTGGAGTGTGGATGGGACTAAACTGAACAGCATTTTGAATAGAGATTTCCCATTTAAATAATTCAATGTTTATTCAATGTTCTTTGCTACCTAAGCCAGCTTATTTGGCTTCATCTTATTAACACTATGATTTCATATGTCAAACTTAGACGTTAGAACAAAAAAGCTCAAGTGTAGTAGTACTAATACATATTATCAGTACCACCATTATCTCTGATGTTTTATCATTCTCAATTATTTTTTTGTGAATTTCCCTTATTGTCATGTAAGATCCAATGCTTACAATAACAATCTTTGTTGAGTATTTTTAACAACAAATTCTCAGACAGACCTAAAATGTCAGCTGTAAGCCCTTTTGCCTGTTAACAGCTTTCAGCAAACTATGAAAATCATTTTACCTCCGTTTTGCATTTTGAAAATCAAGTACAACTTTAAATCAGGGAAATGAATCTTGTTGTTTCGTCCCACCACGAAACAGCCTTTTCATATATTGGTAATGCCACTTTAAAAACAGCTGTGAGAAGTCCTCAATGCAAGTCAACGGCAAGTGCCACTGTGTGGGCGTGGCCTACATGCGCTCTGTCTTTAGAAACGACGGCACCAATGAATGTGGCATCAGGACTAGAGTGCCTATATTTACATACTCATTTGCATTCGGCTCTTTGATTGGATGCTGCTTTCTGCACTGTTCCATATGGCTCCATGCCTTCATGACTTAATCATTCAGGAAAATCTCGACTTATATCTGTTATTGAAACCAGATAACAACCTGGAGAAGTCTTCTGTGAATCTCTTACATAAACCCCCCTGTGTATACCTATTTATACTGAAACTTGACGGGAAGGAGGGAGGAAGGGGTGGGTGGGGTAGGGAATTGGGGTAACTATCGTCTGTCATGATGGCCCAGTTCAAAGAAGTCGTTTGTCATATCGCGTCTGCTGTGTACATGGCGTGCTAGATAGCTTGCATAACTCGTGACTTAAGTTTACACGTATAAACTGCTCACTACTAATAAGTTTATAATCTGTACTACTGCCCACTATCACACAGCAGCTGTACTGAGCATAATAAACAACTTCTGTATTCTGGGACTGTACTATAACAACAAACACAGCAACAACAAAAGTACTTGCTTCTAAATGTGCTGAGGTAAAACAAATTAAACTAATGTAAAAGTACCTTTCTGCTCTGCTGGGTCAGTGGTTTTGTGTAATATATGTGTTTAGACACACATTTTCATTATTTTTTAAATAAAAATATATTGTCCTACATTGTAAATTAATACTGAAGGCTTCCAGAGTGGAGGAAGGTATCATGTATTAAACTTAAATGTTTAATACAAAGCATTTAGGTGGAATCTTATCTGATGTGCAGTTAACTTGCAGTTTCTGAGACTAGTTAACATATCCTGTGTGGTTCTGATGAGAGCCAGTTTCACCAATACAGATTTTAAAGGTCTTTGCGACTGCACTTGAGGATACTTTCAAAGTTCTTGAGATGTTTCAGATGGACTGAACTTGATTTCCTAAAGTATTTTTTTCTTTACTTAATTGATTAGTTCTTGCCATTCCATGAATATGAACATTACTCGAAAAGGGCTATTCACTGTATACCAATTCTACCTTTTCACAACTTTACAACTGATGCTCTCAAACACATTTAGAGGCAAGACATTCAAGTCAGTAACTCTTGAGCACAGCTTAACTGAAAGTTTGAAATAACTGCTGTCTCTATAGCAGTGTTTGGTGTGTTTTTTTTTTCCTTTTTATGTGTTTTTCTTTCTCTCCTCTTCTCTTGTGTATGTTTTTTCAGGTGCTGCTGTTAGTGGGTGACGGGATATGCTGATTAACTGGCCTGATATGGGGGCTGACTAAACACTGTTATTTGGCCCCTTTGCTTTCTGCCTACCTGCTGCACTGAGAGAATGCTTGTTAAGGTATAGCTGGGGCTTCATGTGTGTCTTTCTAAATGCACTAATCTTTGTGAGACCTCTAAACTCGGAAGTTATGCAGAAGAATATGAACTTCAGACCAGGAACTGAATTCCTTGACTTGAAACCACAAGGGGTTTTTGTTAGAAAGGCATGTTGGGTCTTTCTTAGTAAGGCATGTTAGTAATGTTTTGTGAAAGGTGTTGGGATTGTTTTAGGCTTAGTCTATCAATGTTGCTTTCGTAGCCAAATAAAATGAATGTACTTTTTGACATTCTGCCAAATGTTGCTAAAATGAGCTGTAGAGCTTGATCCTCAAGTTTCCTGTTCTCTTTTAGAATTTTTACTTTCTAGTCCTCTGGCATCTGAATCTGAAATGTGGCCTTGCTACTTTACACTGAGCATATTTCAGCATGATAATTGGGTTCAGGACTAAGCTTAAATGCTTTTTTTTCAGGAGCGTCAACACACTTGCTTACACTCACTAGTTATTTGGCCCATTTGTAAAGGAAAAGTCCTAAAATTAACCTACATTTCTAGCTTAAATCACAAGTTTTTAGCTGTAAGCTAATTTTAACTAAACTCTCTAATCTTTGCTCGCAGTGCCACATTTCTTTCTCCCCAGTTTGGAAGGCCAATTACCCATCCCACTCATTAGGCCTTCCCCATCACTAGTAATGCTCCAAACACTGGGGGATTAAGATAGCACGTGCCTCTTTTCAACTGCTGCTGATGTAGCATTATCCGTTAGCCAGCACAGCAGAGGACAGTACTGCAACCCAGCTATGATACATAAGCTAATAGAAGCCTGTGCTGACCGACGATACATTATGAGTGATGTCAAGGCCAAAGGGCAAGGCCAAACAATTGCTCCCTAAGGCACTTGCTGTCATATTTTACATATTCTGCATACTGCGTTCTGCATATTATTCATTTATTAATCTTTATAAATATATGTCTTCCTGTTCCTGAGTCATTATGTGCCTACCCAAAATTACTGGGGATTTGGTGCCAGTTCACTGCGGAGCATTGCCAATTCACTCTCTGTGTATGAGAAAACCCAGGCAGACATGAGAGAAAACATTAAACTAGTGACAGGACTACAAACAGGGACAATAGAGAACAGGCCCTGATTTCTACACAGCATAATACTGAGTCTGCATTTTAGGGGTGGCAGATGGCAGTGCTTTAATCACCTCTTATTTGACCTCAGGGCATCATATGATGCTATAAGCATGATGTTCTTCTTTACCATCTCTGCTCTGTAGATACTGCAGCTCTTGATAGGTTTTAAATCACCCACTGCACATCATTTAGGAAGGAGCTCTTGATACTTTACTCTTTTTCAGCAGCAAGGTCTCAGCTTTCAGGTTTTAGCTTTGCTAAGCAAATGACATAGACACAGACACACACACACATACACACACGTATATATATGTATGTAAACATATATGTTTATATATATAAAATTTTGGCTGACTGCCTTGTGGTCGGACACATGAACCTAGAGACCAGGTCTGCTTGTTGACCAGAGACTTTTTTAATGCTGGACTGTTTGCCTGTGTTACTAAGTATTGCTCTTGTTTTCTTAGAACATAACAGGTACTTCTTCCCTGACTGTTTTTACTCTATTTATTTGTTCAGCTTTAGTTTTGGATCTTTGCTATTTTGGATTGAGTGTTTTGATATCTTCACTTGCTGTTGTTTTTGGCGACCCCTCTATGAATTGTTGACTCTATTACTTTGTTTTTACTTTGGCTTGTTTTTTCACCATGTTTTTGGATGACATTATTGTCATTAAAATCTCCTCATTAATTTTATCTGCAAACATCTGACAGGATTTCTGAATATTGCAGACACGTTATTTAGGAAGGGGACATTTGTTTGTTCATAAGCAGAAATAAGTAAGTAATATTTTTTTTAACACATTGCTGTTAAGAGGGTAACATCAGGTGATATCCCATTATGCCTTATCAATATGCTACTTTCATAAACTATTTTGCACTTTGAGTTTTGATTCAAGTTAGATTATAACACAGATTATATACAAATAACACTGGACTTCCTTGAGGAGAGGGATAGAAATTATGAAACAAATACAATGATGCAAAAAAATATCATCCCTGCTAAACAAATCCAGCTGATCATCCAGAGAAAACATACTGTATGCTGGTTAAAAAAGCTATTTAACCAATAGTTAGCTAGCTAACCTACATAGAGTTTTTTCTGGTTGACCAGCTGGATTTTTTTTCAGGGGTCTATATCTTTAGAGGCAATTTTTTTATATAATTATTTACCTTTATTACATATTTTTTGTGGTTGCTGGATGGTTGCTTTTGTATTGTTATGTAGTTGCTGTGAAATGCATCTACATACAGAAACTGTGCAGCTAAATAAAAAGATGTAAACTAGCCTGGTGTTGATATCTCAAACAAAATATTTGTCAGATAAGAAGCCTTATTACATTGATTAAAATAAGAAATATATATATAATGGATCCCAGAATTGTACCAGACATGGGAAGAGCTGTTTAGATTTGCGCATATCTGCAAACTGATACATAGTGTGTGTGAAACTAATAAATAATAGTAATATAACTAGATGTTCAAAGCAGCAAATTTAGCATTCTGGCCCGAAGATAATATTTTGTTAAGTCACCGTCAGTTTGACAAGTGAGTCTGTTACCACATTACTGAGGAAGTGACTGTAGAAAACAAAAAAAGTGTTTATAAAAGTTGTTCGAAGTAAAAACGGATGACAGAATGAAATTAAATCAATGTGTTAGAGAATGTGAGCAGTGTCCTTACATGATCCTGCGGCCTCCACAGACATGAAGTGGGGCCTTCTGGGGCCACTTTTCTCAGCTAGCTTCCTGAGTCCATGTGTTAATATTGTATAGAAAAGAATGATGACATCTGCAGGTCTGCAGAGTGGATTAAAGTCATGTAGGGATGTTAAGGAATTACCTAAAGTGTAACCTGTGAATACTTTAAATGTGATTTTGTAAGTGGGAATATCTTCAATAAAACTGAACTGGCCTTTCTATCAGTTGAAGACTGTGTTATGTTTTTGTTAGATATTGTAGTAACTATATTTTAGAGTTATAGTGTTCGCACTTTAGTTCTGACAATGTCTTGATAAATCAACAATGAACATTAGGCTACCACAAGCATGCATTATCATTAAGAATAAAGATTGCAATATTTAAAAATATATATAATTTTCACTTTTTTACAGGAGCAGGTAGAAGTTATTAGACGACTATAAATTATATAGGATTTTATAAGGAAGCATACAATCTGAAATAATTTTATTTCCAAAAGCAGCAAGCATCCCAAAACAGCAAGAAAGCATCTTGTATACACAGTTTTACTTATTTCACTGTGGCTATGTCCTGACTTTTTTATGAACAGCGCCACTCAGGGTGTATTAGCAGAGCAGTGTAAATGATGGCTTGCTGCCATCTACTGTTCCACTTTTGAAAAACAGAGACATTTTATTTCTTATCGGCTGTTATAATGTATCTTCCCTAGTTGATTCAGCATCTCTCTCTCTCTCTCTCTCTCTCTCTCTCTCTCTCTCTCTCTCTCTCTCTCTCTCTCTCTCTCTCTCTCTCTCTCTCTCTCTCTCTCTCTCTCTCTCTCTCTCTATCCTGACCCTTTCTGTGGTGAGATTAACTCAGACAGACTTTCATTTCACACTCCAACGAAGAATACTGCATTTATAAACGTTTGTTCGAGCCCCTTCTCAAGCTGTTCCATTGTTCATCTCCCTCCACAAATATTCCACCACATCACAGAATGCAAATCACTATGTAAATTAGGGATCGCCCAGCTCTGAAGGCTCGTTTTGTTCCTCTGTTCACTTTTGACGTCAAAGCTAGTTGAGTTACTACTGTAATACTCTATAGGAACCAAGAACACGAACAACCAAGGACTACTGTTTTATCACTATAGGCAAAAGTAAAGTAACCATTAGGGCTGTTATCTATTATCTAAATAACAAAAAAAAAAAAATAGCAGAAATTCTATATAAAATTGTACATAAAATTTTGTTAATTCCATGACTTTGTGCACACAGGACATCAGAACACACAAAATAAACTTTAATCATTTTAGTAAAGCTGTGAGCTTTTTATTTAAATTTTAACATTTTAATTTAAACTTTCTACAGACTTGGGGTTCATGGTAAAGAATTAAAGTAATTAGAATTGAATGGGTGACATTGCAAATTCTTTCCCCTCCAAAATAAATGGGCTACAAAAAACTTACTTTAGAAACAACCTGACACATATTACAGCCACCTGAAACCTTAGCAACAACCTGACAAACTTTGGCAACCATTTGGTTGAAAGATATTTTTGTGAAAAGGAAATTCTAGTTGTTAGAGCGGATCCTTAAATAGTTTAGAATTCATTATGTAATATGTTGAAGTTTTCAAGTGTAATTTAGGTTCTATATCCATGATTTACAAAAAAATATCATAGTGGTCAGTTTTAACTAGCAACACAAAATATGATATTTTGTGCCTCAACTAAAACTAAGTAAAATGATTTCAAAATAAATATTTATTGACACAAATGATTGTGATAAATAGCACAATGTGGGCCCAATTTTACACCCTGTGTGAGAGGACAATCAATGCTACTTTACACCCCATCAACTATTTTGGTGTCTATTTTCACACCTTTCAACTGCGTCATTTAAATGACGGTAAAGCTTATGAATATATCTACGTCGATGTGTGTCTGGAAATGAGCTGTGTTTAGGTCAATTTCTGTTGTGTTTCTATCTTGGCAATGGAAAACAAAGGTGCACCACTGACCCATTTGAACCCTGGCAACAGTTATAAGTCAGACATTCATTGCTATGTTGGCCACAGAGGCATGCACTCAGTGTACAAACATACATGCACAGTGCACAGACCCAAAATTTCTATAAACAATATAAGGACATAAAATAAAAGAACTAGAGGTGTGCCAAAAAATCGATTCACATAAGAATCTTGATTCTCATTTACTACGATTCAGAATCGATTTAAAATGTCCCAAAATCGATTCTGAGGGGCGGGTTTTGGACTGATTTTGGGCTGGGTATTTTTGTTGGACCTGGCAACCCGCTTGTCCCTTCAAACCGAGGTCTTCCAGACCCACACAGAGCGTAGTAGGTGTTTGAGAATCACCGGTAAGATGGCAGAACAAGCACTATATTACCTTAGATTAACGTGTAGTTTTAATGTTTTATGGCAGAATGCTTCATAACAAGCATAAAAAAGATCGCTAGTAGTTAGTTTCAGTAACTGTTAGCTAGCTAACAAGCTAACTTTCCAGTTCCACCTTAAATAACGCTACAGGTGGCTGCGGGCTGCAGCATTTAAGGCGGAACGGAAAAATAACAATAAGCTAATCAGAGCTCATTTCAGCTCCTCATCACAGAGGAATTAAGGAATGGACAATATGAATTAATTTCTCCACCTCCTGCCCCCTTTCTGAAGAAATACAACGACCTTAAATTAACTAGTTAATCAGCAGCTGCTCCTGAACTTTAGCGCTCCACTGCTATCATCACATCAGCCCAGCAGCGTCACCTACACACCACCGCTAGTAGCCTGGTAATAAAGCAGTGTTATTTATTATTTATTTATTGTTCATTAACGTCATTGTGATATCCCAGTGATTCCTCTGTCACTGAGGACCCACATTCCTGCACATTTTATTGTTTTTGTAACACATTACTTGCTCCAGGACCAGTGTATATTATGGAGGGTTTTTTTTTCAATAAGATTCATAAGCCAGAAGCAGAAATTTTTATAATTCAAATCGTTTTGAATCAAAAATCGATTTTGAATCGAATCGTGGCCCCCAAAATCGGAATCGAATCGAATCGTGAGATAGTAATCGATTCCCACCCCTAAAAAGAACACTGCTGTTGCTGTAAATAAGCTGCTCGCACACCATTACAGCATGAACGAGCAGGTTAATTGTCTCGCGCAGGAGCATCGCATCATTAAAATACTATTCCACCAAAGTCAGAGCGCACCTTGCTCTTAAAGCGAATAACAAGTGACACATTGATTTGGTTAATTTCACCTTGTGCCCAAAACAAACCCATGATTAATTAAGAAAATTAGTACATTAGTCTTTTGTGCATGACGCAAAGTATACTTTTAATGTAAATATGATACCGAAGACACAGTGACACTGTCCTAAATCCGGCTGTGCAGTGCACGGTTGACGACTCACCTATAGATCTCTACAATAGGGCCCTATGTTTCATATAAGTATTTTTATCGACAAAATAATCCAAAAAGTTGATTATAGATTAATCACAGCATTATATTTAAATTATTTTGGATTTCAATCATTTGCAATGGGGAAAGTCAGGTTTGTCCAGAAAAACAAAACAGTAATATGAATTGCACACCATCAAAATATTATTGTAACAGCAGTAATAGCAGTAATTTATAAGCAGTAATACTTACTAATCTCCATGCTGGATGTATGTACAACATCTCATAGACATCTTTACTGCTGGTTCTATTGCTGCCCTGCAGCAGGTCATTTTGATTTTTGGTTGGTGCTGTGCTCCTGTTTTGAATCAAAGGTTTATGCATGTAGGGGGTTCTGTCTTTTTTATTTATAACACAAATTACATAATACAGTTGGCTATCACTATTAATAAATAATGTTTTGCGTGAGTCTTGTTCTAAATCACACCAGACATTTCCCAGACACATTAGCTACTCATTAAATGATACTGTCTGTTGACTGTTAATTGTTGACTGTTGATCACATTTAGTTACGTTTAGTTAGTGTGTAGGTTGAATACTTCACACAACTGTAAGGTTTATATTACTGTATATAACAATATAAAATTAAATAAACTAAAACAACAATTAGTGCCAAACATTCTTAAATGTTCAAATTTCAAGGTAAGTAAAGTTAATAGGGTTTTATTGTCATTCCTTCATACAAGTACAGAGTTTAATAGCAAATATTTATGTTAGAAGAGATAGAGACAGTTTCAGTCTTGTGTTGAATGTGCATGTGTGTGAGGAATGGGAGGTGGGCAGTTAACTAATGTGTGTTGTGATGGGTGTGTTCAGTTCTGCCTCTGTGTATTTAGAAGTCTGATTGCCTGGGGGAAGAAGCTGTTGCAAACATAGATGCTACAGTTTTTTGCCAGACAAGGGTGGGGTCATCTACAATGAGGGCGGCTTTGCGGATGCAGTGTGTGGTGTAGATGTCTGTAATGAAGGTCTTAGAGACCCTGACGTTCTTCTCAGCTGTCCTCACAATCTGCTGTAGGGTCTTCTGACATGAGATGAGTTTTATAATCTGAGGCAGGTGGGGTGTGGCGAAGATCCTTTGAGACATCCTCGGTTGATCAGTTAGGATTATATGCAAACTGCAGTGGGACTATTGAGGAGGTTAGCTGGTTTTAGTTGTGCCTCATGAACAGCCTCTCAAAGCAGTTCATGATGATGGGAGTAACTGCAATGGGGTGATGGACATAGAGGCAGGACACTGGGGACTTCTGTGACATAGGAACAATGGTGGAATCCCATTGTCACCACTTAAAGAAGTGTTGAAAATATCTGTGAGAACATCTACCATCTGTTCTGCACAGCCACTGAGCACTCTGCCATGGGTTGACTTGCATGGGTGTGCTTTTTCTCTCTGATGGCTAATTGCCAGGATCTGGAGAAAATGAATCCCACCTGTTTTTTGTTACATAAACCCATATGTCACAGTTAGAGAGTAGACCTCAATGGAAAAAGACTTAACATACATTAAAAAGTTCTGTTCTTTGTTTGAATGTTGGCAAGCAGGTCTAATCCCACATTGAGAAGTCGCCATGGTAAGTCTTTGAGTGAACCTGTTCCCTCATCTTAGCCTGAGGGGTCTATGAATCATGAGAAAACACAGTGTAACTCTTAAAAAATTTAACAAGATGACTTTGCAAGTTCACGAAGGATCTTCCATTATAGTCTGTGGTCACTCTTTTGTTTCACCTTTGTTTATGTACCCTCTTGGTGTTGGGTTGGAGCAGGGGTGTCCAAACTATGGCCGTAGTTTGGAGGTATTTTAGAAATAGAGAGGGTGCGCAGTTTTAGCACAGAAAAAACGGGCCAAAGAGTCTAAAAGCTGAGAGGCTGCGCAGTTGTAGCACAGAAAAAAACGGGCCAAAGAGTCTAAAAGCGGAGAGGCTGCGCAGTTGTAGCACAGAAAAACGGGCCAAAGAGTCTAAGTGGAGAGGCTGCGCAGTTTTAGCGCAGAAAAACGGGCCAAAGAGTCTAAAAGCGGAGAGGCTGCGCAGTTGTAGCGCAGAAAAACGGGCCAAAGAGTATCAAAGTTGCCATAATTAAGGAGTATAATATTCATGAAATATCATGAAATGATCATGAAATGAACATCAATTTAAAAAATCTTAGTTTACACAACACTGTCAAAGATAGATAAACATAGTAAGTCAAGTAAAATGGTGTGTAAATGAATGTAATCAGGAAAATGTATTATTTAAAGTGGTATATTTCATTATTTGTTTTATTATAGAGTCTGTGGCCCGTGACTTCAAATATATTTCTCCTTCTGGCCCCCAACAAAAAAAAGATTGGACACCCCTGGGTTGGAGGGTGGATAAGGATCTCCACTGGTAATTTGAAATTGATTTAAATTGCTTGTTACCACTTGAGTATGTTCCCTGAACATTTGCAGCACTGAAGATTAAAGAATGTTAAATGACAACTTCAGACTCAGACATGGAATGTCCTATACATCTAGCATCCACTGTCAGGCCTCACTTGAACTCACATCTCCTTGCCATAAGCATACTGGCCGGTGTTCAGCGCCGCTCACTCCTGAGGATCAGTGCTGTAAAATCTGTTACCTTACTAATTTAATGTCATCCTGACCTGATGTACGTTGACCTAACTGCTCACAATATTAACTGTGCAGTTCTTGGTTCCATGCCTCTTGGATAACTATTAACTGGTGTAAAGGGGCAAGACGACATTTCATAATCTAAATTGTAAATGATTGTATTCCTAATAAATATTAGCATGAAAGGATATCATCCGATGACAATACACAACACTGTACTTAGCAATGTACTCTCCTGTTGTCACGGAGACCCAGGCAGGGAGACGAGGAGAGCGGACACAAGTGCAGGTAAGGGAGAACTAAATAAATAATTTATTAAATAAATAACAAAGAAACAAGGAAACAAACAAGTAAACATGTAACAAAGATAAACGAATAACCAAAAAAGCCAATCTTCCTATTTTGCTATGCTTGCCCATTTTCACATTAACCTACAAATGGAACACTAGCTAAAGCACCAGTATATAACAGAACAGGTCTTGTTTTCCCAAAACGTTATTAATGTTAGGTATGCCATAACCCTGTGCTTAAGAACCTTAAGATTAAGATTAACCTTAAGATTTCTTGCAATAAAAACTTAATTAATTTAAATACATTTTTAGATATTAGATGTAAACATGCTAGCATTTTACATTAACATTACTTAAACATTACAATATAAAATGGATGTAAATAAAAAATATCTAGAAACTAAAATCAAGAAAATCTACAACATAGAAATAGAGTTCTATTTAGACGTGCAAAGACATAAAAAAAACACAAGATTCCTGTGTTGGCTATAAAAACTAGAGCTAGGCTGACTCTAGAAAGTTTGTGGACACATTTGTTGTATATCTGCAAAGATTTGTAATCAGTGTGAACTTCTCTGCAACTGAAAGACCTCAATTAAACCAATTTGCCAAGCTAAATTATCAATATTAAATATCTTTTGCAGAAACATTATGTCAATCTCAACTGAATGGGGTAATTGAGATACAACTCAAATATGTCTTAAAGAGTACCCTTCATTAAAAGCATGAAATTTGTGCTCTGTAGTAAAAAAATATTAAAGCCCTGCTTAAAATGCTTAAAATGAGATGTAAGTATTAAAATTATGATCAAAAGTAGATCAAAATAGTCCAAATAAAATAAATACTGGATGTCCCTCTACATCTTAACATAATCCAAGATGAATGAGTTGATTTTTGATATCAGAATGATGTTACTGTGCTGTTTGTATTGAGTAAGTTCTGCTGTTTGATATGATATGTGTGTGATGTCTGTACATTACTTTGGACTTCAGTTATGTTTGTTCACCTTAACCAGGCAGCATTAAACCCACACAAACATCAAAAAATCTGTGTAAAATATACAAAAGTTACTTTACTGTGAAGATGAATATTTTTCTATATTTGTAAAAATATGTTAATTTGGAGTAAATCTTGATACATTTTATTTTTATTTAATTCAAACAACTACGCTACGGACAAAACAGGCACATTATATTAATGTACGAAATGTGTTTTATAAGCTGAATCGCCTTGTGTTGGATCCAGAGCAAATTTTCTCAATCAGTTTTATAAGTTAAATACACTTATGCACAGCTCTATACTGATACTGGGTGGGTGTTCTCTCTTTGCTGTAGTTCCTTCACAGGAACAGAAACATTTATTTGATATTCTGGTCCATGTGGACGTGATTGTGTCACACAATTCGTGCAGATTTTTTCAGATGTGTTTCATTCTGCAAAACTCTTGTTCTACCACATTCTAAAAATGTTTTCTGGAATCAGATCCAGTGAGTGGGAAGGTCACTGTAGAAGACTGAATTCATTGTCATGTTTATGAAACCAGCAGGAGACCTTTGTTTTGTAACCGGGTTCATTATCCTGCTGCAAGTATCCATTAGAGTATGTGTAATGGCGATAGGTTTTTTAATCGCCTGTGAACCTCTGCAAAAAATCATCAGACTAGATTACATTTTACCAGATTTCACCTGTCCAGTTTTGAGGGGCCTGTACCCACTGCAGCATCAGCTTTCTGTTCTTGGCTGACAGAAATGAAACCTGATGGGGTCTACTGCTCTTCTGCTTTGAAAGCATTCTGATATGCTTTTCTGCTCACCATAATAAACCAGAATGGTTATCTAGTTTACTGTACTGCCTCTCTGTCAACTTGAACAAGTCTGACCCTTCCTGACCTCTCTTATTACATACATGCCCACACAATTAAATATATATTAAATTAATAGGTTGCTTAAAGTAATAATTTTGAGTAGACTAGACAAATGTGTAGATACAAGTGTATCTAAAGTAATTTATTAGATACAGACTTTTAAGTTAATTAAATGTATGTGTAAGTAAACTAGATGTTTGCCTGCTTTTAATTAAAGTGAACTAATTATACTTTACAGTGTACTTGCTAAAATTGTCTTCTTGCAAATGAACCAACCTACATTTAAGATGAAGTTCAAAAATACCATGACGTTCTCTTGTAGAATTTGCTGGTACAATCCAAACTTACAGATCCATCAGTATTGGCAAGACATTGTAGACCCAGTCCAGAAAGACGAGACCAAACCACAGCATTGCACCGCAAGCTCAACAGTGGGGACGAAGCTCTTATGTTGGAATGCAGTGTTTGGGTTTCACCAAACATAATGATTTTCCTTACAAAGTAAATGTTCAACAGAACATCATTCCAACAGTCTTCTGGTTAATCCATGTGATGTAAAGCTGACTTCAGAGCTGCATGTAAGTCAAACGTAGTTATCTTTGGGTTCTTTGTGATTAAATACTTTCTTAGCAAAACGGGATGATTTCGATTAATTAATCACAGAGCATGTAATTAAAAAAAGTTTTTAACAATAATTAATACATTTCAATTATTTATTTTAATTATGTACCCCATGTGATCTTGGGATAACCAACCTTTAATATCAGTGACATCACAACCTTCATTATGTTTAATTTTTAGAGGACTGAAGAAAAAGTAATTACGCTATGAAATATGATTTCTGTTTTGTCTGAAGTCTTAAAATTATGATAAATAGTGAAATGAAAAAAAAAAGTTTTTTTTAAAGTTATAAGACACCAAATGACACAGTATTCAAAGTTCTTTACATAAATAAAAAGGGAGAAAATAATTAGCACATCACAAATACCATAGAATTAGAGACAGAAATATGTATAAAAATGAAAGGATCAATATAAAATGATTATTATGATTAAAATAGGACAGGAGAAATGGTTACACCAGTGATGAACTAGAGCAGAGTGCATCAGGTTCACAAAACGGCTTGTAAAATACAGGTGAATAGTAATGAAGGGGAGGAGTTTTGGGTGGAGCTGTAAAATTCCAAAACAGAATCCCAGGAGGGAGATAACTCAGAAACAGTAAACTTGAAAGACTGGAAGAACAATGCATACATTGTAATATAAATAAAAGAAGTCAACATTACTTTCAGTAAAACTTTACTTTCATTAACATATGATATTAATTTTTAACAGTTAAAAGCTGCTAAATCATTAACAAAAACATATTTTACTGAATAGCTCGTTAATTTAGCAAAATAGGTTCTGTATGCTTTTGTCCTGGCCTGTGACAGTAAGGGAAGTTTTTGGTGATATATAGAAATATAACTAATAAAAGGATTAATATTGATTTATTTACATAAGTGTTTTTTTACATGAAGAACTAAACCAGACAAAACAAATAATGTGAATTTAGTTGTTAGTGTTTTATATAAAACAATAGACTTTACTAAATAATGCAGTATAATGTGATAATTAATTGTTAATAATGTGGCAATTGTGGTAAGGTTGGATACATACATTTTATAAATATATTTATGGAAGTTTTAAAATTCAGCTTGAATGATTTATACCGCAAGATTACTAAGTGTTCAGTGTTTATCTAATAAACAGTAATTAGGTCTCCAAACTTATATTTACTTCTTGTTGAGAGTATATTTTTCTTTAAATAAAGAAAAACTACACACACTGAATATTGTCCACATGTTAAGAAGTAAGACTAAGAGTCAGAGGTCAGAGTGTATTGCTGTTGGGACATATTTGACCATGGTGTATTTTAGGAGCCTCAGTACTGTAAGAATAAGAGTACAGACCGAAAGACAACTGGCTTATGCTGCACTTAATGACAATATTATTATTATAATTAAAAGGTCCAAACCAGGGTGCCACTCCTCAAAGTTGGGCAGACCATTTGGCTTATTTTGCATATAAAAAGGCAAAGCAGGACAGGAACTGCAGGAACCAGAAGACCCAGTGTACTTAAAAAGGGATTATGGTCACAGAACACTCCCCACAGGACCCTGTTGGTGAACTATTCTCTATTAAGTCCAGCAGTAACACTGAGGTGTTTAAAACCTTTGGTAAAAAGTTTGACGCAACTTACTTTTTTGTGCTACAGTGCTATCACTGTCAGGAGGTTTAAATTACTGTGAACTCCAGCTCATTGAACATAGCTCTCTCTCTTTCTTTCTGTTAATCCTTCAGTTCCTTTCAGGTCACTTAAAACTTAAATCTTTAAACACATGCTGAAGCCACTATAGCCACAGAACCCACTGCGCTGTGGACTGACGTGTAAATAGAACACTTCCATTTCAGGTTTTGCTGGTTTAACTGAGGGGCCTGGGCAGTGCATGTGATATCAGATTTCTACAAACTGAATAGATTAAGCTAGTTGTGAAAAATTCACTGAAAAAGAAAGATTAAACCCTTTATTATACACAGACATCCATATCTGAACAGTTATTATTCAAGGTGCTACCACATTCAAACATATCTAAATGACTTAGTTATTACTACACAGAAGTGAGAAATGATTGGTCAGACCGTCCAGCAGGTCTTTGAATGTTACAGGGTTAAATGGTTGATTGTGATAGGTAATTTTCTTGCTTTCAGTCTTTCACAACTGACTCAGAGTTTGATGTGGAAGTTGGCAAATGATCTGTTTCTAGCGGGCAGGAGAAAAAGAGAGCAGTTAGGTGTTTGTTGGTGAAGCAGAGAGAAGCTGAGAGTGAGAAAGACAGGGAAAGAGAAAGAGAGGGAGAGAAACAGAAACAGAAGCTCATGCTGGTTGCCAGTGGGACCACTGATAAGACGCGTCTGCATATCTCTCTCTCTCTAAAAAAAAACCCAGATAGACAGAGACAGAAAGGGTGTGCACCTTGCCCTCACAAGCCCAGTGTAGGTTTGCTTCTAGGAGGCACCTCAAAGTGCTGATCTAGGATCAGTAGACTTTTCATCTTTCAGTATCTTCAGCATGGTGGGAGACAAAGCAAGCCCAGTTTCAGTGTCAGAGTCAGTGGCTCGCATGCAGCTCTCTCTCTCTGTCTCCAGGGCTCTAAACTCCTCCTCAATTCTTCTCATTCCTGTTTTGTCAACCTATCATTCTGAGCTGCTGCTTCTAATGGACACAGCCATATGTAGAAACGGGCCACCATACAGGAAAGACAAAAGACAGATATCTGCACTCTCAGGTAAGGTTTTGCTTTCTTCTTTCTCTTTTTTTCTTCCTTTCCGATTTCTGTTTGTACTGGACCGCAGCAGAAGCAGCAGTCATAACAGGAAGCAGTGCTGTGGTTTGGACCTCATCTATCTAGTTTGCCTTTAGAACTTCTGTGAACTTTTTGCAACCTTTTCTGCATTGTTCAGTGCAGCTGAAATAGATCAAATCGACAATCAGCAGCAGTTTAGTCCATTACTTTGTTGTGAAGATGAGTATGAGTGACATTTACAGTGTGTCACTGGTGATTTGACAGCAGGATTAATGTTTTTTTTTAAATACTGCACCTGTGGATTCCGCTGCAGGTAGTTTATTTAGAGTGATTATATAATTACTCTTAAGAGCAAAAGTTCTTTGGTGTGGTGCCACTATAACAGACCTGCTTCGGCTGCCTGAGGAAACTTTTGATTAAGTTTATTATTATTATTATTTTTTAATAAGCCACTAACAGAGCAGGAGGGAACCACAGGTGCTTCCTCTCTTTGTGGAACCGTTAATTTGTTAAACACAAAACAGGTGGTTCTGGTCAGGAAAGATATAATTTAACTATCAAAGGCGGAGGCAGAGGAAGAGATGAAGGCAGCGGAAGGCTGAGATGAAGGGGCCGCCTGCAGAAAGGTGTGGGACTGAGATCAGGATGCTCTGAGAATATAGATCAGTTTTATTAGCTATTTTATTATCTTACCTCCAGTTCAACCTGCCATATTTACTTTATTATCTCTAATGTACTTCTATTGTTTTGACTTGAACACATAATGGAGGTCTGTCATGTTTGATACATAATTAGTTTAATGACTACATGTATATATTTATCTGTGACATTAGTCTTGTGACATCTTAACATTTTGAAAAAACAATTCTGTAATGGAAATTCAGTTTATGTCACACATGTGTTGACACAGTGTTTACATCTGTCACCCCAGTCCATCTCTTCCTAAAGCAGCTCAAAACAGCTGTGATAAGGGGTAGAGGGTGCTGCTGCTGATATGGCAGTACTTTTCCACTCGCAAAACGTGGGCTGGACTCTAGTGGGTGTATCCTCTTGAAACAGTAGCTCTGAGTTAAACTCCAGAATATATTGAGCTAAACTGCAGAATGCAGTCTGAGTCTGCAAAACAAGATTCTATTTTTATTCTGAATTATTTTATTTTTTTTACACTAAAACGGTGCAAAGCGCTGATGGAAAAAACAAGTGCACTTTCAGAACTTCACAAACCTAAAGCTGCAAAGCCTTGATTTTTTTGGCAGAAAAGCCTCAGGCCTCCTGGGCCTCACAGGGTCAGTTTAGACTCTGTTATTGACAGGAGCAGTTCATAAACCTGATCATATAGAATTGCTTTAAATATATTTTCCATAGTCAGATAGAAGGTCCATCTTAATTTAGAGAAATTTAGCTGAACATGAGTCATTTATTACAGGTTCTTTGTGTGTTGAAAATAACATATACAAAAAAAATTAAACGTTACACTTGGCTTGGGTCCAACTCCAAGCCTAATTTTACTGTTATCATGGACACCAGATTTACTCATGGGCCTCACTTTACATCACATGCCAACGATTACATAACACATCGACATAAAAACATGTGACTACCGTGTGATTAAATGATATTATGTTATATTATATTATATTTTATGATATTATATACTGATCAAGCAAAACATTAGCACCCAAATAATACCTTATTTTTTCATGTGGTCCCATTGGCTTTGATTAATGAAGAATTTGGATAGTAAAGTATGCAGAGAAACAGTTACAGGACTGCCGTCTCTAATTATACATCTACAAAGTGTTCCTCTATGCTCAGAGGAGCTGAAAAAAATGAATAATAGGTGTATAAACAAGAAAGTGGTCATAATGTTATGCTTGGTCGATTGATTATATTCAATTATCAGAACCATATGCATTTTGTTATTTACTGTGTGTAAATGTGTGTAATATATGTAATAACATGTGCAATAACTGCATACTGGAGCTCATGAGCTGCATTAAGATTTTTTTAGTTTTATAGTGGGCTGAACAATCATGATCCCCCATGGGTACATTCATATACAATGGCATTCCTGTAAAGAGAACTTGTTGTAGCCTGTTTACAAATGTGCTTTTTTTTCTTTATCTTTGGAGCAGCATTATGGAGCGTGGCTTCGAGCCAGGAGTGCAGTTAAAGCTGATGAATGGTGCAGGCCCTGTGGCACAGCCCCAGCCCAAACCGCAGCAGAGAGAGCAGTGGGCCAGTAAACTGGAGTTTTTCCTAGCTGTTGCTGGACACATTATTGGCCTAGGAAATGTGTGGAGGTTTCCCTATCTGTGCTACAAAAATGGAGGAGGTAAGTGAGGGACTACCTCACTTTGTTTCTAGAAAAATCAACACAGATTATTTAACTATTTGCTTATTGGAACATTAGATTACACAGATTAATTACTATGCATATTTTGACAACTACTATGAAATTAATATAATCATATTTTTATCCAGTTATGCGAGTGAAGAAATGAAGTGTGGCCTCACACACGGGTCAGTATCAGAATAAAATGCCTTTTGTGTCCACAGCACAGTTACACTGTATAACAATACATTCCTCAGGATTTACTCTGAATGAACACTTTATTGCAAACATACAGGAATGTAAAACTTCACTTACAATTCCTTTTTGTAGATGTTATACATTTTGAATTTATTTTATTTTATTTTTACTGTGTCCACAGTGCTGCCGGGTTAAGTTTTAGGTCAAAAATAAAGTTAAATAGTCAAAAAAAAAAAAAAAAAAAGCAGTGCTTTTAGACCTTAAATAATGCAAAGAAAACAAGTTCAGATTAATTTAGAAACAACAATACTCATGTGTGTAATACTCAGGAAATCAATATTTGGTGGAATGACCCATATAGGTTTCAGTCTTGGCATGTCCTCCATCAGTCTTTCACACTGCTTTTGGGTGACCTTACGTTACACCTGGTGCAACAATTTAAGCAGTTTAGCTTTGTTTGATGGCTTGTGACCATGTATCTTCCTGTTGATTTCTCTCATTTCAGAGGTTTTCTTGAGCTGTAATAAAAATGTCTTAAATTATTTTCTTTTTTGAGGGCCAAAAGGCACAGTATTCTAAAAATGACCCGTAAAGGCCCTTAGAATATAAGGGGTTAACACTTACGCCTTGTTTTCTGTTTTGCATGCTCTCTTAACACGTGATTAATATGCCTATAGGTTAATTGATTTCTATTATGTTCTGTAAAAGTCATTTTAAAAGTCAGTTAGGTGGCAGATTATATTTAGAATGTCAGTTATCATGCCTAAATCCATCCTGTGCCTTCTCTTTTATGTTTCTATCAACATGAATAGAATTGGTTAGCACTTATTAATGGCACAGACTTCTTTCAGTTGTAGTTCAGGCCTCAGATCAGCATTAGGGAAAGCTTGATGCCTGGAGAAAAGCTTAAACATGCCTACTGTATGTGGTACTGTTTCTCTAGGACAGGGGCCGCATGAGGCGGTGGGTGAAGTTGTATAACTGCATACTTGGTTTTGTGGTAAGACATGCAAGTGCCCTCAGTGACTTTAACACATGAGCAGGACTGTATTAAAGTTTACATAAGCTTCTCTCTTTCTCAAATTATCTGAGGTGCATGATTCTTAGAGGAAGAATTCACTGAAAAATCAAATGTACTGTATTAGATACCCCAGATGTAGTCAATCAGTCACGACTGATGTATGGCTATGCTTTTTTTAAGCTTTGAGGTTAATATACATCTATACATATATATTTAAAATGTGGTTCTTTAAGGATTTTTAGTAAAAGTAGTGATTATCTAAAAAACATGATAACTTAAAGAACCATTGACATGGTAAACATTTCTTTGCCTAGTTAATCAGTATAGGAAATATCAATATATCGAATGATCTCCATATTATGTTTTGCAATAATGTATCGATTCTCAAAAACACAGTAAAAACACAGCTGTTTTAATAAGTTAGTCATTTACCCTGATAATATAGATAGTATGTTATTTCTTAAACAGTCTGTCTATACAAAACACAGAGAAAGTTCTGGCCTCACTATTTTGGCCATTAAAAAATACCACATAAACATTCCTATCTTAGATTGTTCAACCACTATATGTGGTTTAAGCAAGCATGTGGTGATTTAGACATGTAGTTTGCTCAAGGCTGGATGGTGAAGTACAAGATTCTGCTGCTTGTTTGCTACATCAGTCGATTGTAGCTCCAGTAGAAAACTAAAGAAACAAACTCCAGACACCAAGAATGTCCTAAATATTATTGACTACATTTGACTGCATTTGGGGTTAGTAAACTGTGTATGCATGCACATAACAAGGATAGCGGATAAACACATAGATTGCATTAACCTTTACTGATTGAACACTGCTAGTTGACACACACAAGGGTATTTCTCAATCACTTTGAGGCATTGCATACTGATTGCAATTTTCTGCTTTAAAGGAGCTTTCTTTGTGCCGTACGTGCTCTTCCTCTTTTCCTGTGGGATACCGCTCTTCTTCTTGGAGACATCCCTGGGCCAGTATACCAGCCAGGGTGGGATCACATGCTGGAGGAAGATATGCCCCCTTTTCGAAGGTAAAGAGGAACAATAGCACCACCACAATAAAAAAAAACAATATGCTTTTTTTATTTAAACATGTGATATGTCAACTAATACACAACTGTACTGAGCCCCTGAAGAGACTAAGTGGTGAGCACCTGATACTAAGTAGTAAGCACTAGATATTAAGTGCGGTAGGTTATGAGCACCATGATTCTATGTGATGAGCACTATATTCTAAGCAGTGAGCACCAGATTCTATGTGATGAGCACTATATACTAAGTAGAGAGCACCAGATTCTATGTTGTGAGCACCAGATTCTATGTAGCAAGCATCAGATTATATGTGGTGAGCACCAGATTCTATGTTGTAAGCACCACATTCTATGTGGTGAGCACCAGATGCTATGTGGTGAGCACCAGATGCTATGTGGTGAGCACTAGATACTAAGTAGTGAGCACCAGATTCTTTGCAGTAAGCACCAGATACTATGTGGTGAGCACCAGATTCTATCTGGTGAGCACCAGATTCTATGCGGTGAGCACCAGATTCTATGCAGTGAGCACCAGATACTTTGTGGTGAGCACTAGATACTATGTAGGGACCACAAGATTCTATGTGGCGAGGACTAGATACTAGGTGGTATGCACCAGATACTATTTGGTAAGTAGTAAGCAACAGATTCTATGTTGTGAGCACCAGATTCTATGTAGCGAACACCAGATTCTATGTAGTGAGCACCAGATTTTATGTAGTGAGCACCAGATTTAATGTTTTACAATTTTTTCTCCATACTACGTGAAGAACTCTAGCCATATTTGAAGTGGAGAGCACCGGCTACTACTTGGATAGCACCAGGCACTGTTCACTGGACCACATAGTATCTGGTGCTCTTCACTTAGTAGCTAGGGTTAATCATGTAGTATCTGGTGCACACCAATTGTTTTACCTGAAAAAAATAAAATCCCATGTGTATACTTATGGCTCAATTGCTCTATGGCAATACATGTCAAAACATGTTATTCATTGAGCATCTAAATTCATGAATTCATGAGTTACTTCAAATAGTTTTTCTACTTCAATGTTCCTACTTCAAATAATCTGTGAGCTAAAAATATAATTTAGGCTGTTAAGCAAACATATCATACTTATTCTTAAACAAATTACATTTTATGAACATTAGGAATCAATGGATAAAAACACTGCTCTTATATCTTTTCTCAGGGCTGGGTTATGGTAGTCAGGTTGTGGTCCTGTACACTGGAGTCTATTACATCATCATCCTGGCCTGGGCGTTTCTCTACCTGTTCTCCTCCTTCACCTCAGAACTCCCATGGGCTAGCTGCAAGAATAGCTGGAACACAGGTGACGATACTGACAGCAGTCTAGAGTTACACCACATTCTGTCATTTAAATAGAGTTAAGTTCAGCTGAATAAGCTTGAATGATAGGCTTGGCACCATATTTGTTTGTGGCTCAGTGATGCTAGCGTGCACAAAACCTGTAAGTTCTCTCATTGTTTGAAGGCTGATTTTCTTTAATTGCTCCAATCTTAAAAATTAAAGACTGTGAGATTTCATATTAGGTTGTTTTTTTATTTTCTGTGTTATAGAGTTCTGCGTGGAGTTTAGTCAAAACAATGTTACTGAAAACATTCCAGAGAAGGTGACATCCCCAGTTATGGAGTTTTGGGAGTGAGTATACAGAAACAAAAGAAACACACTTTATTACCTATAAATTTAGCTAGATTCCCAACAAGTTACAAGAACATTATTTGTACTATTTATACTAAATCTCTTTAGATTAAAAAGACCAAGTGTAAATTAAAGGTCAGAGGTGTTCCAAATACATCAATAACATATTTAAATTTAAAACGTATTACTATTTTTACATCAATGTACAGTTATATCATTCCACTGTTTACTTACAAACTATAAACTGCAGTAACTTATTTGTACACGTGCTACTGTAGCTCTCAGTATAAAAAAAAAGCTCAGCAGGTTATAATAGCACAGACATAAACAACACTTTGTTCTTTTTAACAGAAAGAACAGGCTGTTCTATAGATAGCTTGTATAAAAGAAGTTTACTCACACTGAGTAAAAAAAGCTCAGCAGGTTATAATAGCACAGACATAAAGAACACTCAGCTCTTTAACAGAAAGAACAGGCTGTTCTATACACAGCTTGTATAAAAGAAGTTTACTCACACTGGCACACCCCTAAAATCTAGTTAATTCGTCTCAGTTTAGGTTTCATTATGGCAGTGATACTTAAAACTACTTTTCTTTTCAAATACAAGTCCCAAACAAACAAAGCATCATGGGAACAGCCTGTCAAACTATTATAAAATAACAAAATATAAAAAGTTACATCTCTGTTTTTTTAGACTAAAAAAAAATGTTAAGTTACAGAAAATATTCCTAATTACCAGCTAAAAACAGATAATTCATGTACTATACTTCGTAAAATAAGGGAATTAGGAATTAGATTCTTGTCATTTTAAGGTGAGTTTCTTGTGGGATAAAAATATTTTACAATTATATAGAGTTTGAGTTCATTTAAGCTTGATTAAAGGTTGAAATAGATATTCTTTGTGCTATCAGGAGAAGGATTTTGGGTTTGTCTGGAGGAATTGAAGAGATTGGTAATGTGAGGTGGGATCTGGCTCTGTGTCTCCTGCTGGCCTGGATCATCTGCTACTTCTGTGTGTGGAACGGTGTGAAGTCTACCGGCAAGGTAAGAATGTATGGTAGAAGTGAATGCATTAGATCATGATGCTCAGCAGGCTGTGTTCACTGTTTGACTGATAAAATCTGAGATGTTTAGGGGCTTCAGCATTTTTAACCTTATCTGTGGATTTCCAGCAATGTCTTTTTAAACATTTAATAGAACCACATTCTGAAAAAATAGGGATTATTTGAAATCAAGATTACTGTATTTTTCACTCTATGAGGCACACCATATTATAAGCATCAATTTTAAGCAATAAACATCTATTTTCTGGCCTATCTTTCTTACATAAGGCGCACTGGATTATAAGGCGCATTGTGCGACACTAGTAAGGAACAGGGGTGTTGCCATGTTTTCCTTGTAATTCAGCAGGTCTCACCGCTGGCTGAGTTTATAAACAGTGAGCTTAGATTTGCAGACTTCCACTAAGGCTAGCCACAGTTAGCAGATAAGCTGCCCAACAGTGCTACACTGAGGAACCTGGAGTATTCCGGTAAGCCAGGGCGTTACACTGTAAACCCATACGTTGTTTGAACTCAAATTATTTAAGTCTGTTTTACATAAAAGTGGATATTTCTAAACAATGCTCAACTATTTTGAGTTAGTTTAACTTCATATTCATATTCATTCAAACTGAGATCTTTGAGCTAAACCTATTTATAATAACTGAGTTTAGTCTGTTGCCATTGGAAGATTATTTTCCATTGGCATACTGGACGTGTCCAACAGTTTCTGACACAATTACAATCAGTGTGTAGTGATTCCCCCTGGTCTACCTTAGAAAGAAATCAACTTCCACTTTAGTTGTAATACTGATGTTTTAATTTATGCTAACTCAAGTTTTCATTCCACTTTACTCAAAAAATCTGAGCAAACCGGCTGCCTTAAAAAAGTAAACTCAACTTCTCCTTTAGTTGTAAAAACTTGATGTTCTAAATTATGCTAACTTAAGTTTTAATTACCCATTACTTAACTTTTTAAGGGAACCGGTTTCCTCCAATTTTTTAAGTAAATTCATCTGATCCGGGCTTACAGTGTATTAGTTAGTGGTTTGTCCCACATAGCTTGTTTTAACACGTTGAACATGCAGAATACAATATGATAATACTCACCTCTAAACAGTGAAAGAGCTAGTGCTGCATTTAGTAGCTAATGCTGCTCCAGCATTAGCAGGGGTTAGCAGCAGGCTACAGGCCAATATACTCACCTTTGAATGGCAAAAGAGCTAGTGCTTAGCATGGTTAGCGGCTAATGCTAATACTGCTCCAGGCTCTGTGCTGGAGAAATAAACTGAAACTCCTGTATAACGCTGTACTTCAGCGGAGTGGCTTTACTGCTCCTTATAATACATAAGGTGCACCTGATTATAAGGCACACTTAAGATTTTTGGGAAAATTTAGGGTATGCCTTATAGTGTGAAAAAAATGCAGTAATATAATGTTTTAAAGGCTGGTGGGTGAGCACTTTGTGAAAGCTTGTGTTATTTAACCTCTATACCTTGTTTAAAATTAAGGGTTTTTAATTGCTTTATATATTGCTTATAACCACTTGGGCGCTAATGTTTTATTCAAATGCATGGCATTTCCTGTTTTTATCGTAGGTGGTCTACTTCACTGCTACCTTCCCATATTTGATGCTGGCAGTTCTGCTGGTGCGTGGTCTCACACTGCCTGGAGCCATTAATGGTATCAAATTCTATCTGTACCCGGATCCTTCACGCCTTAGTGACCCTCAGGTACAGAGAAAAAAGAAGACTTTCTAAAATATTTGTTGAAAGAAGAAATTCAGATCTGTTCATCAGCATTACTATGAATGTGAATGTGATTAACATTATGTGTTACATAATTCTTCATTATTTATTTCATTCATTCCATTTCAGGTGTGGATGGATGCGGGTAGTCAAATATTTTACTCTTATGGAGTTTGTACGGGAGTTTTGACGGCTTTGGGAAGCTACAATAAGTATGAAAACAACTGTTACAGGTGCTTAAATCTGATTATCTGCTTATCCTGTCAATTTTTTGATTAGTGATATTTCTCATGTTTACATATTATCCTTGAATGTTTTACAGAGACTGCGTGTACTTGTGCCTGTTAAACAGTATGACCAGCTTTGTGGCTGGCTTTGCCATCTTCTCTGTGCTGGGCTTCATGGCAGATGAACAGGGAATGGACATTTCAATGGTGGCAGAGTCAGGTATGATTAGTGTACTGACAGTAAAGCATCAGACAGAGAGGGGCAAATGGCTCTCTTTTATTTGTGACATTCTTTTAAATATTTTAAATTCTTTTTAAATTACTTTGAAAAATAATAACTTCTACTTATATAATAAAAAAATATATACACAGCGCTGCACTGTTTTGAGCTTGAACTTTGAGCCCTAAATGCGCAGTGCACAATTAACACCTGTAGATTGCAAAAATAGGGCCCTAAGTTTGCAATTCTGTTGCCATTCTCCATGTTCGCAGTAGCTCTTGTATCAGCACCATTAGCAGTGCTGATGTTACATAGATAACCAGCAAAAGCTGTAGGAAAGTCGTGGTATGGCCAGAAAACTCCTAGGAAAACCTACCAGGTACCAGGTACTGCGTTTTTAAAAAATGTATATATTTGGTTGTATAGGTATGATTACAAAAGGAATATGATACCATTTATTAGAATATTCCGTCCACTTCTTTACTACTGCATTTAACACTGCAGTAGTACAGAACACTTTAACACTGGTCAATGTGCTGTGGAGTAATTTAGTTACTATTTGATTGATTTTAATTGAGTTTTTAAAGTCTGTAAGAGTAAGAGTTTAGACTTTCCTACCCACCTTTACACAGTTTATCAGCAGAGCATATCTTTTTGCTAGTGAAAGATGTTCATCTAATAATTCTGTTTTTTTTAATTGCAAAAATATAGCACCTTGAATAGACTTGTCTGCACTGTTGCAACACACATTGAATAAAACATATTAAGAATTTTGCATTGTTATACATTTACCTGTCTTTATGACTAATTCTATTTTTTACAAGAATTTCCACAGAGAACTTCACACTCATTAGTTACTTTGTTACCATAGGTCCTGGACTGGCATTCATTGCTTACCCACGTGCAGTGGCCTTAATGCCTGTGCCTCAGTTATGGGCAATTTTCTTCTTCATTATGATCATTTTCCTTGGATTGGACAGTGAGGTAGGATGGCACTCCATTCTTGTTTTCAGCTTTGAGCTAGTTATATAACTGGAGCACATATTCTAGATGTTATCTAAACTAAAGGTATACTCATGCTGAAAAGAAATTCAGAGCCTTGCACTAAAGAGTTTTAAAAATATTAAGTTTTTTTTTTGTTTTTTTTGCAGTTTGTCTATCATGAAGCTTTGGTAACAGCTATCTCCGACATGTATCCCTCCTTTTTTAAAATGGGATACCGGCGTAAAATCCTGCTTCTTATCATCTGCCTGGTCAGCTTCCTTGCTGGTTTGCTGATGGTAACAGAGGTGAGAGGTTCTCCAGATCAGATGTATTTTGAAAATTCAGACTAACCTTCATTTAATACATTCAGCTCAGTGGTGCCAGTACTTGGTGCTAATACTTAGTTACTATCTAGAGTCTTGATGTCTAAAATGGTTCCAAATAAAAATAATAGTATAATGGTTTAAAATTAAGAAATTTGTTTTTTAAAGACTCTCTCTCTCTCTCTCTCTCTCTCTCTCTCTCTCTCTCTCTCTCTCTCTCTCTCTCTCTCTCTCTCTCTTTCTAAAGGGTGGCCTGTATGTCTTCCAGTTGTTTGACTATTATGCTTGCAGTGGAATGACTCTCCTGGCTTTTGCCATTCTTCAATCCATTTGCGTTGGATGGGTTTATGGTAGAGACATTTGTTATATTGTATTTGATATGTTGGCTTAAATATATACATATATAAATATGTTTAGATAAATATGTTTAGTTCCATAGCGTTTACAAGATTACGTAGATTTAGCATTACTAAACCAAAAATCTCCAACACGATTCACATTCATGCTTTTAACTGGTATTTGTAATTTCAGGTGCAGACCGTCTGTATAACAACATTGAAGACATGATTGGCTATCGGCCCTGGCCTCATATGAAGTACTGCTGGAAATTTGTGACCCCTATTATTTGCACAGTGAGTTTATGCAGGCAAAACACTTCTCTAGTAGAAGATGACAGAATTTACTGATAATACTCTCAGTTTCAAGTGTTTTCTATTTATAGACAGTTTTTTTTATGTACAGTTTATATTTTATGGGAGACCGTGCATCTTCCACATGCTTTCACAGTGGCAACGTTTCAAGTATTTGCTTTAAATAGCTTTTCTTAGCAATCTTTGTGTCGGAACTGTCATAATAAACTTGAAGTTGCATAGTGCATAGCTTTTGTGTCGTTAAGAAAAAGTTTTAATATAAAGATTGGTATTTCTCAGAGGTAAGAGATCTAGAAAAATCTTCATCTGGTATGAAACCATATTTCTAAAAATGATAAAAAGTTCTGTAAATGTTGCACAAGTTATTTATAAGTACACGTTTTGTTTAGTGAATGATATTTGAGAATGTAGAACCAAGCTTTCAGTATGTTCAGCGTCTCGGTTAGTCTTAAGTCTGTTGGTGACACCTGTCAGCAGCATGTGACCTTCTGTAAAAGACAGGTGGGATCTTCTGCAATAGTTTATTTCAGAAAAACGTGTCTATCTAAACTGTATGTAAATCTTTCTAATCATCCTATCCTATTTATATTTTTATTTTTCTGCATCTCAGGGGACATTTGTCTTCTCCTTGGTTAAGTACACTCCTCTGAAGTTCAATAACACGTATGAGTACCCTTGGTGGGGCTATGCCATTGGAGGCTTCTTCACCCTCTCTTCTACCCTGCTGGTTCCTTTGTGGATGATGTATGCAGTCTGCAAAACCCCCGGGTCTATGCGGCAGGTAAATTAGCCTAATGAACCTGAAACCAAAGCCAACGTTGACAGTGGACAGAACAGAAGTAGTAATACAGTGCTGGCAGTGTTACGTATGGTATTGATTTACAATTATACCAAAATATTATATGTATAGAAATATACAGAAAATAGCTAAACAAGCTATGCATTTTATTTCAGTGTTTCAAAATGTATAACGATATTACTGAGTACTATGTGTGTTTATGTGTTTGTAGTGTTTATTAATAATTACAGCTTGCTGATTGGCACATGCACTATACTGTGGACACCCCTTCAAAGAATACATTTAGCTAAGGTTAACCAGGCTAGAGGGGTATATATATTGTTGGGGAGTTGAGGATGAGGTGGGGTGGTGATTATCCTACACCCTGACCTCCCCAACAATCTTGTCGCTGGATAAAATTCTTACAGCAATTCTCAAAATGTAGTTGAAATACTTCTTTTGACAGTAGAGACAGTGGGCCCTATTGTAGTAATCTCAAGGCGAGCCTTTAATGGCAAACCATGCAGCTTGATTTGAGGGAATATCAGTGTGTCTTTGCTATAGTAACGAGAAAAGTACAGCTTGCGAAACTTGAATGTGCAAAAGGCATGTACTAATTCTCTTTATTAATCATGGGTGTGTTTTGGGCATAACATGCATAAAACCATCAGCATTTCCCTTCAAGAGGCATTCCCTTTAAGTGCCTGGTGCACTCTGATTTTGGCTGATTGCTACTTCAGGGGCGCAGCAACCTGGATGTGTCCAATGAAAACTGATCTGCTTGTTTATGCTTATTCATTCTGTTTATTGATTGATTATATGATATAAAAGTTTGCATAGCTGCCAACAGGCACATGCTATTGGTTTGTGCACTGCTGAGTGTCTATGTGTGCATATTAATCGGGGTATACACGTTTTGAGGACGCGTCTGTGACAGTTCACTGCCTAGATAGCAATGAACATCTGACTGTTGAAGTCTGTTTAGGTTGTATTTAGTCAGTGGTGCACCTGTGTTGATAAAAATAGACTGTTTGCAGGTTGTCAGATAGCAATGTGCATCACGATGCGCCTTGCGCAGGGTGTAAGATAGGGCCCAGTTACTCCAACAAAAGGATACAGTACTTGATGTGTCCTAATGCTTTGTCTATATAGCATATAGTGTATAGAAAATATATATGCTGTAATTAGGTTTTGAGATTTAGCACTGATAAGAGAGCTCAGACTTTCTACTAAATACTGTCTATTAGTCTAAACGTTTTCTATCTGAAGTTTCCTTTTTAGTCAGCATTGGAGCTACGAGGCTAACATAACTAAAATACAGTAGAGATTTACAGCCATCAATTAGCACAGTACAAATTGCCTGCCAAAATCAGCACATACTTGCCTGAAACCATGGAGTTATTTTACACAAGCTCAAATAAACTCGTTTTTGTGGTTTCTGACATTGTAGCCTAATAGCTCTAGCATTAATTAAAGAAACAAACACGAGACCCCAAACATGCCTCCACTGAATGGCTTCATTTTTGTGGTGAAGTGAAAACTGTGTGTATTTGTTCTATGGTGCCAGATTTTTTTTTTCTCTGTGGTAATGAAGATCACTTTACTGACTAAACTGTAAATTGTTTTTATTTTTTCTGAAACAGAGAATGAGAACCCTGTGTTCCCCGGCTGAGGACTTGCCTTGTCCAAAATCTCCAAAAAAGGAACTGTCCTCTCACACATTTGAGACTTTCACGGATCTTCAGACCTTACGCACTGTGGACAGACAGACTCCAGTAGATGTATGAGCCACTCCGTTCAACATAAATATTCCCCCATACACACACACTCTCTCTCTTCAGCATTCTCACTCTTACACGGCAGCCCCTTACAAAAACAAGATCATCGTTCTCATCATCATCTTCATCTTTGTCGTCATTCTTATCTTCATTGCCACATGTCTACTTCATCTACAGCTATACAGTCTTACTTTAATTTACCATCTTTACGTTCTGTTTACTTACAATGTTTATTAGCTATTCTCTGCTACAGAAATATGGTATATTATATGGTATATATCAGTTGTGTGAACAGAGAAGTTAAGATGTTGCATATCATTACAGATAATACCAGTGCTGATATCTGGTATATTCATACCAATACTTATATTTATAAGTGATCCATATGGATATATTTTTCGGTATATTACAATGTTTAATCTTCATCAGGGTCTGTGCAAATGCAGTCCGTTTTAAATGCTGTATGATTGTATTGTATGTTCTTGCATGAATTGTGTGTTTCATTGCTGCATGTCTACATTTGTTATATATTAGTATGTTTTACACTGATGATATTTCTGAGAGAAGAGATTGTCACATATATATATATGGGCTCATTTGTAATAGATGAAGTTCCCAGTTTGGGCATAATATGCCTCACATAACTACTGTCACTTTGGTCCAGATTGGTGCCTTTATGGTTACTTTACATGAATAAAATTGTTTAATGTTTCTGTGGGAGTATTATTAGTTATTCATTTAAAATATTTGCATACATTACTCATAGTAAACATAATAGTGCTTTACATTCTCAGCTATAGAGTAACAGTTCCATCTACTGGACAAATCCTATAATTGCCAGCTCCTATAATCTTGTAATTACTCACAAATTATGAAAGGTTTTCAGACTGTTTCAACACTTCTATCAAACTAAGACTAATATTTCCAAGAATGGAAAAAGATTGACGGCTGTAAATGCACTACAATTCTTTGAAAACATCCTTGCTACCTATCCTGGTTATTGGAACCTTGTTATTGGATAAACTGCCACAAATAAGATATGCTATGCCTTCTTTAAATGTTTCAGACGTTTTTGTTTGTTTAATGTTGTTGTAATGCCAATGGTTTCATGTAAATTATTTTTCCTAAAAAAAAACAAAAAAAAAACAACAGGGACAGACAGGAGAGAAGCTGAAACAGAGATCAATCTTAAACCAAGACAAACAGAGATCAATAATCAGAAACAAAAACAAACAGAAGAACTGCTTACAACACACTAACAGGGTGGATCATACTTAGTGATATGCATTAACAGATTAGGCACAGAAGAAACAGATAATTAGTAATGAGTCCCAGCTGAGACAGATTACTGCACTGACATTGGCAGAGTGGTGACAGTGCTTCAGATGTGGAGGATTATGGGAGTTGTAGTTAAACATGTCCATTGAAGCACTCAGGGACATCATGGGAGAACTTCATTGGAAAAAAAACTTTAAAATTACAAAATATTACAGGACTTTTTTTTTTGATGGAGAGAAAATGTATATAAAACTGTAAGTTTGTATCAGAAGTGGAGACAATAGATAATTGCATTTTTTTTTACATTTATACCTTGCCTATTATTTTATTATTATAAACTGTATGTTAACAATGATGTATTTGCATAACAACATTACTTGTCTTTTAAAAATATAGATAGGTTAAAATTAACTTAACATTACAGAAATAAATACGTTAGAATGTTAAAATTATAGGTAATAAATGTATCCATCTACAGATTAGAACATAAATACTGTGGAAATACTGTATATGTGTGTGTATGTACAGGCAGGGGGTGGGCGGGGCTTATGGTGGAACATCAGTTCAACAGTTTCAACAGTTATGACAAAACAATCATGTCTCTATTTAGGCCAAATAAGAAGCCAAAGCTTTTTCAAAGGTTTGGAGGGAAAAGCAAGTGTTGAGAGTGTTCATACCTTATCATGCCACTTATTATACACTCAATCTGCTTGCTACAGAAAATCCTCTCTATATAACTCTTCAAGTGGTTTAAAAATGTTATGTTGGCTGTTTTGCAATATAACCATTAGATTGTAAGATATTCCACTGAAGCTGTTAACTAATAGAAAAAAAAAAACATTAACCACTAAAAAAATGGTAATATACTGCATTACATTTATCAAGAGAAACCTGGCACTTCTGTTTTTCATTTCTTTAAACACTATTTGTTGATGCTTTACAAGAAACAACATAACTACAGCTCTTTATTATTGATAATTGTTTTTAATTATTATCTGGGACACTATGTACCATGTAAATGAATGCAAATAAAAGCAGAATGCAATAATTTAAAATTCTCATAGACCCACAATTTAAATGTTTCACAATAGAACATAAAACAGATAACAGATGCTAAATTTTTACTATTTTACCATTTCTTGGAAAACATTAACCCATATAGAATTGTTGGATTAATCGTCTTCATACTTCAGTTAAGAAGCTTTAAACAACATCACTGGCGTTTCTGATGGTCTGCTTTGGCAGTGTTTTAACTGAGGAGTCTAAGCATTTAATTCTCTCACAATAAAGTTAAAACCAATTGGATAATTAAATCATCCATTACGCTCTCCAGGGAGCCTGTTTTTGCCAATAACACATTGGTTAAGACTAATTGCTGCAATAAACAAATTACCATAAGAAATATTTTCTCTTACATAACTCATAACGTTTTTAAACTGGAGCTCTATACAGATTTATGTATTTATTATTAACTATGATCAACCTCTAAAAAGTTCCCCATGGTGGTGAAAAACATCAGTTTTTCGTGAGAAGTTTCATCTTATATGATGAAAAAAACTGATAACAATTATATGTGAATATTTCCAGAAGCCATACAGTGACGAACAAATGTGTTTCGTCATATCTTTAGGTTACAATCCTTTGCCCAAATAAGATTATTAAATAAGTCTATGTAATTGGATGTATTATTCTCAGATGGTCTGAAAGGCTTTCTATGCTGAGTTTTATGCCCTCTAAGCTTAATAAAAATGATTATATTCATCTGATGTGCCACTGCTGTGTGGAAGATCATCATTTAACTTGTATTTGAAAAGTGTTTAAGACTTTACAATCAGATACACAAGACTGCATTTACATAAATAAGTTGTAATGTAAATGTAAAGTATAAAAAATAATGAACATATTGATGATTAATAATTACATTGCTTGCAAGTTGTGACCTATTGTGACCTACTGACAGAACTACATGTTCTTATTTTTCCAGGATCAACACTTACAATCTAACATTGTAATGGGATTATAACATAATAGTAAGTTCATAACACAATTTAATACTTATGTAATAATGTGGTAATAACACAATTGAAATAATGTGGTAATTTCAAAACAGTAATAATTTTGTAATGACATAACAATAACATTGTGGTAATAACACAGTAGTCATAACATTGTAATAACGTTATAAAGTAATAGCAAGACATGGTAATAACACACCAGTAATAAAATGGTAAACATTTATGTTTCTGTCCAGTCTGTTTAAAATTTATTTACAGTGTGTAAGCTTTTTTTTAATGTATTTTTCTTTGAAAGCACTGGTATTTATTTCAGAAAGTGTAACACACACTATAAACAATATATTTTTCAAAAAATGCTGTTCAATAATGATATTTATACTGTATACTCCTCATGTTATTGATATTGAGAAACACCTCTTATTACAGCACAATTTCACTGCTTAGTTCATGACCAATCCTGTATTTTCTCATAGAACTCAGCTTTTTTCATCCTGATCCTCTATGTGTTACTCAATAAACAAATAAGTTACCAGAAATCAATGTGTACTTACAGTTAAATGTTAAAATTATTAAATTGCATGGTGCAGATGTATTCTTCTAGGGGAAAACATCATAAGTAACATAATATGTTTTCATTATGAAAAAGTTCTTTAAATTATCTGTTATATGCAAAAAACTCTCTTCCATGATATTGCTTTGATATTGCTCTTTTTGACAACAAGCATATTTTTAACAGATCTAAAAATGACCATTTCTTGGTTTCATTTTGTTTGTTGTCAGTTGCGTAGCTGCATGATGGTCATTCTTTTCTGTGGTAATAATCCTATTGGTGATGAGTTCACCTCAGTGATCATAAACCAAACAGAAGCATCTTCTGTGTCTCCAGCATGGAAGCAGCTCATTATCTCTTCCCCTTCTCTGTCTCTGACATCTTCTCTTGGCAGTAGACATGCATATTGGGTTCATGTCCTTCTCTGGATCTTCTCTATTTCAGGTCTGTAATGTGACTGTATGCTCAGGCAATTCACAAGCAAATAAATATCTTGATTATATATGTGCTTAATAAATTCCGTTCTAATTCTTAACCATTGCAAGATATAACCATATATCAACCTTTCTTTTCTTCTCTTTGCTATTGTTATTGTACAGTAGTACAGTATAGTACTATACGAATAATATTTTAGTATCTTTATCAATGAAGATATATAAGACAACTAAGCAATAATTAATAATTACCAAACCTTGAGTGTATTATAGCGATTATACCACAGCTTCATTATGGCCATTTATTAAAAGATTTTGATTTAAAGAGGATGAGAAAATATGATCTGTTTTGTTATAAACACTAAAAACTATAAAAATAGTCCCATTGCTGCTCTGTTTGTAGCTGCGCTGTTTCTGTTTGGTTTGTAAGCGCTGCATCATTGCTAGGTTACCTGTATGTGGCAGAGTATTACATAAAGAGCTTTGGTTACAGTGCATTACCGGCACTTGTAGAACGCCTTTCAGCCAAACACCTTGCAGGGACAGTACTAACTGTGGTAACTGTGATATATATACAAAAGGGAGAAATGGTCGATATACATATGATATGATAGTTATTCGTTAGAAGGGCTCAATTAGAGATTGTCCAAGCAACTTAATTTCTTCTATAAAGTGAAACGTTGTTTGTTTCTACAGCATGCTTTGTTGAGGGTGCTACTTTTTGTTGTATATATTTAATATATAAACAAGCAAACAAACAAAAAACAATGTGAGTAGACAAATAAAAGTTTTATTTATACCAATCAAGCATAACCCTACGCCTAGTTTCTTTACCAATTATCCATTTTTTTTAATCTCCACTAAAGATATAGGACAGATTTTAGTCCTTTAATTACAGACTGTTTACTTCTGTTTCTCTACATACTTTATTGACCTCCTTCCATCTTGTCCTTTAAGGTACTGTTTGGGTGGTGGATCATTCTCAGCACGTTTTTAAACACCTCTGTGTTACTGCTAGACTGAGACTGAATAGACCACCAACCAGAAATATCCAGCCAGCAGTGTCCTGTGGGCATTGCCCTGTAGGTGTCCTGTGAGCTCTCATGAAGGACTAGAGGATGACCAACACAACTTGTGCATCAACAGTTTCAGAGCTTCTGGTTTATCTCAGACCTGAATTTACCTACAGGGTGGAGCAGCTGTAGGTATGAGTGTCTAATAAAGTGGAGGACAGTGAGTGAAGAACACAGTGTTTAAAAACTCCAGCAGCACTGCTGTATCTGATCCACTCTTACCAGCAAAACACAAAATAACACCTTACACACCACCACTATTCCAATCAATGTCACTGCAGTGCTGAGAATAATGATCCACCACCCAATTAATAGCTGCTCGCTGGTGGTCTGTCCTGTGGGGTCCTGTCTATTGAAGAATGAAATGAAAGGAGGATAATAATAAAGTAAGCAGAGGAACATATACAGGACTACAGGTAGTAATGATATAGTTACAAAGTACTCCTATATGTTCAGAGGAGCTAAAAAAGACTATGGGATGGAATATAAAATAAAGCAAGGATTAATGTTATGCTTGATCAGTGTACGTGCAAATTCAGTGTTTTTTTATTAGATGGCAGAAACCTGGATAGACTGGTCTTTGTTTTGTGAAGAGCTGAAAAAGAGTCACTTGTCAGTGCATGTCTTTTTCCATTTTAAAGAATGTTTAGAGCAATATGTTATTCCTGAGTGGTTGCAGTGATCTTGAGCATTCATTTTGTAAAGCTGAGGCAGGGGCATGGTATTTGTGCATGTCTCTGCATGGCTAGACAAGAGAACTCTTCATTCTGAAGTCAGCAAGTCTTTTCCAACATTTCTGTGAAGGTTGAACATCAGAACAGTTTCAGACTACAGAGGGCAGCATATAGACACTGTAAACTAATCACTTATTTCTAGCAGACTAAAGACCACAGAAAAAAAATAAAAACTGTGCAGTTTTACACCTCTTTGTACTATAATATAAAGCCAACATCCGAACATGTATTGGTATAGAAACAGGAAATGGCTGCTAAGAGGATTTGTTGGAGGATGAGGAGCATGTCCTATTTTGGGATTTTTTCTCTATCAGAACAGTGGGCACTGGAGTGAGATCACATGCTTTGATCTTCATTCTCATAATTGTGAATGGAAATACTTGCCAGTGCCTGTGCGCATATTGGGGAATGCAATAAGAATGAATTAATACACTGATAAAAGAGATAAATGTTTCTTATACTATACGAATTGTTTATCACTTCAATTTAGAATTATACTTCATGCGGTAACAATCTGGAGGATAAGGAGCATGTCTTTTCTTTGGGATTTTTGTCTGTATCAGCCAATGAAATGGACACTGTTTTAGAACAAATATAATCTACTGTGTAACTGTGTAACTTTACTTGATTACTTTTTTTCTAAAAAGCAATGAGTTATATTTATTATATTACCTGGTTTTGTAATGTTCTATAACATGTAACCTCTTACCAGTTGTATATCATTGCATCTACTATAAAATCTCAGTAAATGCACTGGCATTGATGTAAAGATTTTTTTCTGTTTGACATTCTGATGAGAATATTTCATATATCAAGCTATAAAACTATAAAAAGTGCTTCCTCGATTCATCTTAAATACACTTCATTGCAATACATACATTGAATCTATTAATGTAAGTTGAATAAACCCAACTTATTTGCTTGTAAGTAATTTTTATTAGGTTGTATGGATGAACATTGTACAGTTTCTGCATAATACTTTTTATTTGATTTAATGGATGAGTTGTCCATACCCTTTTGGGGTAATTTTGGTAGGCCTGTCACTCCTGGGACGGTTCACTTCTTCTCCATGTTTTCTTAATTTGCGAATAATAGTTCTCACTGTGGTTTGCTGTGGTTTGCTGTGCCAAAGCCTTATAAATTACTTTGTAACCTTTTACTGATAGACTGATGGACAGCAATAGCTTTGTTTTCTCATGTGTTCTTGAATTTCTTCAGATTGAGGCATGGTGTGTTTTTTTTGTTTATCCTACTCCATGTTGTTAGACAGGTACTTTTAAGTGATTTATTGATTTATTTATAGACATTGAATTTTTCCAAAGCTTTTCAAATAAATGTAGATAGGTGGGGGTGTGTGTATGGGGGCGGGCAATTACTTCACATAGGGCCAGGATTGTTTGGATTTTTGTAAAATTTTTTACAAATTTTTACAAAATTTTTAGTATGATAAAAAGTATTTATTATGCAGTTGTTTTTTCGAGAATACAATATTGTACACAGTGATTGCCTGTTCTAAATTCCATGGCCAGCAGTGATAATCTCTGAATAGGATGCGAACTGTAGTAAAACTGAATGCTTATAGCGTTTTGATTCATGAGGGTCCAACCAGGAGCCTGTCAGATGGCCAGAAGGGACAGATGGATGAACAGGAAGAAGAAAAAGGACTGACAGTGAGGCGAGGGGAGGGTCAAAGTAGCCCCCTCCCCCATCACGTACACTTGTAGCAGCTAATAACTAACACCATGGAGCCTTATCATCCGCTCAGCTGAGTCTGGGATTAGCTGTAATGCTCAATTCTCCATACAGCTGAATTGAAAAGCAGCCTGAAAACTGCAACAAAATCATTTTTTTTTTGAGCCTGCACATTTTCCTTGCTTGGGTTGACTGCCAGAATTAGTAATGCAGTCTGTCTCTCTCTTACAGAGTGGGTGTAACATGTGTTTAATGATTTTTTTTTTCTTCTCAGTTAATCGACCTGAAAATAAAGAAAAAAAAAAACATTTCATAAACTTTAATCCAATTCTTTGATTAGTATTATTGTTTAGCCATATGGCTAATGCCTATCAATAGAATGCTGCTTGAATCAACATGAGCTCTGTGGAACAGTACTCATTATATAAGAACACTGCAATTATTGCCCTGCAGGCACCACCTACCGCCTCTCTCGCCCTCTTTTCTTTCTCTCTTTCTTTCTCTCTCTCTCTCTCTCTCTCTCAGTTTTTTTCTCTCTCACACACAAATATATGCACACACTCATTGCTCTCTTCATGATATGTAATTGAGCTGTACTAACAGCTGTAGTCAATTCTTAAGTGGTAACCTTTCATTTCCTGTTATAAGCTAAAAGGCAAGAGCTACAGACCCAGAGCCACCTAAAGCTGCAATTTGGAAGGCTGGGCACCTGCAGGCAGTTAGCTTCACTGCAGTGGGTCGGCGAGCGGAGAGTAGAGCCTGTAAGCGTGAGGACAAGCCAGAACTCTGACAGACTTCAAGATCCTAATTGCACCCTAATACCCCTTCATTAACGAGGCTTAATGAGGAAAACGAGTGTCTTCTCCATCCCTTTGTTTTGAGCCTGTGAAGAGGCTGGCTTATTCACAAGGGAAGCTGGAATGAAGAACCTAAGATGCTCAAATGCAATACTGCTGTTGAGGAACATCAGAAAATAGAAAAAAAAAGAATGTGGCCTATAATTAGGATATAATATTTAGGAGGTCTTGCAACATCACTGTTTTTGGAACATTGTTCATGTTAGAACATCCATCATGAATTGATGCCTCGCTCAGAACTTAAGAGTAGTTTAAATAGAATTTTAGTGTAATATTAAGAAAGGAAGCGCAGGTTTTGCAAGGATTAGGGTCAATTCTATCAGCTAAAGAACACTACTCCTAGCAGCATGTTGGCATTCTTAACCCTTTACAGTCCTCATCAAGGTAAATCAAAAAAGGTTATGTTTTTTTTATGTATTTATGGCAATAATACAACAATTAGCGTTTCTTTTTCTTTTTGAAGTTTTTGAAATGTACACCTCTATCAAATGTTATGTATGAGATAAAACATAGTAAAATCATTACACTCAATACGATCAATAAAAAACATCTGAAACTATAAGCTGCTGAAAACTAATACTACTGACACACAGTGATCTCTAGTGGATTCTTTATCCTAACATGCCTCGGATATGGTGGCTCAAATGTACTCTTACAAACAGCTGATTTATAACAGAATTTAAAGGGTTAAAAGCATAAGGGGAATATTCCTAATGTGCCTTTCAAATCTTTATTTGGGTAGTTTAATGATGTGTACAGCCTCAGATAGATGCATGCTTTCAGCTAACTGCATGTTTTAGACTAGATTATAAATTAACCATTAACTCTAGTCCAAGATTTGTGTGAATATTCCAGCATTCAATAAGACCTAAGGTAAAAAAAAAAAAGGCTATAAACTCAAATTAATCGTTAATGCAGAGTCTTGTTCTTGACAGTAATGACACTGAATTGACAGAATTCGTAATGTTTTATTCCCTTTTCAAACAACAAGGCCAGCTTACAGTGTTGAGTATCGAACTCTACTAGTTACAACATCATTGCATCACTTGTGTTTACTCTGCCTTTTTTTTTTTTACATCACTACACTTCATGCACTGCACTGGAAACTGTGACTAAACAACACAGACCTCTGATCAGACATTTCACATCTCCAGATACCTTCTAAACTTCTGTGGTTTTGGTGAAACAATATTTTAATATTTAATATAAACTTTATGAATGACATTAGGCTGTACATTCTTGTCTAGAGAAACATAATATGACCTTTGAATCATGTTACACATTTTGGAGAATGTAGGTTTTGGTTATGTTCAAACAGCAGATTAAAGTGGCTCAAATCTAATCTATTTAATTATATTTTAAACAGAGGAGTTGCAGATCTGTGTGGTGGTGTGAACAGCAAAACCCTATAGTTCAGTTTGATTTGGATCGCTTTCAAATCTGATACACTGCAGGGGGTCTTAAGGTGAACCATTCTGAGCCAGATCAGAATTCATGTGAAATGTATGACAATATATTCACTGAAAATGCAGGAAAAAGGGAAATGGACAACAGCAATGAGGGAGGTTTTCAGCGGTGGAATAGCACCTCCACACATATTGAAACTGCTCTGTGTTTGAAAACGTTTTCAACATTTCCAAAGAAAACAACATTTTCAAACTAAACATGGCCATGGAAGGATGTGGCAAGTAAAGAAAATATTTTAAAGAAACCAAGGATGCAAACCAGAGAAGTGCCTGTTGCTGTCAGCCAATGGAATTCCTGTGATGCGGGTAAAGATGAAACTGAAACTTCACGTGAAGCATTGCGCTTTTGCGCAAACTTGTCAGTTTGGGAGCACACACTTTTTTTAGACAAAGGTATGATGTAGATCACATTAATAATATAATGTGGACAGCCTAAACAAACATTTTGGGCCACTTTTCCGTGCTGTGAGAACGTAGCCCTATTGGTGTAGTGTGTTGTACAAGTCTGTCCAGGGAATCAAAGTCTAGTCTGCCATAAGAAAAGTAGTGTTATTACCCTCTAAACTACACCAATCACTCAAGAATTACTATCTAATCACTGCAGCTTTCAGAAATGTGCACTGTAATTATTATATCAAACAGGAAGTGTAGTCTATGTGCAGTTTCTCATGTTTCTCATTTAGTTGTGGAAGTCCATCATTTAAAATCACTTTTAACGTCTTACACAGGGTATGCACACAATGAATATGCACATGATGCAAGTGTTACAATAATAAAGTCAAATTCACTGGCCTTTTTAGGCTCATACACTTCAAACACATTGTGTAAAGCAAATAAAGTACTGCCATGTTACATAACCAATATAAATATTTAAATAATCATAAACTATACAGGCAGAAATGTTGGGTCCTGCTCATTTATTGTTACCTCTGTAATCAAGGGTATTTAAAAAATTAGTTTCAACAGTTCTTGTTGGAGTAACTGTCTCTACTGTCTCTACTTCGATTCCACTGCTGTAAGAATTGAGATCGTGATGTTGATCACTTCCTCATCACCAACTTTTAAACTCATCCCAAAAGTACTATTATTCCAGAGAACACACTTTCACTGCTCCAAAACTGGGTGCTGAAGTGCATTATACCCCCCCCCCCCTTAGCACATTTCTGGCATTAGGTATGCTGCAAATAGGTTGATTTTCTGACCTAGAGAGTCCTATTCTTTTGTTAATACTTCTCTACAAAGACTAGATAAGCTGTGTTTGTGCACTTTCACATTTTTGTAAGCAATGGATGCAAACTAAAGTGTCCACAATCATTTTGTAACACATACTGCATTTTTATAGGCTAAATATTTTTGATTTTCATTTGAAAGTTGGTACACTGAAGCATAATTCATCACCATATTAAACTCATAAAAAAAAGTACACGACTGAGCTACAGAAAGCGTTATCCAAACTTACTTAAACATCCAAAAAATAACCACTTCAGCCAATAACGAACGATTACTCGAAAATACTCATGTGGCCTCAGATCCTGCCACTGGTCTCGGTTTATGCAGCTTCTGTCTTTTTGTGTCCCACAGGACCCACATTTCTCAGAACCTAATTTACTTTCTCTTTATCTTCTCACTCTTTCTATCTCTTCCCCTTGTCATTTCCCTTGTCTTCCCCTCGGCTCTTGTCTTTCTTTATCTTGCTCTATACGCTGTAACTCTGAGTCCTCTTCTTTCACTGACTCTCATTGATAAATATCAGAGGTCCTCTGGAGGTGGGGCTCCCCATCTGTCTGTACAGCATCGGCTGTCCCAGAGTGGTCTGCGGCAGGCTCAAGTTTCCACTTGACAGGTCAAAACTGGCCTGGCTGTAGAGCCTCTGTCCAAAGCCTGTTCCAGACTGATCGAAGCTGGACTGACTGTACTGCCTGAAACTACTGCTGCGTTTCTCTGAGAGGCTTCTGGAGAGGTGGCGCTGACCGGAGTTGTGTAAGCCTGTCTCTTTGTAGGCAAACCAAATGTTACCAGCCCACAGGGAGAAGTTCAAGAAGCCAAAGGCCTGGAAGCAAGGAAGGATGGTTCAGTCAGGACAATCAGTTCTAGTAAACACTAATGATACTTGGCTTGAATGATTGGTTCTACAAAAAACAGAACACTGTAAACCCAAAATTATTTTACATTTGTAGTGATTTAATACATTCCAATGGGATCTTTGAGTTAAATTAACTAAGAATTAACTTATAAGAGTTTAATCTGTTTTCATTGGCAAATTCTTTTCTACTGGTTTTACTGGTCTACCATCTTTTTGCATACCAGATATTTTTCGGTAAGAGCAGATGGGGTTTTGTAAAAAATTCTGACTAAAAGGCTTTCTTCCAGAATCAACACTCTGGGAACTTTGTAGGCTATTCATTTTCAGTCTCATAGTGAAACTTACCACCGACATGTTAAGATTGGTCCAAGCAGGTTCTTGTAGGGTCTCACACAGGTTCTCTGGATCTCTGCAGGCAGACAATAAAAGCTGCATTTGACCAACATCTGTGGCTTTCTTCAATCCAGAGAGAGTTTTAGCCCAGGCTACTGAACTCACAAACCACAGACCCGAGAAAACCACTGTTACCAAACAATCCTGTAAAAAAACACACCAGATGTAAAATGTGGAGGTTATTTATTAATACTAATATTTATTAATTATTGTTATTATTATTCAAGTGATACCAAAAGCAATCAACTTCACTTGGAATGTATTTATTATTAGCTACTTTGTTTGAATTGTGGTGAATTTGAATGTAATGACTGAAGATTCCGTTTACTCACCACTACAGGGCCTCTGTTCTTTTCTCTGTACTTGTTCTGGTAGAAGATGTAGACTACTGTAGCCAGGAGGGAGTACAGAAAAGCGAGAACAGAGACAGTAACGAAGAACTGCGCAGAAGACGAGTAATCTCCCTCGAGAAAAACAGTCTCATGCCTCTTCCTCTCACAGAGAAGAGCATTAAAGTGAACCTGCTGGAGTCTGGAGGAGCAGCACAGGAGAACCATCAGCACATTGTATTACATTCTATTAAATCCATTTCACAAAAGTTGGGATTCTGTGTAAAAAGTGATAAAAATGTAAATTAAAAACATATGTAGAAATTGAGACATTGTAATATTACATGGAAAACATTAACTCATTTAAAAAAAGTGATTTCAGCCAGACTAAGGAAAACTAAGGAAAAATAACAATCACATGAACAACCTCAATCACATGAATTGGAATAAAAAAGAGCATTTTAGAGACGCAGAGGTTTACCAATCTGTGAAAAACTTCATCTAAACAATGTAGAACAATTTTAGATAAATGTTCACAAATCATATTCTACAAATAGTGCTTCTCACAGCATCAGATTAGCAGAATCTATATTACATTTTTAGCTTTTACAGGGCATCTATACTTTGTCCAAACTATATAAACAAAATGACTTGTTAAAACACTATTTATACATCAAATTATTATATTATAAACACTGTTATACACTAAATATTGGGACATTTGGGCAGTGATGTCAGATACTGATGTACTTGATAATGATGATGATTAGTGCTGGATCACATACTGGATTGCTTTATATCTCTGTAGCCAACACTTGTAATTAGAAAATGATGAATTTATGCTCCTGTGCGATTAATACAAAGCATCCCATTCTACTGGCAATATGTTTCTATGGAAAAATTCCAAGCTGCAGGTGTTTGTGTGCAGTGGATGGCCATCCAATTTTTTTGGTTTACTTATATCTGTGATGTACTGCTGTGCAGTTCTATTGCAAAATAAAAATCTTATAGACTACTGCATCCAGGATCTTATTCTTATTCACAATACAGGAATACTATTCAGCAACAGTTCAAGGTGTAGGTAAATGTGATTAAATAAATAATCAACTTCCAATAATAGATCTTCCTCTAATGTGTCCTAATTTGCTTTGTAGAGAATTACATTAAAAAAACCTTTTCTATTGACACCTGAATCATTTTATCGATTGAGGTGCACAGATCACTGTAGAGTTTTATCCACTTCCACGCCTTTAACAGACAGACAAGTCTGCACAAATCAAATCTAGGCCTGTCTTGCCAGAGGCAATACAGCGGTAATTACATGTGGTATAGTACAAGCTGTCTTTCTTCTTTTTTAACACTCTCTATAATAGGATGATTGTTATGGAATAATGTCTTGTGGAATAGATATTAAATAACTCATTACTTTGCTTACAGTTAACTACACTATTGAAAATACGTATTACATGCAAATACACTGTTTCTGTAGTTTCCTTTCACCCCATTTAGACATTAGTGCTAAATTTAGTCATCAGCCCTTGCAACTGTCACTTTATATTACAATATAGGGCTGTGAGAGTGGGTGGATGAAGTCTTTGCACACTTCCTCTGAGGCATGACAGATCTGTCACCACATCTGTCTAAGACCCCACTGACTGCAAACCTCTGCTTTGCCAAGAGCGGTCCCCTCAAGGCCTTAATCCGGTAAGAATGAAGTGTTGTGTAATAATTTCTGATTCATTTATCAGAAACCTTATTTATTCAGCTCTGATATCCAATATCATAAAGAGTAATGATCGCACTCACCTGAACGGATAGGCGAATCTGATACTGATGTTGCTTTGGGTTTTATCCAGACATTCCACTTTAACCGTTATCTGCCCAGAATATCCGCCACATAATGCAAATGCAAAAACAGCAAAAAGCTGCGAAAGTAAAGCAAAAAAAAAAAAAAAAAAAACACTCATGAGAAGTCTTCTACATACACAATCTTTCAGTTCAACCCCTGTCAAAATTTTTTGTTAAGAAGAATATGTTAATGTTAATCTGTTAATTTGTCTATACATTCTTACAATATTTTTATTCAACGTTTCTAAATGCTCTGGTAATATTGCTGCAATGTGACTTGTGTCAAAGTTTTCATTTTTATTTTTGTGAATGTTATTTTTAAGATCTCCATAATGATTGTCTTCATGTAGCTGAAAATGTTATGTGAGAAATGTTTAATAAAGATTGTTTTACATTTTCAGAACATTCCTGGATCATTATTTCTTAAACATTACAGGAAAACCTTTTTGGAACATAAACTTCTAAACTTACAGCTTTCTTTGTTAGCTGGAACTGAACATAAAGGAACACTTTGTAGTTCTATAATTAAAGACTGTAGTCCTTCTGTTTCTCTACATACTCTGTTCTTCAGGGGTCAGGACCCCACAGGACCCCCACAGCACAGCTATTATTTGGGTGGTGTCTGGCACTGGTATGAGTGGATCAGACACAGCAGTGCTGCTAGAGTTTTTAAACACCTCAATGTCACTGCTGGACTGAAAATGGCCCATCAGCAGCGTCTTGTAGGCAGCGTCCCGTGAGCACTGATGAAGGACTAGTGAATAATCAATATCAACTTTTCAGCAACAGATATAAAGCTTCTGTCCATTTACTGAATGCATAGACTACAATATGTGACTTTAGTCCTTTCCTAAGTCGTGTGGTTTAAAAAAAAAATGCAATGTAAACTTTGTCTTTCTTATCCAACACAGAATATCAATGTTAAAAGAAACTCTTAACTAGACATCATATACAAAGCTTTAGCACTGAGACATCACTTCTTTACAAATTCTAATAGCACTACAAATCTCTAGGACACTGTACTAGAACACATTAATGCAATTACTAACATGTGTTTTCATTTTAAGTCATAGAGGACCTATTTATAGTACTCCTGACAATTTTCCCCTAAAACCGCTTTAATTAGAAAGCAGAGACCATTACCTCTGACTCCCTCTGACCCAAATTAACCCAAATGAGATTTTCATAAAAAATTATCTGCTTTTTAATTAGCCTTTATGTAGAGCCAGAAAAAAACGTTTTTCACTTTTTTATTTATTTTCATTTTCATTAACATAGTCTGTCAGTGATCTTATGAAATGACTGAAAAAGGAATTTTGTCAAACAAATCTCACAGAACTCTGAGTACATGTTGTACTATTAGCATCTGGAGAAGTAGCTAGCAGATAGATGCAGAAGCAGCCACCATAATAGTGCTCTAAATTGTGGACAAAATTTAATTTTATATAATAATATAATAAACAGACTGGTTCTCCATTATTACCCTCTTGTTCTGTTCTAACAAAATGAACCCTAAAATATAATTTCCATTCCCTCTTTGCTCACTTCACTCTGGTGTCATGGAAGAAAGTAAATAAGAGAACATGAGAGAGACTGAGGAGAACATCAGCAATATAGTATTTAATGTCTTTGTACAATGTTTTCTTATGTGTTTTTCTTTTCAAAATGTTCATAATTCTAACTCTGAGAACAATGGCTGTGGACATCTTTCCAACAAAAGTGAAGGAACCACAGGTTTAGCACCCCTGCTGGTTGATGTATAGCACTGATTATTATCCCCATCTGTTTTAATGACAGAAGAAACCATTTTCCATCTTATTTTTTACTAAACTGTCTTTCCATCTCCAGTGTTTATATGTTTAAAATGTTATTCTGCTATATCACAAAAAGTGGGGTTAAACTAGTGATTGACAGTGTTGCTTGTAAGAGACTGTCTGCAGGAAATGGATTGCACACTTTCTGTTAATTACATGGAGTTGCTGAGATATGTTCACACTTAAAACAACATGATCTGCACTTTTACTGTTGGAACATTGAAGTTACAAGACAAACTGTGTATGCATTGAAAAATTAGTTTTTGCTTGTGGTTCTTTAGACTGAGTTTTAAACTCAGTGAAGGCAGTCTGAGACAAGGTTGTTCTGGGAGAAGTGGGTGGATGTACCAAATTAGATAGATGATAGATGATTCTCTGGTTGCAAATTTGTTTTATTTGATTTTAACAAAACAGAAGAAATGAAGAGACACCATTTACTGAGGATATCTTTATATATAGAATCTGCATTTGGATGATTATTTTGGAAACAGGTGAAAACAGGTATTTCCCTTTCTCTCTCTCTCTCTCTCTTTCTCTTTATCTATCCATCATTTCTTATGTATCTCCTCTCATCACCTTTTTGTATCTACCCCTCTTCATACAACTTTTCCCCCTTTCCACACTTCATAGAATACACATAAAACATTTATAACATCTAACTCAAACTCATCTGTTAAAGTAGTGATGAACCACAACAACCAAACCCCTGAACAAAATAAAAAATTAATAAAATAAAATTCTTATAAATTGTCTTTTAATAATAATATTGTGATGTGGTGAGGTGTGACAATTATTCAATTAAAGCAAAATGAGAAATAAAATGTACTGAATAATGAAAAGAAGCGTGTACAGTAAATCCATATCCATGCACGAACAAACACACATTAGTTACAGTTGTGTATAAACGTGTGCAAAGATCAGTGTACAGAGCTGATTACGGATTAGCATCGATCTTGCACATGTCAGTAAGAGCAGATGAATTATTCAGAAAGGAGAGACTACAAACAGGAGACTGGTGCTGGGACCCCTCACAGTGACTGAACCTGATGAAATAATTGAACCTTCTCTCAGACATGAATATCCAGCCCCACAGTTCTACATCTATATAGAGATTTCATGCTTTAAAAATAGTATATCCTCTGCAATATTCACTGATAAAAAATGACTGAATTACCTGTAAAATAAAAAAATAAAAGCATGGTAAATTAAAAAAAAAAAAAAGTAATGCAAATTCTTTCTTACCGGAGCAAATATGACCATACACATTGATGAAGACGATTGATCATCAGTCTGTATATCTCTCAAAGAAGGAGTGACGGCTCCTCACCCATCCAACAGCTCAGACACTGACTGAGAATTCACTACAAAGACGCATCTACATAGGAGCCAGGCACTGTGTGTGTTAGAGAGAGAGAGTGCGTGTGTGTGTGTGTGTGTATGACTATGAGAGACAGAGTGAGAGAAAGAGAGAGAGAGAGAAAGAGAGAGATGTAACAAAGGAAAAATAAATCAATACAAACAAAGGTGATACAAATTGTTCTAAGTGCTTTGAGAAAATAACCCTTTTTAATTTAGTTTATTCTGAACCATCTTTGTAATTAGGATATACACCTTGTGTAGGATCTCTACATAAGGTTAAGGTTAAAGTCCTCAAGATCTTTTACAAACCTGGTTCTTTAGTGAGCCAAAAGTGTCTCTTCTATGTAAAAAAAGAAGACTTTTGTAACATTTCCCAATCTAATTTCTATTTCATGGATACCAAAATGTAAAAACACAAAAGTGTGTTTAAGACTTGTTGCATTCCAAACACAGCATTTCCAATAAAAATTCTATCCACAACACTAATGAACACTTCTGTGCTCAGATCACTGCACAGGTACTGATATTCTGCATTACACTCAAGTGAAAAAAAAGATGTCTATGGATCCAGCGAGATGGATATGTATTGTATTTTACACTAGAAAACAGTAAGAATTTAATATGTGCAGCAAGTTAATTATGAATATGTTCTATCACCAATCCTTCAACACTGCTGACAGGAAACATGCTTCAATTTTAACAGATAAACTCATGAAGTTTTTTTTTCTTTAGATCTAACTGACTCTGACTCTCTGACTCTTATTAAATCTTTTGTTGGCACCTTGTTTGTAAATTCTTGGTAAGCTCCTTGATTAAGGTTTATGGTAATTGGCACATTTTCCCCAGAGTTGGTTATGATATAATTTTTGGAAACTGTAACATTAGGAGTCTTGTCCAAGAACTATTTAGTATTTTTATACTGGTACCACTTTAAAATAAGACTACCCCAATAGGTTTATACATGGCTTATAAAGGAGTTTATTTATGTTATGAATTGGTTTATCACAGCTTAAAAACAAGAATAAGCAGTCAAAACTTGAAGAGGAAGAGTCAAGTTATTTATAGCCAAATTAATAACCATTTATAAACCACTCATAAACCCTTTATGAAGATATTCATATTTCAAAGTTGTACTATTGTACTAAAAGGGATTCTTAAATGAATTTAACAAGTCTTTGGATGCTTTATTTGTTCACTGTTTGGGTAACATGCTCTTCACAGCAGTGGAAAATGTGTTGCAGAAGGTTCTATATAGTAGCTTTAAAAAAAAAAGTTTTTTGTTGATGTTCTACACTGAACAACAAACAAAATTAGACCCAGAACATAATAAAGTGCTGCGCTTACTCATCCAAATAATTATACCCCAGTCTGGCACATGTAGTGCAGCAGTGTTAACTATGGTATGCCATGAAAATGTAAATTAGTAAAAGTTTGTACTTCAATTCAGCAAAACCTGACTAAGGTACAGATCATTCAGTGTTAATTGCTCAATTTTTTACCCAGGACATGAATGTCATATTGTTTTGAGTACACAATGTCCAAAAGAACATTAATCTAACAGAAAATAATGTTTTTCTGCTTTAATTAATTGTTGAACTGTTTTAATAGCCTGTTTTAATAACCTTCCTTTAATGAAACTAAGCTCATAACCCTAAATTCCAGGCAACAATTTAAACCGTCATTTGTAAAATAGGAGAATATTAAAAACCTAATTAGGTTATTTAAGCAAATCAAATCATTTCACAGAGAGCAAGGTGCAGAATTCTCTCTAGTTTAATTCCACACTGAGAGATGTAGCCCCTAAATGTCAAACATACATTTAACATACGTGTATCAGTTGTTTTTCGATGGTTAAGACCCCATAGGACCACCACAGAGCAGGTTTTATTTGGGTGGTGGGTGATTCTCAGCACTGCAGTGACATGTGACACAGTGACGAGGTCCTGGCATGAGTGGATTTGACACAGCCGTGCTGCTGGAGTTTTTAAACACCTCAGGGTCACTGCTGTACAGAGAAAAGACCACCAATCAAAAACATCCAGCCAACAGCTTCATATGGGCAGCATCCTGGGACCTCTAATAAAGGACTAGAGCAGGGGTGTCCAAACTACGGCCCGCAGGCCATTTGCGGCCCGTTTCCTTTTTTGGAGTGGCCTGCGAGTTATTTTAGAAATAGAAAGAAAGTTGGCCCGCTGTTAAGCAGGTTTTTATCATGTGAGATTCAAAGTTTGAACGCTAGGTGTCAGAAACGGGCCAAATAATCTAAAAGCTGAGAGGATGCGCATTTCCAGCGCAGCAAAATGGGCCAAAGAGTCTAAAAGCGGAAAAGGTGTGCATTTCTAGCGCAGAAAATCGAGCCAAAGAGTTTAAAAGCGGAGAGGGTGCGCATTTCTAGCTCAGAAAAACGGGGCAAAGAGTCTAAAAGCGGAGAGGGGGCGCATTTCTAGCGCAGAAAAACGGGGAAAAAATCTAAAAGCGGAGAGGGTGCGCATTTCTAGCGTAGAAAAACGAGGCAAAAGAGTCTAAAAGCGGAGAGAGTGTGCATTTCTAGCGCAGAAAAACAAGCCAAAGAGTTTAAAAGCGGAGAGGGTGCGCATTTCTAGCGCAGAAAAACGGGGAAAAAATCTAAAAGCGGAGAGGGTGCGCATTTCTAGCGCAGAAAAACGAGGCAAAAGAGTCTAAAAGCGGAGAGAGTGCGCATTTCTAGCGCAGAAAAACAAGCCAAAGAGTTTAAAAGCGGAGAGGGTGCGCATTTCTAGCGCAGAAAAACGGGCCAAAGAGTCTAAAAGTTGCCGTGATTAAGGAGTTTAATATTAAGAGTCATCATGAAATGAAACATCAATTTGAAAAATCTTAGTTTACACAACACTGTCAAAGATAAAGATAGTAAGTCAAGTAAAATGGTGTGTAAATGAAAGTAATCAGGAAAAAAGTATTATTTAAAGTGGTATATTTCATTATTTGTTTTATTACAGAGTGTGGCCCATGGACACCCCTGAACTAGAGGATGACCAACACAAACTGTGCAGTGACAGAGACAGGTGAACTTCTGTCTTTTACTTTATCTACAAGATCAAGCAGCTAAGTATGAGTGTCTAATAGAGTGGAGGACAGTGGAGGACAGTGTTTAAAAACTCCATGCATTTCAATGTTTTAACATTGTTCTTAACATTGTTTCCTCAGCGACAATAAACTATTCTATTCTATTCTATTCTATTCTATTCTATTCTATTCTATTCTATTCTATTCTATTCTATTCTATTCTATTCTATTCTATTCTATTCTATTCTATTCTATTCTATTCTATTCTACAACAGAGCTGTCTCAACAGCACATCACTATCACACACCACCATGTCAGTGTTACCACTGCAGTGCTGAGAATGATCCACCACCCAAATAATGCACAATGCTTTGTGGTCTATCCTGTGGGGTCCTGATCATTGCAGAACAGGGTGAGAGAAGGATAATAAAGCTTGCAGAGATACAGAAGGACTACAATCTCTAAGTATAGAAGAGGTCATAATATTTAGACGTGATTATGTATTTTCAGATGCAGACAGACACAGACTGATATTCAGCATTGCAAAGTTTACTCACTTGTCAAAGCATGTTTGCCCTCATTATATCTGTGAAACAGCTGAAGGGAAAGGAATAGTCAATAATCAGTCCTGATAACAAATTGAGAGGTGTAATGTTAAGTTATGCATGGCTGCCCCCTCCTGGGCAGACATAGATCACTCCATGGACTGAATGTAGTTCTGTTAAACTCTGTTCTCTTCAGTTTAGGCGGTTGCACAACAGCACAGGAGTTTGTGTTACTCATGTTCTCAGGGGTATATGAGTACAGGGCCTTCCATGACTCAATTTGACAAATATTGGGATTAGCCTAAGGAGTCTAGAAATCACCACCAGTTCCCTGATCTAGGGCAGAATAATTACACAGATTGGTGAAAAGAATAGAGATGTTCTTTATCCCGTTTAATGTTCTGTTAAACTTCTTGGTGGAGCACATTTTTAGTCACTATGTCACATCCTGGTCTTGTCTCATGTCTCTGTGTGTGTCCCACGTGACCTGTGTCCCTGTGTTCTGTTTCAGTACTTTTCCACCTGTGTCAATTTGTAGCTCCGCCCCCTAGCCCCAGGTGTTTCCACTTTCCTTGTGTGCTATAAAGCCTTCCTTTGTCTCTTGCCCTTCGTCGGTCTTTGCACCTTCCCCTGTCGTTTGTCTCTCTCTGTGTTTCATAGCCTCTGTTCCTCGTGCCTTAGTTTCTGTGTTCATCTCTTGTTTAATATTTCTAGTTTCTTGTTTATTTCCGTGTTCCCTAGTTCCTTGTATATACCCCTGCTTTGTGTTTATTAGTTTATTCCCTTGTATATATATTCCCTGTTTATTATTATATTCTCTAGTTAGTTTGTTTATGTTATTAGCTCTGTTTAGTTTCTCGTTTATTAGCCTCCCTGTTTGTTTGTTAGTTTTCTCACCTCAGTTTCTTGTTTATTTCTTTATTTCTTATTTACTTGTTTCCTTTGTTTACCTTTGTTATTTATTTAATAAATTATTTATTTTTGGTTCCTACCTGCACTTGCGTCCGTCTCCCTGCCTGGGTCACCCTCATCCTGACACACTATCTTATAAAATGAGATATTAAATTTAACTCTTAATTGCACCCTCTATACCAATCGACACAGGTATTTGAGGTCAGTGTGTAGAGTACACTGCAAAAAAGTATATATTTGCAAATGAAATTAAATATAATAATAATATACCTTTTTTGTTCAAGCATAATAAGTGTTAGATTATTTTGCTTGGTTTAGGAACAACAATCATAATCAGTCTCACTTAGAATTTAAACTTGAAATAAGCACAAAAAGTAACTGCTTAATTAATTCTGATTCTTGTGTCCGAATTTAAGAGATATAAAATCTTACTTCAAGGAATTTGAGATACCCATTGGCACAATTGTTTTTTGCTTAATATAAGCATATACATCTCAGTTTGTATGTATTTTGTCTAGTTTTTGCTAGTTAATTTTTTTTGCAGTGAGTGGTTCTTTTAAGTTACCATCCATACATCTTGGTTTTTTTGAAAGTAAGCATATTATTTTTTAGCATATTTTAATTATTAAAGATTTGATGAAGGGAAATCTCCAAAAAAACATTTAAATTGTGTATTAATTGTTTGTTTGTTTGTGTGTTTTTATTTGTGTTTTTTTACAGTAAAGTGCCATTTTAAATGTTTAACATATGTATATATTTCAATACATATTCAATATATAAACTATTTAAAAATATATAAATTTCAATAGTTTATATTATTTCTCCAGACAAAAATATACTGTGATTTTTTCTGAAGAGTTAAAAAAGCTTTTTTTAAAATGATGCTACATACATAGTCAACAAGCACCATTAGACTTTAGGAAAAAGGGAAAAGCATGAAATCCTCCTGTGGCCAGGTTCAGTTAATTACCTCACCACATTATTTATCAGCTGGGAGGAGTTTATGTTACTCACAGGCTTGGTACCAGGCCTTCCACAATTCAACTCAGGACTGAGGGTTGAGAAGTCTAAGAATCATAGCTTGTGGATATGAATGGTGTTATGACTTTTCTCTTTGCTGTGATTAAGCCTGGTGCATCACAGCATTCCATCAGAGCATGGCTGTAATTAACTACATTCTGTGTGTCTTGGACAGTACTGTTGAGGCTCTTCTGACACCAGCTCTGGTTCCATTGCCTACTGGATCTCAGATTGCTTCCATGCCGCTGCTGAGCTGCAACTACTGATAGAGCCATGTGCCCACGCTGTCAGAGGGTGGTCCCTATCACTGCCTGTTTGGAGTCCCACTGAAGTCTGAGAAGGTAGTGCCATGTGGCATCCCACAGAGTATGTTCCTGCTAATGCTTGTAGAGTGGGAGCCACATGGAGTCCTGGCAGGTATTGTGATATTGCATTGGGTCCTCTTGGCACAGTTGGTGCTGTCAGGACTTCTTATGTGAGAAGGCACTGTGGTTCTTTTGCTCTTTACATTTCTTGTGCGTCTTGTTGGTTTTCTGGCATTTAATCAGTCAGTCAGTTGAACCAGTTTACAATCAAACAGCAAATGTGCCCTTACATTTAAATCAACACTGTTAGTGTTCAAATCACAGTATTCATTTTGCAATAATACTGATGATTGCCAATTTGCTGAGCAGGTTACTTCTCCTTTACATCTAAGACACAAGATATAGTTACTTTTTTTATAGAGCAACTCCTTAACTGAAGACCCCATTCTCACATCAGAAATTACAGTAAGTGACACACTGCTGCCATCTATTGTTCTAACCAAAATGATGCATAAAATAGATATTTTTTTCCTCATATCATCCTATAATAGCACAATGTGCTCAGTCAAAAATAGATACCAAAAAATTTAAATATGTAAACACTTAAAAGTATTTAGCATCCTTTTGTTAACCTCATCTGGCACCCATGCATGAGTCATAAAATAGTTCTATCAAAACTGTCCACCAGAGGAGCCATTTAGCTTTATGAAACTCTAATGCCTGGAAAGCTGGAAAGTGTAGCAAGGATTTCTAAAAGATGAAGTACCACAGCCAGAACTGACTCAGCTATAGCTTTACTAACATCAAACAAGGCAAATATATGCATGTTTTAGATATTTCAGTGCAATACAGACGCTTATTTTCCTGCACTAACACTTGGCTAAATGGATAGATGCTCCAATAATTATTACACATTTTTATCATTGAGCATTTCATCTAGATTTTTTTTTTTACAAAACTACAACTACAACTGACTGACTGAACTAAATCAAATTTTATCTGTAAGCTGTATTTTATTGCTCTTGTTTGCCGTTGTGGAGGCATACTGTGGCTTGAGAGTAGGCTGTGATATCAGATGCTGCTTCTATGTTAAAGAAGAGACCCTGTTTTTTGCAGTAAATGGGCGATTTTGGAACACTTCCACCTGTATTTTATGCATGCTGTACATCTATTTACACTACCTGTAACACTACGGCTGTCTTCAGATCTCCAGTCTACGGTGGCCGAGAAAGCCCAGCGCAGTGTAAGTTGAAAAGCGCTGCAAAAGCACAAAACACATCCATCAAAATTACAACACAGGCGCAGCAAATAGAAAAACGCGCTGCAAATAGAAAAACGCGCTGCAAATAGAACCACAACACAACGGAAGTGAGTCACAACACAACAGAATTTTCCCGGGGGACCTTAAAAGATGCTGTACCAGCTGTATACAAAGGACAATAAGTGGCAAACAAGCTTCTGAAAAGTAAGTTATGTTTATTACCTGTGATTACCACGGTTGTGTGCATATTATTAAAAGTTCTGCTTCACAAAACGCCTGGTTTGCCACTTATTGTCCTTTGTACACATAGTGAAGTCCGAGACGTTACTGAAGACCCCCGGGAAAATTCTGTTGTGTTGTGACTCACTTCCGTTGTGTTGTGGTTCTATTTGCAGCGCGTTTTTCTATTTGCAGCGCGTTTTTCTAGCTGCTGCGCCTGTGTTGTAATTTTGATGGATGTGTTTTGTGCTTTTGCAGCGCTTTTCAATTTGCACTGCGTTGGGCTTTCTCGGCCACCGTACCAGTCCACTGTCAGGTGCAGCAAGCAGAGGACGCAGAGAGCAGACGCAAATGCAAGGTGTATATAAGATCAAACAGGACTAACTACCAAAACAAGATATAAACTAAGAGAAGGTACAGTAACCTAACCGACATGAAAACGTACAAGAACCAACAAACTAACGCTGAAAACACAGCGGCTTAAATAAGCATGGAGGGTACAGGAAAAAGGAAACACCTGGAGCCTGGAGGGGGCGGAGCTACAAATGAACACAGGTGGGAGCACTAAAGACATGGGCTATGGAAGGTATATAAACAAACAGGAGGGCAGAAAAAAAACACAGTGATCCAGATTGATTTTTTACGGTCTAGACACCCAGAAACCACATCAAACCTGATTATAACAAATTTGATCCAAACTACTTTGGCTACGTTCAGACTGCAGGCAAATAATATTAGTTTCTTAAGCTGTTATTGCAAGTGATCAGACTGGATTTGGTAAGGCAATTAGTGGTGAAAAAATAGATTTTTCTTAAAATGGATTTTTCTTAAAATGGACCTTATTTTTATATATTATATATATATAAATTAAATAAGATTATATATATATATTTAAATAAGATTTCTACAGATAAGTCGACCGACCAACATTTATCTGTAGACATGCTTCCCTGGTGTTTAGATACACAAAATACTACTTAATTCATCGGCTTGTATTGCTAGCAATGCTATCCTGGGGCAATGTTAACCTGGGGCAATGCTAACAACAGTAGGTGATATCTGATTGTTTAACTGGAATGCAGTAAACTTGGGTGTGACCACATTTCCAGCTCCAACATCCCACATATGAGGTAAATGGATCGCAGCATTAAATTCAAGACCTACAGAGGGCTTCAGGTGTTCTGATGAGTTGTTCTACCTGCAGCGGCTATGCCCATGCTCTGACCTGCAATTTTGAATGTTTTTTGATTAAGGGGTTTTCATGATAAAAATAAAACTCAGGTGCATCATACAGTCTTATCTTACTGTTAGTACTCCAGTGGTCTAAAAACATACATAGCGAATTAAATAAATAAAAAAATAATAATGAAAAAAGGAATGACCTCAATTACCTTATCTTTACCCTCTGATATAGGGATTTAGGCTAACCAAACATCCTGCCTATACTTCTGCTGCCAGCTTTTTCTGATAAGGTGCTTTGGCTTATTAAAATATCCTATCAGCTGTTTTATTTAGGGAAACGTACCTATAAATATACACTATGGTAGGACTCTGGGACACTTTGTCAAGGTAGCAGAAGTTGAAAGAACATGTAGAGCTACAGCTCAAACTCTCTCTCTCTTTCTCTCTCTCTCCAGCATCCTTTAATAACTAAACTAAAAAAATCTTTTATAATTAATTCATTATTAAATAATTACAGCTGGATCAGTTTTGTGAAAAGCACAGTTATTTACTGTTCTATTAGTATAACGAGGCATGGTCAGGGAGATTTAGCACTGTGCCGGTAGGTGTCTGTCTGCATCTCTTTGTTTTTCTATTGGAAGAACACACTGATCTCTCTTATATAAGCATTTCAAGGGAGATGCGAGCCAACACTAATTTTCTCTGGTGTTTTCAAAAACAGGTCATAAACAATAACATATAATCTGCAAAAACAGTTAAGTGAATAGAAGCAAAAATGGATCTCCAAATGATAAAATCTTAAAAATGAAACATTCTATACAATATTTTAAGCTAAATATTTGTGTTCTCACATGTAAAAGCTTGGATTTAGGACTATACAGTATTTGATTTTGTCCCATACTTAACAAATAACATTACATAAACTATTTCCTCCTTTTTTATTTGGACAACCTTTTTTTTATATAAAAACCTAAAGGTCCTATTTTGACTATTTCTTCATGTATAGAGGCACTTAAAATAAAATAAAATAAAAAAACTAGAGCTTAATTTCCTTCTAAGGGCTTTGGCTTGCTCATTATCATTATAAAAAAAGGTAATGGAACTTCAAGGCTTAGTAAATACTGCTTAAACACGGTCCCAACAATTAGCAGCCATGGATGTCAAGCATTTGTTCCCTAACATTAAAGATCAGGCCAGAATTAGTGTGATATGAACTTTGTAGCATGTCGTTTTCACTTTCTGGACAAGCCGCAACAATGCGCAACACTGTGAGTTACAGTAAGTATGAGTTTGTAAAGACATACAAAAAAAGAGCATGAGACAGTTTCTTAGTAACATGCAAATTTATATATAACGAATGTGTCCCTGTGGAACTGTCATGTCTGCATGCTCTTCCTCCACCTCCACTGTCTCCACCCCTTTCAATTCCCAATTCCCATTATCCTTCATGTCTAAAGGACTCTGTCACATGTTTCCACTCTCACTGTCAATCAGGAACTGTACCCATGTTTTAAAACTAATTACCAATTATCTGTTTCACCTGTGCCTAATCCTTCTGGGTATACAGTATAAGTCTGTCTATTTGTCATGCACTTGGCGAAGTATTGCCTACCTTGTTAGTGTGTACTGTTTGCAGTTATTCCGCATTATTGAGCAGGTTCTCGATTGTCTGCATTTTGCTAGCAAGAAAATAAACCATGTATAGCTAAAGTGTCCCATTTGACCTCATGTTCCAAACACCCGTAATTCAGCCCAACGTCTACCAGTTAACTAGGAATAAAACATCCACACAGTCTGGTAAAGTATCTTGTTTTTTTTTTCAGATCTATCTATTATTTTTGTGTGGTCTACTGTATTAAACGCAGCAGACAGATCAAGCAGCACAAGAACTGACACATTATTCCCATTAGCATTGAGCCTGAGGTCATTAATTACTCTCAGTAATGCAGTTTCTGTACAAGGACATGATTTGCATTCTTATTACATTTTTTCAGAAACATAAAGAGAAACAGAATCAGCTAATTTAGTTTGAAAAATGCAGGTGTGAGAGGTCATTATTTAGATGTTTTAGGTCTAAAATTGCTTACATTTAAGAGATTCAGATCATTTTATTAATGGTTTGAGAGAAGTAATCTTAAGTGAGTCTAGGAAGCTACCAGTTTCTGGTGTGCAAAAATATTTTCCCATTCCAAATTTATTTGTACCTTTTCATGTTTAAAGATTACACATTATGCAAGATTTCTCTCTTGCTTTTGGGATCCTCATCCAGAAGCAAATTTTATACTTTAAGACACTGCTAAAGGACATGCTTTTAAACCCTTAATATCTGGACAAGCTCAGACGATACAGGACGTGTTGGAATGGTCATAGCTAATAACACTAGACTCCCATGAGGAGAGCATTGGAGATATTTTAGTGAACCCAGTGATGTAAAACCAATAATTTTTTTAAATTAATGTTTTGTCATATATTCTAACACTAGTGTCCGACTGAATGGAGCTTTAAAACTGTAATTTTTACAGGTGCAACTTTTGTGCTGTTCTGTTTGTACAAAATTTACACACCTTAAATTCTGTTTTTTTTTTTGTTTGTTTTTTTAATCTGTATTGTAGATTGATACTAAAATCAGGTCAGTCAACTAAGGTCAGTAAATCTGAAAACTTTTAAAGTATCCTCAAATGCAGTCCAAATATCATTAAAAATGCAAGGATGAAACTGGCCCTCATCAGGACCGCCCCAGGAAAGGTAGACCAAGAGTTACCTCTGTTGCAGAGGATAAGTTCATCATAGTTACCAGCCTCAAAACCCTAAGTTTTAAGAGATATTAGAGCCACCTAAATGCTTCACAGAGTATTTTGGTTTGTTTAACACCTTTAAGTTACTACATGGCTCCTTATGTGTTCCTTCATAGTCTGGATGACTTGGAAAAAAGGAAAAAAAAGAATGAGAAATGAGAAATTGAGAAATGAGAAGTTGTATCCAAATTTTTGACTAGTACTGTATGTACCTACAACTTAAAACTAGCTACCACCACTGCTGACCGGATGTGAGTCATCCACTCAGATATACCACCAACCTGTATGTTTACAAACCTTCTTATTCATTCTACATGGCTGGGCCAGGCTTGCAGCAGCAGCAGCTTTAAAAAGCCCAGTTGTGGGTGGAATATGGACAGGTCAATTGGTATGTTCTATTTTAGCTAGTATCTGTGTTTAAAGGGGAGCTTGTCTATATTTGTCTGTGTTTGTCTGTGCATGCTGCCTCTACAAGGCTGGTATCTCCCTGTTGAGACTAGGGCTGACGCTCTAACAGCAAGGAGGTTTTCACCGAGTTGAAGTGAGGAAGGCCGTTGCTCCTCGCTGCATAATTAATGACTCTTTTCTTGGCCTTTTCCATCACCCTCTACCCTGAGAAGCAAAGAGGTGAAAACGAAAAAGAGTGACAACACGGCGGAGGCAGCCAAGCTGTGATCAGCCCAAATGTTCAGTTTCAGAGCTTCTGTGCAGCAGTTGCTTCCCGGCTGCTCTTAGAACGCCACTTCCTTCTCTTTTTTTTCTGCTGTAAGAGGGTAGCTGGAAGGAAGGAAGTACTCAGATAGCAATCACAGACTTTATAAAACCCAGAGATCTGGCTCAGAACACACAGTAGAAATGCACTTCTCTGCCAGCTCTGCCTGCTAATGTGACAGATCAAGGAGCAGCACATGGTAGAGCTCTATATATAGAAAAGATGGCACTCTTCAAACCAGCCCCGGTCCTCTCTGAGGGAGGAGGAGAGAGGTTAGAGATAGCTTCCCAAAAAGCCTGAACAGATTTAGAGTCAGAGTGCAAAAACTGAGGTTAAGGTATCAGTAGATAAACCTCTACACCCGTAAAATAAAGGATGCCAAAAAAGAAAGTTTAGAGTGATGCCATAGAACTACCTATGGTTATATATTTTTAATGAGGAATACCCCGGATTGTTCTGTGTTATTTAATCTTTGATATGTAGACGAAGTAATTCTAAATAGTCTTGTTCAGCAAAGAGTATCAATGTAAGAAAGTTTACCTAAGTCTATCTATCTATCTATCTATCTATCTATCTATCTATCTATCTATCTATCTATCTATCTATCTATCTATCTATCTATCATGCTTAAGAAACACAAAACTCATTATTTGAAAGTACTTACATCTCCCTCATTTGCTGACTTGCCACGGACAGTACAGATTCCTCCTTCAGACGAAGTCTGCTGGCTAATCCTCCTGTGTACTAATTGAGGTTCTCAATCAAAATGACTGAAATAGGAGATCTTCATCAGATCTAGTGGGTGGCTCTCTGGTGGGAGTTGACAGGTGAGGGTGATGCCAGGGTGGTTCTATGGAGGCTTCCATATTGTAAAGTCACAATAAGGGAGCCATCCAGATATATCGTAGTAGCATATGATTTTTAACACCAAACTCTTTCGGCTGATTCACAGAAAATGGATGGATGGATTTTTTTTGCGCTTGGAGTGTTTTTAGGGCCAGTCATGACCCAAGTGGGAATAAACAGGCACAAAAAAGGGAGTTTTGCATAATATGTCTCCTTACAGCTGACCTTCATGTACCTGTAAGTAGATGTATCCCTCCGCCATACAAAAAAAAATTAGGCCAACATATATAGTCCAAACCGTCAGATGTCAGGTATGCACTGTATGTACCATGAAATAATTTCTAAAGACACTGCGTGATGTGTGAGTACAGTATACACAGTGATTTGTCAGAGCCTGTTAGCTTATATAGTATAGGAGTATGTTAGTCACCTTCACGTGTGTGGTGGGACAGAACTCATGGTCACTGCCCTTCACACAGACCGCTAAACAATGGCTGCCTTTCAGCAGCTTTGAAAAGCAGCATTCACAAAGCACTCTGCAGCAGGACTGCTGTACACTGGCCTTATTCCATCAATCTTGTGTGTGCAGAGAGAGAGGGAGAGAGAGAGAGAGATGGAAAGAGAGAAACACTCAGTAGGTTTTAATATTTCAGAGAGAGACACACTCACACACTTGGCTTGTGTTTGTGAGCTTTCAGACTCAGCATCCTTCCTTCTTCATGGGCCAGCCTGTCACTCTCACACTCACGGAGGCTGTCCCATTTATGACCTCTCTCACCACAACATCTGCCACCACCCTAATTCACACGTACAGAAACACACACACACACACACACATAGACAGAAACATACATACAAACATGCTAGCTCTAACAGACAATCATAGGAATAAAGAAAGCATTGCGCTTCATGCATTTTTCATATATGAAATATTTATTAGAATTAGAGTGTTCACAATGAAAGCCCTAAGTCATATGTGCAGCTAGCACACAGTCTGTTTCTCTTGCCTATACGCTCTCACACTGAGCTCTAAGTCCCTGGGCTAGAGTATGCAATGGATTTTGGGGGTGGCTTCATGAATATGCAAATGAGGGTTGTTCAACTGATTGATTACCAGTGTAGTGATTTTTTCCTCTTTGTGTTTTTTTTCTCAAAAGGATCTATTGGTCTTACACAGAGAGGGGGAGAGAAGACACAAGATGTTTGTAGAACATCCACAATATCTGAACTTCTAGACTGCTAGACACAAAAGCTGTGGGAGTGCATTTGCTGACCTTCTTAAAGGTTATTTTGGTAGTGACTGAAATGATTGATTTTTAGGCGAACAAATTAATATAATTCAATTTAATTTATTTTCTGCATATATTTATAATATGCTGTACATTCTCATAAAAATACATATATTGAAAATTAGGCAAATAAACGTGTACATATATACATTAAAAATAAAGGCATACTGCCAAAAGTCATGGCAAATGATATAGCAGTCAGGGGTGTCGAGTAATGATGTAGAAATAGAGCGTTACCTGTGGTTTGCATCCTGAAGCAAAACCCTCGTTCGATTTCTTAAATTAATGATTGTAGACTTAAAAAGAAATGATGCAACATCTTTCTTAAGAACATTCTTGACTCGACAAGGCGTTAACAAGTGGGTTTTCTTCACAGAGGAAAGAACTCTGCATGCATCTACTGTACTGTGGTCCTCTGTGGTGTTCCAGCTTCTTTGGTGTTGCCGAGCTGTGAGAGTTTAGCTACCAAACACAGTTTCAACTCTTTCAACAAGCTTTTTATCTTTTTACTTTGTCACAAAATAATGAGGGAACGGACCACACCTGTCCAAAAAACTGCCTATCAATAAACATGCCCAAATAACTTGTAAACCTTTATTGCAAATGTTTATTTTTTTGTTAGCCCCCTTGAATAAAAGCTGACATTCTGCACTTCAATCACATCTTGATTTCTTTGTTTCAAACCCGCTAAGGTGATGTACAGTGGCAAGACTACAAATATTCTGTCTTTTCTTCCTTTTCTATGCAACATATTGCTTTGCTGCACTTTACACTAACGGAACTGAGTAGTGCCTTCGTTTTTTTGGCTCCTTCATTAAAAAAAAAAAGGGTTCATAAAAGCAAGTTTTATTATATAAGAGATCCACACAGGATTAAAGAAAAAGCATCTACCAAGGTTAGCTGCTCCAACCTGCCCCTGCCTCCACTGCCTGGCCAGAGGAAGAAGAGGCAGTGTTGAAAAGAGATATTAAAGTTTCTCAGGTGTGGGATTAGTATTCCTCTTTATTGGAACCTGAGAGAAAGGAGACTGGCACACAAGGGGGAAGGAAAGGGGTTTAAACTTCTTTGAAAATGTTGCAATTATGAAACTGTCATTACTGGGGTATTAAAGTTAGATGAGCTTCAGCGAGGAGGAAAAGAGAAAGAGGGAGAGATAGAGGGGTCAAACTACTGTCTTCCATCGTCCTAAAAATAGCCCAGTTTAATTCGCTCTTCACATTCTGAGGATGGAGACAATAATAGAAGCCAAGCGTGTTGCTGAGCTTTCATAGCTTTATGAAACAGCCTTCAGCAACAAATATTCTTAAAGTGTGTTTTCCCCCCATTTCACATTGTTATTGTTCTTAACAGTGTTAAGGTTGATTTAAAGGACCTATCTCAATGAAAGAGAAATTTTCCTCAGAAAGATTTGGATATAGCGTGTATCAAAACACATCTTCATGTCTAATATGTTTTAAATGTACTGTTTTTTTTAAATATTGTTAATACACATTTAAACATACAATGTTGTGAAAAAGTATTTGGCCCCTACATATTTCTTTTTTTTTATCATACTTACATCTTTTCAGATGAACAAACACATTTTAATCATAATAGACAAAGATAACATGAGTAAATATAAAAAACAGTTTTAAATGATAATTGAATTTATTAATCTAAACCAGCCTAGTCCTAAGTAAAAAGTTTAACCCGAAACCTAATAACTTGGTTGTTCCACACTTGGCAGCAACAACTGCAATCAAGCTTTACCGATAACTGGCAACATATCTTTCACATCTCTTTGAGGGAATTTTGGCCCACCCTTCTTTGCAGAATTGTTTTATTTTAGACATATTAGAGGGTTTTCGAGCATAAACTGCATGTTTAAAATCATTTCATAACATCTCAATCAGATTTTAAGAAGGCCACTCCAAAAACGTTCTTTTTTTTTTAGCCATTCAGAGGTGGACTTCTGGTCTGCTTCAGATAATTGTCCTGCTGCAGAACCAAAGTACTCCTGAGCTTAAGGTCAAAAACTGATGGCTGGAAATTCTCCTGGAAGAGAGCAGAATTCATAGTTCATGGAAGGAGCAATGCTGCATGAGAAGCTGATGAGAGGTGAGGTTTATACAGTGCAATTATACTTTCTCACCAGAGAGGTCTCTAAATCCCCAAATCTTACAGACTGTCGCTTTAAAAGAACATACACAAATAAGGACTAAATGAACAAAAAAAAAAAAAAAACATTTTGTCTTGAAGAATACTCTTACCAATCACACGGCTTACGTTTGTTCCAGACTCACAGCTTTAACAAAACAATCCATTCAGCTGAACTCAAACATACTTCAGTATGTTCAGTCCCATTATGCTAAAAAAGCTAACCCAGCCAGCACACCCAGTCAGTATCATCCTGCTCATCGGTCCATCTCTCTAGCATTCCGTTTCTCCTTCATTTACTCAGTCATTTGCTCGTTAAACTGTCCACTTATTCCTTCCTTTGTCCATCTGCTTGTCTGTTGGTCTAGCCAACTAGCCTTGCTAGCATTCTGTGTGTTTATGCACACTTGGTGGAAAATTTAATCTTACCCATTTTTAGGCTTGTTTCCACACAATAGCGCAGTACTGTTTTAGTAAATGGTGGCCAAAGCAGGACCTTAAGCTTTATGTGTATGTGTAAAAAATCTCAAAGTGCTAATTTCTGCTCATTTCACTCAGTCTGTTGTGTCTCTGCAGGCATAGCAGGCTGGAAGTAGAATCACACCAAGATCAAGATCACAGTTCACAGATATGTCTCTCTCTTTGTTTTCATCCAACATTTGGTATATGTTCAGCTCGAAGTTCTTGGATAATTTAATCCATCCAGTTTCCTGGTGTGTTTTTCAGGGATAAAAAGTGGTAGGGAATATCTAAACATTGAAATGAATATAAATATTCATTGGGCTGTTGAATGTATTAGGTAGACAGCTAATTCAGACAGTTAATTCAGAAATGGTTTTACGTAGTTTGCTTACAAAATAAGGGTTACTCAACATTTGAATCTCTGTTGGTTTTACTTTGCTTTGAAAAGCTTGCCGGTGGAGTTCAGTTAAAAAGTGATATAGGATTCTTTTGAAGCTTTCTCCAGAGAACAAAGCCTTTACTAAACAACATAATATATATATCGCAGCTTGGTTGGAAGGATTTCTGAATTCTATGGTCCGGATCATAGAGAAGTTTTTTACTTTTTTTCACACAGGCATAAACCTAAATGGACCAAAAAATGAGCACCAATAAACCATGCAAGCACATTGTCTCCTCTGATTGGTCAAAGCTGTCTGGGAGCAAGAAAGTAAATATAGCGGGAAGATTCTGTGTTCCAGCATGTATACCTGCACAGGGTAAAGGTGCTTTAACACAGAACACTGAAAATTTGCCAGTGTGCTTTCAAACACAGTGTTTTAAATGGGACATTTAAGGGGAGCCGTGAACGCTGCACATACTGTACTCAGTGTAAACAGCATGAAGCAGCAGAGACAGCATTTGTTTATAGCAGTATATTATCTGGCTAATTTAAACTATGCCTAAGTTTGATAGCTAGGTCGGATAGAGACCAAATCATTTTCTCACCACAAGTGATCCGCTCCAGGGAAAAATCTGCATGTTGGGCGGGGACGGGGCAGATTACGGCAGAGGTTGGGCTTAAACAATAATAACAAGATTTGCGTGTGTTAATGCTGTATTGTTATATACACACATACATATAACAGCACTGAGACATGATTCATCACAACGACATCCTGGACTGTTCCAGGAAATACAGCATCTTACAAACCAGTGCAGCAGTAATAACGTTTAATCTAACAGAACAGCATATGCCACAATTCAGTCAAACATGCTAACAGTCTTCATCACTGTGGCTGTTCCTGGACATGCCTCTCCCGCAGCTTCTGCTAACAATTAGCTTTAGAGCGCAACATTCTTCAGCACCTACACAAGCAATGAAACATACATTCAGGCAGAAGTAGAGCAGGGGAGAGACACAATCAATTATTAATGGTTAAGATGCAGGGAGAGTGCTGCTGCAGATGAAGCAGGGTAAATCTGGAGAGCCCCCTGGGCCAACATCCACTGTAGGAGGAGAGAGTTAGCAAACACAGCTAGCAGAGTAAAGCAACTACTAAACTTTTATACTACTAAACAGCACATGAAACGCCACATAGAAAACTGCTTAACATGCTGTCAATTTCACTGTCGAAAAACCTTGCAATTAAACCTTTAAGTGTTTTATTCCAGCGGTGGTTGGTGTGTATAGCCTGTAGCCTGTAGTAGTGTGAATGGTTATCAATAAAATCCATACCAACAGTTCTTCCATAATGTTCTGGAAAAAATACACTATTTTTCAGCTGGAAATGAGAGAGAGAGAGATGTGTGCCCCGCCCACACCTCCACAGACACAAAGCTCACTCGGGGTACCAAGGTGAGGACACTGAACCAGCATGAATGAAGGAGAGAGTTCAATTACTTCTACCAAACAGGTATCTAGCATCATATTGACTCTATTTCACACAATAGACAGACAAATTACCAACAAAATAGCTAACTTGTTGCTAGTAATAAGTAAAATTGATTGTTACCTGTTTTGGACTTCGAAATCGCTCAACATATAATCACATTCAGAGCTACATTGAATCAATTTAGAGTCTAACTTTCAGTTTCAGATGTATATTGTAGTTTCTGATGTATATTTCATTGTCTGCTTCTCCATTGTGACTGAGTTCATGTTAGAATGTGTAGCATGATTGCATTAGCCAGAGTAGTCTAGATCACTTTAGCTAACCTTGCTAACCTAGCTAGTTATCTCAAGTACCCTCTGCCTTGTTAGCCCAGCTACACACAGGCCAATTACTGTATATGAATGCAAACACTCAATTTTTTTTAAAATAAATTAAAATGCCTGTCCCTAGTAAGCTAACCTAGTGGTTGTGATAAATTACCTGGCTAATCTGCCAGCTCGGCATGTATCATGTAGTCTGTTTTGAGCTCTACGCATTTTCTTGCTGACTGTATTTAAAATGTACTGTTGTGTAGAGTTGTATTGAGGCTTTTTGTTTAATCAACTTAATAAAAAGTTATTCAAACTCTTATTATTTTCATTTTTTACAATTTCAGACGCATTAATATTTGTCTGCTGGTGAGCAGGACATTCTAGGAGTTCTGAGCAGACTGAACATGCCATAGCTCTTGTTAAACCGAAGACAGAAAGGTGAGGACATCCTCACAGTGCAAGAGGTGCATCATAAAGTATGAGGTTGGGGCTGTATCTGCACTGCTAACTCTGATGTAAAAAATGAGAAGTGTTGCTCTGTGATTTTCACCACAGCCCTGCCAGACACATTCATAATTGTCTCTCTATCTCTGTATGTTTTTTTTTTATTTGATTAAAATTGAAGAGTCTTTTTCTAATTAGAATGAGTTCAGCTCTGTTCTCTGAGCTTTTGTTGCTTAAAGTTAATCCAGTTTTGGCTGAGGTCTATGAGCTGTGTGAACATATAGCTGTCCCTGCAGTGCTTCCCTTTCACTGCACATCTGGCGCAGTACCTCAGTACCGTGAGCTGTCAGACGTTCGTATTTATAGTCTTAAGTGCAATGTCTGCCTGGGAGCCCCTAAGCCCCTACTGTGTGTTAAGATCAAGCATCTCAGAAATCTTTCTCTCTCAGTCTCTCTCTCTCTCTCTCTCTAAGCTCTTATGTGTGTGTGTGTGTGTGTGATTCTGCTGATCCATCCTGAAGTTACTTAACTGATCTGTGTTCCTGCTGGTCCTAAAAGTCTAAGATGTTCCCAGATTGAAAAGTGTTCATTGAGAACATTAACCCCTAACACTGAATGTAGGTCTACAATTCGCTTATTTACCGTAGTTAGTAATAATAAAAGGGGACACAATATGCAAATTCACTTTTTGCATGCTTTTGCATTTTCACTTGGGTATTGACTGGCCCTAAACACACTACAAGAGCGGAAAAAAGTCTATCAATCCTTTTTCTGTGAATCAATTGAAAGAGTTTGGTGTCAGGAATCATTTGCTTCTATGAGCCATTTGGATGGCTCCCTTACTGTGACATCACAATAAAGACATGTGTAGAACCACCCTGGCATCACCCCTTACCCGTCGGCACCCACCAGAGCCCCGCCTACTAGATCAGTTGAAGAAATGCCATTTTTCGCTCAGACAGTACAAAGCAGGATTGGTCAGCAGACTTCATCTGAAAGAGGGATCTGTGGCACGTCAGATTGGGTCCATGGCAAGTCTGTAGATGAGGGAGATAGATGTAGAAGTACATTCAAATATTGAATTTTGTGCTCCTATTACAGTTACAAGCATAAACTAGCTTGTTTGTGGTGCGCCATTTGGCACAAGCCAATACTTCTGTAACGATTCAGAGGTAGAATGCAAATGCAAGTCAGTTTATTTTCCATTACAGATGAAGAACAAAACCTAAGGCAGTAAAACAAACACTAAGGCTAAAAACACACAAATGACTAATAAAGAAGTCTAATAAACAAACAAAAAAACTAACAAACTAAAGATAACAAACCAGAAACTATGCAGATACAAATACGGCAGGACTGTGGATCAAACAAACAGCAATCAAACATCAAGACAGGGTGTAACAGGACAGGGCCAAAAGCAGGACAAAGAGGGAAAACATAAGGGAATATATACACAGACACAGACAAGGAACACCTGGGGAAGTAATGAGGGGGCGGGGTTACAAACGACACAGGTGGCAACACTAATGAAAGAGCAGGGCTTGGGTGGAGACAAGACTATAACAAAACACAGCCATGGGCTTAAAGAGCACATGGGTGGAACACAGACAATAACACAAGACATGAGAACAGAAAAGCCAAAAAAAAAAGAAGAAACACTATTAATAAGGGCTAAGTTTTAACAAATACTGCATAAAAGGGTAAAATCTCAGTACATACATGCAGTGGCGGACTGAGCAATTTGGGGGCTCAAGGCGAATTTAGCTTGGGGGCCCATCAATAAAAAAAAAAATTGATCAATAAAATACAAAAAATATTTAAAATGAATAAAAAATAATTAATATAAAATAAAAACTCATTTAAAACACAATCAAAAGCTATCTAATAGTGCGCAGAATAATATCAGTTTCAGTTACTTTCAGTTTCAAATAATTGAAACAGCTCCCCAAAACCTCAACCTATACTTTATATTTGACAATATTTGATTAACTTTACAGGTCCTCACTCATCTTAATTTATTTAACTAAACTGAGTTTTCAAATTATTTCTAGCCTCGCGCTGAATTCAGTTCCGCGCTGCCGAAGAGAGAGAGAGAGTGAGAGAGAGAGCGCGCGAGCAGCGCAGTGCGGCGCGGCGCATTTTGCCTGATTTCTCTTAATTAAATATCAATAAATATGTGAATTTAATATTTTTTTACTACCATATATTTTACTTCACTTGATAGGATCTTATTTATTATTTTTTTTAAATGCAATGCCGCGCGTGCTTTCCATGTGACTGACGCTAAACTGTTTGATGCAGCTGTTATATTATATTATGTTATATCAATACCATTTTAACGTTTTTCGTTTCTATGTTTTGAAATTCGTTAGATTATATTTTTGTCAACATTTTGGGTTTATTTTCGTTTGTTATTTTTCTAAGAAAAATAATGGAATTTACATAATTTAAAGTAAGTCAATTACTTTTACTAGTTACATTTATAGTGGGGTAACTCAGTTAGTAACTAGTAAATATAGCTGATTTTTCAAAGTAAGGTGCCCAACACTGGTTAACAATGAGCAAGTTTCCCGACCCACAACGAGCAAGGCTTATTCTATTTGCCTGAATAACATGAAATGTTTAAAATTAATACAGACATGTAGAAAAAACGAAGACAAGCTGTAACCTAGATATAAATAATAATAGAATAATAATAATAGAATAATAATAAATAATATAATAATATGCCAATTAGGCATATTTGTAGAGGTAGGGTATTTTAATTTTCATCCCTGACTCTAATTCATTTAAGTTATATACCTGATTTGATATTTTCCCATACAATCCCTGCTAAAGTTTTAGGTGAAGGAGACCCAAAGAAGGTCAGTGCATGTTTCTGGAAAAACAAAAAAGTGGGGATGGTTCATAAATGAGGATATGGCACCTCCTCGTCCTCCTCCTCCACCAAAACCTTTGGGTCCGGTGGTGCTGACACACTAAAAAAGCTTATCAGTTTTGGAAGAGCATCTGTTTTTAGTTTAGCCTCTTCCTTCTTTTTTCTTTTTTTCGCTCACATCCCACATCACACCTTAATTCCGTCTTTCACAAGCAGCGCCTTCACGGTTCACCGGCATGACCACATGGTATGGATGGAATATTCCATTTTAACGCGAAAGAGAGGGGGTGTGGACGGAATCTGTATTTCTTTGTAATTTATTGTGTTGTCTTTGTTTCCATTTTAAACACACAAGAATCACCATTTATGAACTCACTATCTGTGAATTACTGTCCAAAGGGCCCCAATTACCAGCTGTAGGCCTATGGGAATTTGCAGCTAAGTATGGGGCCCCTACAGTAGGCTGCAGTGGGAGGGGCCCAAGGCAGTTGCCTAGCAATGCCTCTATGCAAAGACCGCCTCTGCATACATGGCGTGGCCAGCAACAGCTTGTTTGCATATTAGTGTTAGAGCCCTTAAACTGCTCATTCTGAAAAGCACTGAAACTGACACAAATAGAGCTGGTGAGATCTTTTTATGTGAGAGTGATTTTGTGCAAAGAACTTCATGGACATGTTTTTTATAGTCCATAGACCTATTCTGGCTTGTGTAAAAAGCCAGGTCATATCAAGCAGAAGTGAATTAGTTATTCCACCTTAAATTCTATATCTGCATGATATAACATGCTCACGTTCATATTCATCTTAATGTAAAGAAAAAATAGATTTCTTTAAAGCACTTTAAAGCAGTAACTCTGCGAGGAGCAGTCTAGAGTCAGTATATGGATGCGATGGGAGATTACACTCCTCCTACTAACTCATATATGAGCTGTCAAAATGCTCAGATTTTGGCTCAGAGCTCAGGTAGGAAGGCCCCAGGGAAGTCTGGACCAGCTCTGATCTATTCTGTTGGCTAAGCAAACAGAAACATAACTACTCCAGATGCTACAGTGGTGTGTAGTGGTAAGTGTACCTTGACAGCAATTTGCAGCACAAATCATCTTTAAGAGGCTTGCATGGTCTTTATTAGACGGCACAAAACGGGAGATGGTCTGAAAACCCTGATGTTCATGTCGACCTTCTTTGAACTTGAATCTTTAATAATTCATGCACCGCTGTGGCTGCTCACAAATTCAATGTATAGGCAGACATTTCAAAGGATCCTGAAACATAGGTAGGAGGAAAACTAGCTATGTGCCTCTGAGCAAAAATCTTCCACTGTCAGGTTGGGTGCGAGAAGGACGAGGAGGCGGACGCAAACGCAAACTATACAAACATTTATTAACAAAAATGAACACAAAATAAACATGGTATAAACTTAACAAGGAAACCAGGACTGAGCATAACAGAAAAACACGAGGACCACTAACAGACGTAAAAACGTACAAGGATCGACACGAGAGAAGGGAACACAGACTTTAAATAGTGGTGGACAAACACGGGAAACAGGAAACACCTGGGACTAAGGGGCGGAGCTACAAATGAACACAGGTGAGTGGAAAACTACTAAGACAGGAGACACAGAGGAGCACAGGTCACGTGGGGGTATAACACAGACATGATACAGGGCCAGAAAAGGTAAATAAACACAGAAACATGAGAACAGACAGGGACCACGTGACATCCACCATTAGCCATGATGTGAAATCACTCTTTTAGCGTGTCAGTTATTATAAACACTGTACTGTATTGTATTTCCTAAAGTCGATTGGAATCAGAATTCATGTTCTCTGATGTTTGATGGCAACACAGTGCTCTGGGGGGGTTGGGTTGGGTTTGGCTGAGCGAGATAAGTGCTTTTGGCCAGAGACATGAGGGAGATTGGAGTGGGAGGTAAAATGTATGTTACATTCTGAAATTAAATTACAAGAAAAACTATACTTTTGTATTTTTAATGTTACAATTAATCTTGTAACTCATTTTTTGTAAGAGCTTAGTCTAAATCTTTCCAGTCTCTTAGAGTTTAATGGGCTTTTACTGTGCCTTTATGATGGATCTGTAAATACCCTATTTTGATTGGCTGACCTGTAAAGTGTTCCATTGGAAAACTATTTACTTCAACAAGAATGAACAGGGCAAACATTTTTGTAGGCAATTCTGTTGGCAAAATAAAGGCAAAATATATAATACACTTATGTTCATGACATTACAAAACCTAAACCAGGCAGTACAAAAATCAATCAAACCAGCTTTGTAGTTTCCTTAAAACAGACCATTTACACAGTGATATCAGTTCCATGCTTTGAAACATTAGCTGGGTTCCAAGGCCAAGGCTACGGCTGAGGTGGGCTGCATTTCTCTGCCACTATTTTCCAAATTGAAGGACCCTTCACACAGAGCCAAGAAATGCAGCCGGAATTCGGAGGACATATCCTACGTGACCCTCAGTTACTCACAATTTACTGCCTACATCCAACCCGGAAAAAAAAAAAAAAAAAAGAATAAGTGCATCATAAAAACTTAGCAACAATGATGGAAAAACTAACCTCAGTCCTACAAAGGACCTGTCCTACATTGACTGCCACCTACACTTTGCAATGCAGCTACTGTTCCTATAAACTACCATATAAACTACCAAACATTTAGATTTCAATGTTCAACTTAACGTTTTTCGTTTCCAGTTCCTTCACAGCAGGAAGGTAAAGACTAGCATATCATTCTTCCAACTCCATCACATCTTTACAAACTGCCACCAATGCAGCATTACAATCCTATCCTTTAGTCCAAGAAACTGCGACATCAACCACAGGAGGCATTGTTGAAAGAAAAACATTTCTAATTTAATTTATAATTTTATTTCAGATTTTTCCCCATTTTCTCCCAATTTGGATATCCAATTGTCCCACCCCTTTGTCGGTCCCCATCACCGGTGAAGCCCGTGACCCTTGGAGGATGCGGACGAGCACACGCCTCCTCCGACACGTGTGAAGTCAGTCAACCCTTTTTTCGAGCTGCTGCGGATGAATCACTGCCTGAGCAGCTAGCGCGCTCGGAGGAAAGCACAGTGGCCAGGTTCCGATTCATCCGCTCACAGACGCCTCGTGCCGCCCAGCGCCACCTTAAGTGTGATGGGGAGAGAGCGCCATCTACCCACCCCAGAGGGAGCAGAGCCAATTGTGCTCCCTCTAAGCACCGGCAACTGATGGCAAAGCTGCATGAGCGGGGGGTTCGAACTAGAAAAACATTTCTAATTACACATTACATGGGAGAATTAGACCATTAATATCACTAAAGAAAATAACACTAGTACACAGCTAACAAAGAATGTTCATCATGATTTTTAATTATTCATCAATGTTAGTTCTCTGGACCAGTGAGTGCTTGTTCATCATTAAAGTCAAACAGAATCAACATAATTGACGAAGATCTTACACCATCCATCAACGTAAACTGTGCAATCAATGTTATTTTCATTACAGAAAACATCTATATTTGAATAGATATGCAACTATATGGACTAATTCTTGCCATTGGCTGTATACAAAGCCACATTTAAACCATGGCTGCTTTTGTTTATTATTACAGGCAACAGATTTGGTTCGTTTGTGTTTGAGTGTGTTTGTGTTGGCAGGCATGCTCAGATTACTATAAATAACGCTGCATGTTGCTAAAAGAATGCTGCATGTGCGAATGTGACAAAAGAAAGATTCGAGGCAGATTTCTTTTTCAAAATAGAAAGATTAGGTGAGAGATAAGGTCTAGTCTTGGTCAGCATAGTATTTTGAATGGAGATTTTCTAATGAAAAGAAAAAATAATCTAAGGCTAAGGATTTGCCAATCATGAAATTTTATCTGATGAGTGTGATTAACAATTGAATTTGATTAGTAATAGTCTTCTGCACTAAAGAACACACACTATAATAATAAATAATGTGACTTCATTGAACAATATGCAATATGATACACAATTTCTCAAATCTAATTAAATGTATAAGGAAGGAAAGACTGTTCCTTACTGTATATGTACTTGATTGATGCTAACTGGACCAATTAATCTTCTTACTAATCACAGATCCGTTTTTACATTACTTTCTTTGTTCATTATAAGCGGAATTATAAATAATACATGTTTTAAAAAATGACCACAGAATTCATTGTGGTCAGCAGAAAAATAATCGCAATTACTTCGAATAATTGTGACTATTGGCGAGTATGCATTAATTGTGTCAGGCCTATCTAAGACTAGGCTGTCTGGGAAACTGGCCCTTAGTGTTGAACATGTGTGTGTAAGTCACTCGGTGTCCCGCCACCGTGTCTTTCCAGGGTCAGCTACCGGAACGAGCCTCGCCCGCATTCAGCACCACGGACAGCTGCCGCGCCTGGCAGGAAGCGGCCATCGTTTGTTGGCGGTGTTGTGTGTGTGTTTTTTTTCCTACCCGTATTCCGTTAAGTCTCGATTTGTGTGCGTTTCTATTGGCTGGGAGTTCATCCTCACAGGCCATGTAGGGACGCTGAGAAGTGAGAGGCGAATAGCCAATCTTAGCGCAGGAGGCGGGGTCTGCTTGTATATGCAGACCACAATACTGGTGGGAAAAGAAACGGTGTGCGGAATACGGGTGAGCGCATGGTCCAATATGGGTGGGAAACAGACGAAACGCTGAACGCTGCTCGTTTCTTTTCATTGAAAGAGCTGCGCGCCCCCTCCTACACGACCCCCTCCCTTTTTTCTCTATCTCTCTTTCTTTCTCGCTCTAGCTCTCGCGATCTCTCTCTCTCTCTCTCTCTCTCTCTCTCTCTCTCTCTCTCTTCCTCGCGCATCCCCAGCACTGACTGGCCGCCTGAACACACGTAAGCAGCGGCGTCGCTCCGGCCGCGTGCAGAGCGATTGCAGCGTCCGTACCCGCAGCCTCCTCTGCGCACGAGCATCTCTATCTCTCCGGAATTACCCTAGCATCTGAAGCTGCATCCCGATCATCCAGCACCAGCAGAAACAGACACAGACTCGAATGCCAGATCGCGCTTCGGGAATCAGGCTATAGTCGATTATTCGTGCGCTTTAGTCGATCGCTGGTGCTGCATTAGGCTGTAGCGCACAATTAGGCTGTAGCGCACCGCGGTCGCTCGCTGCTTCGAAGCCCAGCAGCAGAGGAGGAGAAAGAAGAAGCAGCAGAAGCAGCAGCTGAAGAAGACCAGAGAGCAAAATGTTGGATCCTTCGTCCAGCGAGGAGGAGTCGGACGGGATAGTGGAAGAGGAGAGCAAGGAGGCGCTGGCCCCGCAAGTGAGCTCCACGCGCGTCTCGCCAAACCGGAGCAGCGAGAGCTCGGACAGGCTGCAGCCCAGCAGCCGCGGCAGCAGCAGCGCCAGGCCGGCCAGCCCGAGCCCCACCGCCGCCGGGGAGCAGGAGAAGGAGGACACGGAGCGACTGCAGCGCGAGGAAGACGAAAGGAAGAGGAAGTTGCAGCTCTATGTGTTCGTCATGCGGTGCGTCGCGTACCCGTTCAATGCCAAGCAGCCCACCGACATGGCGCGGAGACAGCTGAAGGTAAGACCGTGCGGATGGAGAGAGGGAGGGGGGTGGAGCCTGCACTGCTTCTCTCCTCTCACCTTCAGAGGCTCAGACTCACTTTGGTTTAACCCCCCTACATACCCCAATACATACACCATACACCCCCATAACCAAAAGCATTAGCATCTCTAGCATCATTAGCATCAGCATCAGTAGCAACATCAGCATCAGCATCACTAGCAACATCAGCATCCCTACCAACACCATCAGCATCCCTACCACCACAGATAATAATAACAAGGCCGCGTCGCACATCTCCACCTGGGACGCTGTTCCAGCAGGATTTCTGCTGTTATATAAGAAACGAGAGCAAGCAGGACAGCGCGGACTGATTGATGAGCGTATTTGTTGATGAGTGTGTTCTGTGATTAGCGTGTTCTTTAATGAGCGTGTCTATGTGTCTATGTGTGTGGTTGCGCGCGCGCATGTGTGTGTGTGCGCGACATGCAGTCCTCTGGTCTGGTGGTGGGACAGTAGGCTGTAGTGTAAGTATAGGCTAGAGGGGTGTGAGCTCGCACGGGACCCGTCGTGCTCATTGACCGTATAAGCGCCCAGGCCATGCAGCGCGGCGGCCCGGGACGTCTTCCCCTTCTCCTCCTCCCCTTTCCCACCTCCCGGTTCTCCTGCTGTCTTTCCAAGAGGCTCCTGATGAAAAGAGGACCAAAATAAAGCAGTGTCATTGCCGTAGTAGGGGTCACGTGACCCGCGCGGTGGCGCGCGCGCTTCGTACAGCCCAGCAAAGCCCAGCCACTCTCCGCTCCGCACGCGCGCGCACGCTCGCTCCCTCCATCCTCCGCCCCACTCATTCATCTTCCAAGGTGACTTTAGGGCCAAGATGCAAACGCCGGATCCACCGCACGCGCACCCGCCCGCTACAGCATGCACCTTCACTACACGGGCGTGCTCGCACCCTTGTGCGTAAATTCGAGGGGTTACATATGTTGCTTTTCAGGGTTAGAGCACCGCTCTGATTGGCCCCTGTCTTGCTTGGCAAAGACATGAAACAAACTGTTTTAATTTCATCATCATTAATATTGTTGGCATGATACTCAGGTAGCACGTATTAATCATAGTGGAACTCTTTTTGGTGCTAAAAAAGGCAATGCAACTATATTTACCATAGTGTACCTGTGCTGGAAGCACAAATGAAATTTGTTTATTCATCTTTAACCTATCAATGCAGTGATACACACAAAATGACATTCAGTTAACACACATGCCCAGAGTGGTGGGCAGCCATCACTGTGGTGTCCCTGGGAAGCAGTTCAAAGGACCCACCAATGACAGCTTGTCAAACCCGGGTATCAAACCCTTAATCCTGTCAATGATAATCAAACTGCCTTCATAACACATGTACCCTATAAGGTATTTTTTTAACAGTAAATACGAGAAATGTATCAAGTCAAGTCACCCCTCCCTTGATTTCTTCCAAATATCACTGAAATTATTATGTTATGGACATGTCCATGTAAGTGGATACCATTTATGAATGGGTTAAAAAGGGCAAGTGTTATTTAAAGAATGGTGATACCTTAAATAACCCATTCATGTTCTTTACAATTGTAATGGATATTTAAAGATAATGGTACTATACAACACCAAAAAGAGTTCTACTGTTCTGACAGGTCCAACAGACTATATTTAATTGGTTTGTAGAAATGCAGTGGAAATCCACCTTGCAGTCATTATTGTGCAGTTCCCTTTTTATTACCTTGTTATTTCCAGGCATTTTAACCTATGTAATCTAAAATACACAGTCATTGTCTTTCATTAGTGTTCTGTTTTTATTATCTTTTATATTTGCCAAATAATTTTTTCCTTTACTCTCTCTCACAGTCTCATAGTGTTGAACTATAAAGCTTCACACCATTATCCCCGGTGTAGTCTTGATCTGTCAGCTGGTAGCCCTGTTGTATTTGATCCTTCCCTCCTGGTTTCCACTCCTCCCCCATCCTCCCATAGGAAACTGCAGATTTTGCAAATCCCTTCAGAGTTGAAGGTAGAGGCACTGAATTTGGTTTATGCCTTACAGATATACAGAACAGACCCGAGTTGAAGTTCCTACTGCATCTATTTCGTTCTTTTGTTCATTTGGCTGTTTTCCCTTATTGACTGCAGAAGCCTCTGTGAAACTGCCCCTGTATTCTCAGTGCTAAATCCAGAACAACCAAACTTTGTATTAAGTTTCAGGCTACTGGCCATTATGGTACTCCTGCTCTGCATACAGAAAGCCCATTTTCGTATCATCTTTTGATCTTTTTTTGGTATAAGTAGCTTCAGGCTATTGATCACAGTACGCTGCAGAGTGTCATACTGTTACCACTAATGTATCTGATCCTGATCTCGCATGGACGCACTACAGCACCCATCTAATTCCCCTTAGTTATTGATCCAGGTTGATCACTTACAATTTACAACAAGCTCCTAACAGCTTGAGGTCACTAGCCCTACTACTCCCAGCACCAGATGGATAAAATCAATTATACCATCCTTATTTTAAAAAATATATTTTTAACTGTGGATAAGTGACCAGGCTGCAAATGAGACACAGAGATACTATAATCTATTACGAAGTATTATGATCTTCTGTAATGTTTTTTTTTGTTTCCATACAGAGAGCAAGTAGTAAAATATCTAAAGTTAAAAGATTGCTAACATCTACATTGTGTTTATCAGGGAATTTCAGGATAAATTTAGCAATAATTCATCTGTTGAGTTGTAAACAAAGTAACAAAGCTAAGTCAGAGTGTTTTTGTGTGTTTGTCATTGTAGCCAAATTCACCTACTGATGTTTCTATTCATTGGTTGCGACATCCTGGCCTCTCTGTATAATACACAAATAATGTTCTTACAACAATATAAGAATCTAGTAGAAATTTCTTTTATATACTTTTATTTAGAGCTATGCAATATATTGATATTTTATCTTATTGTGATAAATGTCCTTTCCATATCGACAATAAGCTTACTGAGGATGTCACTGGTACTTAAAGAACAACAACCTAACTGTACATTTCCTTACTGAGAGTGTAAAAAATCCTGTTTAACTGGATAATGTGCAGAAACAAATAAATAAGAAAAAATAAGTACTATGTATGAAATAGATATTTTGCCTGCTTGTTAAAATATGGTAAAAAGTGTGTAACTATATACTGTAAAAATGTTCTTTGTAAAATATGTGTTTTTTAACACATTACTCAGCTCTATCAGCGCATAATAATGAACAACAAGGGTGGTGGCTTTTGAACTGTTGATATTAATATTGGAATTATATTGTATTGTACAACATTAAGGAATACATCATTATATACATTTTTGCTATCCCGTCCAGCCTTACTCCAGTGTACCAATATTTTTGTCCTTATAGTGTATCTAGTAGGGTATTTAGTTTACCCAAGAGTTATATAAGAGTGTTACCACCCTGTTTGATTTTAAGGACATTTGGAATAATTTGGTGGAATTTCACTTCAAACGCTATGACCGTTTTTTTGCTATGTTGGATGGACTCATGTACAAATGGACTCATGGACATGTCTTACACCAAATTCTACTAGTTTTACAGTGTAGTGTGCACATTAGTAGTGTATTAGTGCAACAGTGGTACATACGTTAGTAGCAAGCAGTGTGATAAGGTGTGTGTAGACATGTGAACATTGACCTTTATCTCAGTCAGTAGAAGACATGAAGGCTCTGATCCTCCCACTGGGAGTCAGTTCAGTTTAGTGAGTCAAGGCTGGTGGTATTTGGGTCATTGGTAGGAATTTGAGTGTTGAGTCACAGCTGAAATCTCTAAAGCGCAGAAGAGTCACTGCAGTCAATCACTGCCATGATTCAGAGCTGTGAGTGTGAATCATCATGGTGAAGGACATCCGTCAATTGCAGGAGCACTAAAGGACTGACACATCTGCTATTGTCTTCTATCAGTTTTCTGATACAAACTGGAGCGATGCTCGATGTGACGGGCATAGTCCCTCTAAAGTAAGGCGGTCTGTGTAATGTATTTTTTTTAAAACAAAATCATAACATAAATTATATATTTTGGCATGAATTATCAATGTAACAAACTAAATCCCCCTGTTGAACTCAATTAATTTCTCAGTTTGGAGGATTTTAAATGGAAACCTGCCAGGACCTTGAATCAGGCATAGTTGATTTCACAAAAAAAAAAAGTAATTATCATAGCTGGATTTTTCCATATTAAAAGAGAGAGGAAAAGAGTCAGTGCAGACTAGTCTCACCCAAAGCATCTTGAAATTTAATTTCTTTGATGGCAAAAGTCAAAATGGGACTTTTTAATAAAATGGTCTGCATGAATTGTTTCTTGTTTTGACCAAGACATTTTAACCTTGACTGCAGAAACACGTTTAATGCAGTGAAAGGCATTTTTGAAGGTTTTTTATTAAATATTTTCAACATTTCATGTATTATAGAAATGTCTGAAAGGCCCAAGCCTTGCAGAACCAGCCTTGAAAATCGCTATCAGAGTTTCTGAATTGCCTCTAGCTTTATTATATTTATTTTCATGTTAGATTTTTCTCAAAGGAATGAATTAATTAATAACAATAATTATTGTAATCTTCATGATATTGTACATCACTCTACTCCAACTTACAGTACATTAGCATGAATGAATACTCTTACATGGTGCGACTGCTCTTTCCACGCCTCTGCTTCTGAGGTTTTGTGCTGAGTAATTTTGCTGTAGTCTGCAGAAGAAGCCTTTTCTGTAATTGTCTATTATTGCATTTTGGGTGCTGTCCCATTGTCTGTTGACTTGATTCACTTTCAGTGCTTAAACGATAATTTTCTGATTACTCATGTTATTCATTAAATCAAATGCTTCGTCTAAAACACTGTCTACCCTTCTGTCCAATTCACTTAATTAAATTAAGCCTTTGCTTGCTCTTAAAAGGAGGTAGTGCCCCAAAAGTCATCAAGCATATGGCTGTAAATTCAGGAAGCACAGGGGAGTGATGTGTTTTCCTTGATGGGATGATTACAGAGCTTAGAGCTTGACTCGTGTTATAGTACTAAAGCTTGTGTGGGTGTGGATGTTACTCCATGTGCGTTTCTTTCTTCTTTTTTTTTTATACATGCCGACAGGCCTAGTTAGCTCTTTGTATGAACTGTGCTGCTGTGCCTTGAAGTAGCAGTCACTGACCTTATGAAAGAGAACACAAAAGAGCTATTACACTCTGTCACTAGCTATCGAGCCCTTCCTTTAGCTGGTGTAATGGCCTCGCCCAAACACTCCATGCACAAATGCACACACATGCGCTTCTTCTGTCTGTGTGAATCTCTAGCACTGCATCACTTGTGGTGCATTCAACATGCTGCCTCACTGCATATGAGATCCTGCATGCAGTCTATAGCTTAAGAATGTGTGGTCTATTTCTATTTTTTTTTTTAGCATTTGGAAAATGCTAGCTACCACTTACATGGATTTTGTCAGTTGTAAGGGAATCCAATCTCATGTTAAATAACTGGAAATTAAAGTTAAGATCATGTCCTTTGCCAATGAAGTTTTTTAATTTTGCAAAGACAAGGTTTTGTTACAAACATATATATGGTTAAATTTTACTAAAATATTGTTGTTTGAGTAAAATGCCTAAGAAGCCTGTTGTTATAATACTTCATAATCATAGTCTTTCATAACCCTTATTAATCTCCAGTTTTAATTCATGCATGTATCTAAACACAGTAGGAGCAGCTACCTAAATTGTGATTTTTGTATATATTTATCAATTTTTAAGCAGGTTTATTTATTTTATACTAATATTAAAATGTATTTTTAAAATGTGTTCAGAATGGCTATACTTAAATCAACAGTCTGTAAGTTTTGGAGATTTTGGGGATTTAGAGACTTCTTTGGTGAGAATATGTAATTGCACTGAGCATGTGGAACAGTACTTGTAATGCAGGTTATTGTAAATAAATTACTGTGTGAGATTCTGTGGTTTTGGGTACACTGTATATTGTTTTGTTCATTTTGTTCATTTATGAAATACGGTAGTATGTACAGTACAGTAAATGTAGAGTACAGTTGTATGCATCAAACTTACCAAAACACTCTGTTTTAGAATGAATATACAGTAATGAAACGTTGCAGTAATGGTCACGCCAGGACACTGATACCATTAAAGTTAATTAGAATATTTTGTTAAAGAAAAAAAAGTCTTAGGGACTGCTGCTTCAAGCTGAGCATTTGAAAGTAGCCTGACCTCGCTAATGTTCTAAAGCATGTAGCTGAAATGTGATCAAATCCTCACAGCAGTGATTCAATATGTAGTGTAAAGCCTTTCCAAAGGAGCAGAGCAGAAGCTGTAACAGCAGCAAATGTCCTTAAGGACAAACGTCTTATTAATGTCTGTAATTTCAGAAAAAGAACCCTGGAGGAGCAGATATCTATATAAACTTTTGGACACATTGGACTTGTGGATCACTCTACCAGCCCACAAAAGAAATACACAGCTGGCAACATGACCTCAGCCACACATCAGCACGGATATTTCATCTCTAATTACCAGTCCAGCATGGTTTGAAGCAAGAATGTGATGACTTAGACTTGCATGAAGGCAGTTTGCATGAAACTAATGGGGGCCATAATGGGCTATTATTATGTTAGCCTCAGAGCTTTAGAGCGAAATTGGCCGAACCGTCACATTTAGGTTGTCCTAACGGTTCTAATAAGTGCTCAGAGAGATCTCTCGCTTTCATCCTTTCATCTCAGGATGATCTAGGTGCTGCAGTGGAGTTGTGAAGCCAGGCCCAGGGCAGTGTACGTTCTCAGGGAATGAGAAATGAGTTACTCGATCAGACGCCTTGCTTTTGACTGTTTGTTACAATGGGTGGTGATGAGAGCGACTCCATTACCCCGCGCTGCAGTCAGAGCGCAACAGAGTGAGGCTGCAGGCCACATGATTATCTCCTTCTTCAGAGCGGGATGCAAATCAGGGCGGTATTGTGCGATGGGTGAAGTTACCGTGGCTGTAATCGAGTAGCCAGTCTGGCAAATCCACTTTCATTCTCCCCTGATTTTCACTTGAGATCTTTTTTATGGATCTGCATGCGTGTTCCACCGTGTGTTGTGTGAGTGTGTGCGTTTGTGCGAGACGGTGAAAGAGGCAGTATGTGCAGCCTCAGCCCCTTGCCACAGTCGTGCACTCTGATGGATCAATACGTCAGTCACAGACCATGCGATAAACATGAAACGTGAGACATTAAGGTAATCAGAGAGACAAAGAGAGAAAAAAAAACAGCCTAAAAGCGTCTGAGACATGTACATATGAGTCATAGCCAAAAGCAAATGAATAGAAAGATTAACAGAAAAGCATTTCTTTGATCTGAGTCCATTTGAAAAGCATTAATACCACCAGCTCATAATATAAAACCCAGATGTGATGAGAATGGAATTTCAGAATATTTTGAAACTCTGGTTTGGGTCCGGGCGCTCAGCAGTGAAAAGGGCAAAGATAAAGACATTTCGAGTTTAGCTGTATGAACAGGCCGAAGACAAGCTGCGCTCATGATGAACTAGTTTCATTTTAGCAGGTGAACACGCTGAGCGGAGTCTGAGATTCGAACAGATCTGACAGCACAGTATCCACATGGTGTGTACTGACAGTAGGGATTCCATACAGAACAGCCTTGAATTCATGGCATTGAAACGTTGCATAAACTCACAGGAGCATTACTATGCTTTCTAATAGACAATGGAATCATTTATTTGGATTGTACAGATGTGTATTTGGCAAGAACATGGGGTTCTATATTGATATATTGTAAAACTGTAAGCAAGGAGATATATTGCAATTTTAAAAAAGATAATTTTAGAAAAAAAAAAACTGACCACCACCCATAGAAAAGAAGTATACAAATTAATGCAATTTCCTCTTCATCTTATTATTTCTCCTAGACACAGTTAAATCCTGTTTAAGACCGATGTGAGATTTAAGCAATTTTCTACTGCTTCTGAAATTCAGCTCCTGAGAAATAACCCTCTGATTTTTTTTACTTATTACTCAAAATAATGTCTCACAAAAGGCTTAATCTTTTTTCCGTTCAAACTGATCCCACCTCAGCATGTCGTATCATTTCTTATATAACTCTCTTATACATCTCAGAAATACTGTATTTCTGCAGTCTATCTATACAGACTGAGATATCTTGTTTTTTTTATTCTAATTTAAACTCCCCCACAATTAAAAGTTGATGTTGATCTAAAAACAATCTCTGTTTTTCTCCTTAAGGTTTAGGAGAACACTTTTAGAAATTAGTGGGTCAATATTGAGATCTGTTTTTTTTTTTGTTGTCCTCAGACAAAGATAAGAGAAGACATTTTCCTAAAGATCTGTCAAATCCAGTGTTAAACATCAACTAGTCATGTATAAAGCCTCCTAGCACTGAGCTATGGAGCAGTGTAATATTGTTCCCTCTATTAAGGGGGCTCCTCCCAATGCCTAATAATCTAATAATCAAAATGAGCTGGAGTGGCATTTCTGATTCAGGACTAATCATCTAACATCACTCAATATCAATCTAACACAAAAAAGCAATCAAATCCTCACTGCAATGTTTTATTAACATACAGTGTAATTCCTTTCCAGAGGAGTAAAAGCTGCTACTGCAGTAACAGGGAGGGGGCAATCTCCCTCTCCCCTCGATTTCAGAAAGACGGTTGGATGATCAGGTGTCTTTTGGACACATACTGTAGCACAGGGTCTATAAAGATCCCTCACAGGATGAGCTTTCAGATACAGCTGATAAATCTGTAGCTCAATAAAGACACCCACAGCTTGCACTGTGGCCTAAAACAAGAAGATGGTTACGCCAGAGGAAATTAAATCAGACTCACATAGAGAAGATAAAGAGGAATGAGAGAGAGAGAGAGAGAGAGAGAGCAGGAGAGAGAGAGCAAGAGAGAGAGAGAAGGAGAAGTCACAGAAAGATAGATAACCGCAGTAAAGCCTGGTGAATGGAAGGTGAGCAGGTTAAGAGAGGATTACTGCTGATATAATAAAGAGGTAAAGCCTAAGGTAGAACCTGATGTGCTGAGAGACTTCCCACAGATGAACAGCTTTTTAAACCAAAAAAACCCTGAACTTAATCAGGAAACACATGCAGTGAGAAGGGGTGTGGAAAGTGGGAGGTGGACCTTTGATAGTGTGATAGATAGCATTTCAATTTGTGCATTTATCAAAAAAAATTTGACACAATGTAATGAATAACTCCCAGGTACCCATTATTTCAAAAAAGTGAAAAACATCAAAAATGGATATCAAGATGAGGCTTTTTTAGAGACATTATAAACACCATTTGAAAAATAAAATCATTATGAATTTATCAAGAATGATTACGTTTAGTAACTTTTAGAGAAACACTGAAATTAGTTTTTGGCTAAAATCGAACCATAGAAAACATGAAAAAAATGCTGAACATGTTTTTTTTTTTTTTTTTTTCAGATTTTCATTCTTTATTTACCAATAAATAAATTAAATATCCTAAAATGTATCTTGTTTTACTCTTCAAAGAAAACACAATCACAACACTACAATATAACTACAATTTTATTTTCCTTTTTTTATGCAATTAACATTTTCAACATTCAGGCAGACGCACCAACAAAGCATTTACCTCAGCAGTGCTACAATAATCATGAATTGTCTTTAGCAGTGTAATTTCGATCACAAATGTACCTAAGTAGGTCTATTCTTCTCATAAATGTACATCAACTGTGTGAGTCAATCGGCTAGCAGAACTTTTGTAGCCCTGTACAGCTTATATCTTTCATTTACGTCTATGAAAGGATTGTAAAAGTATAACTTTTTTGTGTTATTTCTCTAATTTGGCTGAATACCAGAAATGCTTTTTTTTTTTTTGCCTTTTTTGGTTGAATAGTTTTGTTGCATTTATAGTTACTTCACATTGAATGAATGACAGAATATCAAAGATAATTTCATGGTTCTCACTGTTCCATTCATTTTGCAGTTCTTATGGGAGCCATCTACTCCTATAATGAGTAGGAACATTCTTAATTGTCATAACTGTCAGTAAGTATTGTAGGCTTTATCAAGGAAAAAAATGTACCGGTATGTATGCAATCCGCCTGCCTGCACAGTTGGGTTCATACAGATACCCTACTTAAGCCCCCATAACTCTACTAATGAGAGGCCTTTTATTCTGAGAACAGGATGTCCCACTGCATCGCTAATTATAGGCAAACATACAGTATGTCTAATTTATGTTGCTAGTCAGAACTAATAGGTCTCTCGCTCTTCCACTCTTTGAAGCCAGACGGCTCAATTAGGATCAAGTGCAAGAATAATGATTATATCCCGTAGATACATTACGTATCAAACCTACAAATCAGAAAAGTTCACAAGAAAGTAAGCTTTTGGGTCTAAATCTGTGGGTGTGCAGTGATGATGGTGAGCTGGTTCTACTATGGTGAATGCAGAAATGCTGACTAATACTGACCTGATCATTGATTTATATCTCGAGGAATGGAGCTATTTGTGTGGGATATAGATGGTAAATTCACAGGCTTGTATAAAGAGAAAAGAGAAGGCATCCATCCATTAAAGAACAAAGAGGATGGAGTGTGCCCTCTTAAGACTAAGAGCAACAGCAGACCAGCTGTTCTTAGAATCAATAAATGCACACACTCCTCTCAGTAGTGGATTGGCCTTTTCTAAAGACCAAAACTTAGCCCCCCTCTCTCTCTCTCTATAGAAAAATACAAGCACATTAAACTGTTTTTTAAGCTTGGTGGACCTATAAAGACAGAGTTTATTTATTTTTAATAAAGCCAAAGATCTATAAGCAAAGTATTTCATTAATTCAAACCTAATCAAATTCCGCTCACATGGTTTTTCCTACCATTGCTTTGCTGACGACACTCAGCTATACCTGTCGTTCTCACCCGATGATCACTCAATCTCTGCACGAATATCACAGTGTCTCTCAGACATATCCGCATGGATGAAGGAACATCACCTCCAACTAAACCTCTCAAAGACTGAACTTCTGGTCATACCAGCAAAACCTTCTATTCAACACAACTTTGCCATAACCATCGACTCTCTCTCTCTCTCACCGACAAAGGTTGCTAGGAACCTGGGTGTTATGGTTGATGACCAGCTTCTCTTCACGCACCATGTGGCCTCAGTTGCTCGATCCTGCCGCTTTGCGCTTTACAACATCGGAAAAATTTGACCGTTTCTGACGCAACAGGCCACCCAACTCCTGGTACAAGCTGTGGTAATCTCACGCCTCGACTACTGCAATGCCGTACTAACTGGCCTCCCGGCCTGTGTAGTAAAACCACTACAGATGATTCAGAATGCAGCAGCACGTTTGGTCTTCAACCAGCCAAAACGGGCACATGTCACTCCGCTGCTCATTGAGCTCCACTGGCTACCAGTTGCTGCTCGCATCAAATTCAAAGCTCTTACAATCGCCTACAAGGTGATGACAGAACAGGCTCGTTCCTACCTGCACTCGCTCCTGAAGGCTTACGCTACCTCCCGGCCGCTGCGCTCCTCCAATGAACGTCGCCTCGCTTTGCCAAACACTCAAACACACAAAGCAATCCAGACTGTTCTCATACAGAGTTCCACAATGGTGGAACAAACTACCTTCCACTACCAGATCAGGAGAATCTCTCACTATCTTTGAGAAACTCCTGAAGACAGAGCTCTTCAAAGAGCACTTACTCTCCTAACACCTCTAACTAACTAACTAATTCTAACCTCATCTCCTTCTTCCTCTTCTCTACTCCTCTATCCCATTATTTCCCTCTGACCTCCTTAAGGCCCTATCTATAGATGTTTTATTTTTAATTTCTATTATTTTTGTACTTAACCTCTTCTATTATTTGCACTTCAATATTGTAAGTCGCTTTGGACAAAAGCGTCTGCCAAATGAAATGTAATGTAATGTAATGTAATTTTCATTGAGCTACACCAATGGTCTCATAGTCAGGTTTGTATTAACACAAAACCAGAGTGGAAGATGCCTGATAGATCAAGACTTTTCTATAACATTTCTATAATGTTAAGCACATCCAGGGACTCATTTAAATCTATCTGACATATCTGTAAAACTGCAGACTCAAATTTATCTCTAATAACATCTGTTGATAAGAAAGATGAGAAAAAAAAGGTTAGTTTTTTTGGTTAGTTAAACGATTACACAGAACAATTTACAGTTAACGTTCTTAGACGTATGTTCAATCTGTCATGTTTTCTAGATGTTATTAGAACATTCTTTATTTATTTAGCATTTAGAACCATTCTGGTAACATCTCTAAAATTGTCACTTGTGTCAGTGTTTTAATTTTTAGGTTTGGGAATTTTACTTTTTAACATTTCCATAATGTTAGTGTTCATCTAGCTGGTTACATTTTGTGACAAACATTCTAATAACATTGTGATGCGACCCATTATTATGTTACATGCCTTTTATAATAATTCTGGAGCATTATTTATGTAATGTCACAGGCTAACCTTCCTGGAACTTTCTTAAAAGGTTGCTAAACATTCATATAATGTTTTCTCTTAGATGGGTTGTTGCCCTCCTCTGTATTTAGGTGCCTAATGTGGACTTATCCCAACGTTAGCTTAGCTAGCTAAATAGATTGTTTTAGAAACTGAATGGCTGATGGGCTCATGGCTGGGTAAGCTAACATAGGCAACACCAAAAATACACAGTTACTACACAGTTAGCGTTAGCTACACAGTTCTGAGAAAGACCAATACATCTTTCTTTTATTCAGAATGACTTAATCAGCATGTTACCAGGTAGCACTTTTTCACATGTTTTTTTGTCAGTTAAATACAACATGCTTAAAAACTCAGACTGGACAATGTTTGGTAGCTTGGTTGTGGAAACCAAAGTGACAGGCTTAAATTCCTGTACTGTTGTTAAGCAATGTATTAGACTAGGTGGTCTTTCTTTGTTATGACTGTTGAATACTTTAGTAGTTAGCTTTCTGCCCTTTTCTGTATCCCATCAACCTTTAAGCAACACCGTCCCGTGTTCATCCCCACTGGCAGACGGGTCTGCATGACCTTCTCCATGACTCAAGGTTGAATAGCAAAAAGCACTCTGCTCAAGGTCTGTCTCTGACTGGCAGGGGAAGAGAGACGTCAGACATCAGACGTCGCTCACACACATTTGAACCATAATGTTCCTTGTGTGTTGCGTGAGTGTGTGTAGAAACGAGAGAGAGTGTCTGTTCTTCCTGCGTTTCTGCTGTCTCTTCACTCATAATAAGTATGCCTCTACGGGGAGCCATTTTACGGAGTCTGCCATGTCACATGCCTCAAATCCTTATTTTTAGCCGGATTAGAAGAGTTTCAGGCAAGTGCGCTCACCCCCGCACACACATTAGCACTCTCTTGCAGATACACACACATTAGCTCTTATCTCATGCATTGGGAGGAAAGACATGGTTCAAAGGGTTGAGATTATTCACTTCTGTCAATCAGCAGCTTGGTGATCGTGTGGGTCTGGTTTGTTGTCACGTGTCACATATACAGAAGGGCTGGTGTCATTGGGTGGGTTGCAATTTTGCATGTTGCCATATCACCTTTGGCCTTCATTGCAGGCACTTTGATGGCCCAATGTTACGTTAAGAAAATTTTACCATCAGTGGCCCTATTCTTTCTGGATGCACAGTCTGGTGTGCTGGTCCAACAGGACAATGCTCATCCACATACTGCTGCCATCTCAAGAGCTTTTCTTAATGACAGATACTATGCCATAGCCAGGTGCATCACTCTATTTGTCCCTGATTAAATGTGTCGCTAAAGAATGTGTGGGATGCTATTGCATGGGCTATCAACACTCCACCAAATCCCACCACAAAATCTGCAGGAAATATATGAGAATATTCAGTCTGGATTATGGGATGGATTATCACAGGACACCATTAGGAACCTCTTTGACTCCATGCCAAAACATTGACTCCATGCCAATATACAGCTCTGGGATAAAATCAAGAGACCACTTAAAAATTATGAGTTTCTTTGATTTTACCAAATTATGGAATATAATCTGGAATATAATCAACAGGAAGATGGCTGATCACAAGCCATCAAATCAAGCTGAACTGCTTGAATTCTTGCAGCAGGAAAGGCATACAGTTATCCAAAAGCAGCGTGTAAGACTGGTGGAGGAGAACATGCCATGATGCATGAAAACTGTGATTAAAAACCAGAGTTATTCCACCAAATATTGATTTCTGAACTCTTAAAACTTTATGAATAGGAACTTTTTTTTTTTTTTGCATTATTTGAAGTCTGAAAGCTCTGCATCTTTTTTGTTATTTCAGCCATTTCTTATTTTCTGCAAACAAAGGCTCTAAATGACAATGTTTTTATTTGGTTTGTAATTTGGGAGAATGTTGTCCGTAGTTTATAGAATAAAACAACAATGTTAATTTTACCCAAACATATACCTATAAATAGCAAAATCAGAGAAACTGATTCAGAAACTGAAGTGGTTTTTATTTTTTTTCTAGCGCTATATAAATATATATGTAAATGCATTCTGTTTAGTAATTGTGATCCACCCATTACCCTTAGGATAAGATGGAGTGGCATACCAGAAGCAATCACTTAACAATGTCTAATTGACACTCTTGATTTTAGAAAAAAAAATAATTTGGACATAAAACAAATGCCTGTTTCACATTCGTATGGGATTTCTCAAACCTCCCATTTCCCATCTCTCTCTCTCTCTCTTTCTCTCTCTCTCTCTCTCTCTCTCTCTCTCTCTCTCTCACTGCCTCTCCCTGAAAGGAGTATAGATGTAGAATCTGTCTTTTGGATGTTAGGTGCTGTTGATGGATCAGTGCGTAGTCAGCTCTACAGCTACAGAATGCCAATAGTGTCCTTTTTCTCTAACAGAAATTCTACTGCTTGCTCTTTCATTCCAATCCTTCAGCACGGGCCTCCTGCCCAACGAATACTGAAACAGCTTTTAAATGTGTGTAACATTTACAAATAAACAATTCAATGCCTGGCAACACTCATGCATACATGCACACACACATATATAATATGTATTGTATATTGTCATATGTGTTCCCATGTAATCTGTAGGTCAGTCCCATTAGGCGTTTGAGACCGGCTTTAGATGATGAATAAGGCATTGCAGTGTGTGTGTGTATGTGTGTGTGCGTGTGTGTGCTTGTGTGATGCAGTCTTACATAAAGCAAACACAAGCTTTTGTTTCTGGGGCAGAGTATAGTACTGTTTTTTGAGGATTGGTGTGATATATATATATATATAGCACAGTGACATGCTGTTGTTGTGTATCAAGACTTGGACTGGTTCCACATGTGAACAATAAGTGCTCTCTTATTTAAATACATTTCGCCCTAGGTAGGTATTTTTGTCCAGTGACCAATTCCAGTTCATACCTCTCATGAATAGAAGGAAGGAAAATCTGCATGCAGCTGATCACAGGCCTTGGAGCTTTCCTCCTCTGTCTGCTTCTGGAAATAGACTGTGGAAGTTAAATGCTTATATTTCGAACCATCGAGCTGAGGTCAGAGAAAATGATGCAATCAGGCAGGCACAAGTGCTTTGAAAATAGTATGTTCTCAGTGATGACGGTGGCCAGAGGGTGTACAGAGGTCAGATCACTCGCAGTGCATTTGGCAAGACAGAGCCCTCATTTTCTCTGTGGTACCGTTCATGATTAAAATGGTTGATTTAAACGTAATGGGAATACTGCTTAATGGAATGTAATAACTATGGCCTCTCATGATTAGGTAATTGCAGGAGCCAAAGTCATGATTACATTTCATATACAATTAACTGTACAGCCCTAATATCTGTTGAACATTTTGATGCAGAATGTGGTTATATGTGGTTACGATTAATTCTCCGAGTTTCAGTAAATGTTAAGTAAATGTAAAGCAGGGGTGTCCAGTCTTACCTGCAAGTGGTGCTTATAGCTGCTGGTTTTCATTTTAAACAACTAGCAGTGCACCTAATTCCATCTGATCACATGCATATCTGCTTGACTAGGCTCAAATCCCATTGTGGACAGCCCTGGTGTAAAGAGATTTTATTCCAAGAGATTTTGATCCAATTCAGTTGCTCCCTTTTCACAGAATGTAAAAGGCAGCTAATGTTTATGATGGAAAACATATTGATTTCCTGCACTGGTCTTTCTCTTTGGGTAGGTAAGATGGCCCTTCCTCTCCCCCCATCACTTGTTGCAACATGCATCTTGGTAAAAGCACATTGTCACTGCCACCAATCTTGTTTAATTTGGATGGAAGCCATTGTAAAATAAAAAAAAAATAGTATTGGTCCATTCTTCATTAATGTTTTCACACAATATAAAGAACAAATACAAGGCTTCACCTTATCAGTGTTGGTAGTGACGTATATTTTCAGCATATATATTTTCTTTATATTCTTTTATTTCTCTTTATACTCTTTCACTAATGCATGTACTGTAGGCTCCGCCTATGGCTATGTATGGCGATGTAGGTTTAAGTGTTTCCAGATGTGTACCACAGACCTTTAAAAGGGGTCCCCAAAGGAGTGGACGGGGGAGAGAGCAGGAACATCAGATCGGGCAACATCTCTCTCCAAGGCTGGCCTAGGAAGCCTTGAAGATATTGTCTTAGTCTTTGTAATAAATAATTGTATTACACTTAAGGCAATGTCTGCGGTGTCTTCTTCCTCATCTTCAAGCATCTTCACAGCAAAGAGACAGCGGTAAACGACAGTAGCAATGTATGAAAGGAGGTGTCCTCGCAAGTTTTTGGGAACTGGATATAACTAAATTAGGGATGTCATTGTGCATGTGCTTTTTTTCCTAAAAAATATTTTTTCCTAAATAAATGAGTATAACATATTTATATAAGTACACTCATTGACTGAAGTAATCATAAAACCATGTACATGCAGTTATTATTAAGGTTGCATCCATTTTTTCAACACTGGAATTCAACCCACATTGCACATTCTTCACCCTCTAAAAGATTTATTTTTACAGATTTACAGCTCCATTTATAAACGCCACTAAATAATATATGAAAGTGTTCTATATGTAATACCTGTTTCTCATAACCTGAGTGACCGAATAAAGCAGCAGCACCACAGCTTGTACTATAAATGTGTTTTGAGTCAATAAGTCAACAACCTTCTTTTCTAAGGGCAGAAAAAAAAACAATGAAATTATGGTCCATGTTAATCTACCATACACCGATGGTGAAAAACTCTGAAGTGTCTCTTTAACTGCAGTGCTTCGAGGTGCAATGAGGTGAACTTCACAGGCTGAATGATGCATTTAGATGAGATCCAAAAATGGAAACCTTGGCACTTGGTGTGTCTCAGGAGAAAGCTCCGCTGAGCCTCTCTATTTGGAGGGTTCGCACGGTTTCCCATCTCAACCCTGAGCCATATGCGAAAGCCGCACAGTGTAAGAGTCTGCAAAGTTCACCCTTCGGCTCAGAGTGTACTGAAACTCCAGCTAACCAGGCGCAATCAGACCCAGTTGCTCTGCGGCCTACTCCCAGCTCCATCATCCTGAGGGCGGAGAAAGGAAGAACGGAGGGCTAAAGGGAGGGAGAGGAGAGGGAGGCTGATGTAGAAGTGGAACACTGTGTTCCTCCACTGGCAAGAGTTCTCTGAGAGTTCAAGAGCAGCCGGTGGATGGGTTAGGGCGTTGGGCAGCTAAGTTGCTTCGGTGTGGTTATGAATTAGATGGGGACGATGCTCTACTGAATGGACCGTGGACTCACAAAGGGCTCCTCTGTTTGCTCGAGGGCACTGTGCGTGTGGAGCTGTGTGTGTATGTGTGTGTGCATGTTTGGTTAGTGAGCATGTGTTTGTGTGACAGCAAAAGCCTTGAGTAAATATTACGAGAAAACCCGCAGAACTTGCACTGCTGCAGGATTTTTCTCCTTGCATTATTTATACCCGGATTGTACTTTGCTTTGTGTGGTGTGTGTATATGTTTGTGTGTGTGTGTGTGTGTGTGTGTGTGTGTGTGTGTGTTTTTCTACTATCTTCAGGCATTGTTTGGCTTTGTCCGCTGTGACTTTTGGCTCCCGTGTCAAATGATGTCCACAGATAGTGAAGCGATCAGATGGAATTACAGCAACCTGTGTACATAGACGTACACATACACGCGTCCACCTCCACCATCATAAACAAACACCTACTTATGTCACATCACATTTCTGCTCATGGGCACACACTGTAAATGGACACACCTACGTACCTCTGTTCAGACCTTGTCTCTGAACCTGGCAACTGCTGTCCATTCTGAAGTCCTCCTGGAAGATTACGCGGTACATAATATGTCTCTCTAAATTTACCGACAATTGTCTGGCAGCTCTTGGGAGTCAGAGCTGAGTAGGCAGCAGATCAGATAAGGCTAGCGGCTATCACTGCGTGTTATGTTCAGTTTATATGAGTAAAAAGAGACCAGGGATCTGAGTCAGCACCATGCAGTCTGACACCTAGGAACCCACAGCCCAAAGAATGGAGATGATAAGGTAAGGTGGTGCATAAAAGAGTTCATGGGTCATCTTTTTCTGGAGACCACAGAGCTTTAATGGAGGAATGGTGTGTCTTTCACATGTAGCCCCTCCTTGAAGAGGCAGTTGCACTTCAGCTGCCTGCTTCTAAATTTGGCAAGCACATCCATTTTGTTTGGATGGCTACCACAGTGTTAGCAACTCAGCAATCGGGCTCATCCTGCAATGCTACCATGCTTTTAGCATGCCAGCAACCAGGGTTAACCCACATACTGTAGCTAATTTGGTATTAGCAATTAGCATTCTGTCTACAGGCCTCTTCACACCCACAGCCTAATGAATGGAGATGTAAGGTGGCGCATAAAAGGGTCAGGGGTCATCTTTTTCTGGAGACCACAGAGATTTAATAGATGAATGGTGCGTCATTCACATGCAGCCCCCCCTTGTACTTCAGCAGCCTGCTTCTAAATTTGGAAAGCACCTCCATTTCGCTTTACCCATCCAGTTACATAATATCTAGGGGAATGTTCTGCTTCTTTCTTTGTCTCTGCATTCCTGTCTGTGTTTGACGTGCCAGTATAAAAAGCCCAGGCTCGCCCAAACTAAACACAGTTACAGACAAGTTGAACTGATTTAGCTGTAAGTGCAATTAGTTTGAACATACTACAACAATCACGTTACAGTGTCCACAGTGTGACATTCAAAGTCTCTCTTTCATATATTCCTCTTTTCATTGTCCCCTCTCTTTCTCTTTTTCTCTTCCCTCTCTCTCTCTTTCTTCCTCTCTCCCTCTCTCATTCTTTCTCTCTCTCATGCATCATCTCCTGGCCCTTAGCGAAAGCTGCTGCTGCACTCATGCAATTATCATAATTACCAACGACTCTGCAGTGTGCTTCTGCTGAGTATGCGCACACACTCACTCAAACACAAACACACACACCATTACGTTGGTAGGCTGTGCATCGCGCTCAAAGGACCTGCTCCCAATTCACTTAAGAACAATGAAAGAATGTTGTTTTGCATGCACAACAAATGCAAATGATTCCATAAATACATAAATAACACACATCCTGTTGAAATGAAAATGTCATAATGGTAGCTTCATGGGTGTCTATGTGTTTGTGTGTGTGTTAGGGAGATGGGGGGTTATTTAGAGACACTCCAGTACGCAAAAGTAGGCAACACATTAGGAGGTATGGCGCAATAAAGCAATGAGGACACATGCTGTTTTTGTCTGTTTGTTTGTTTGTTTTTTTTATCTTCACAAGATATGAAAGGATGTAGGAATGAAAAAAAGAATAGGAATGTACATATGGAAGCAGACCTTAGGTTACAACAAATGTCTGATGCTACCAAATGTTGAATCAGAACGGAATTTCCCACTTGGCTAAAGGACACGCTTGATATTCAGGCTTTTAGCAACAATTGATGATGGAAAGTCACATTTTCCATGTGTGCTTCTCACTTACAGAAACCACGGCCATCTGTGCAAGTCAGCATCGACGTGTACTGTATGTTCTCTGCCCTTGCGCTGACATATAGAGGGTGATATATGTGTTTGTTCTCTCTAGTCTGCTGTTCGGAAACCTGGCTGCCAGCAATCCTGATAAGCAGACTTTGCGGGGAGAAAAAAAGGATTGATGAGCTCTGTGTGGGTTAAATGTAGGCGGAGATGCAGTGAAATTGCTGAAGAACATTGGCTCCTTCTCCAATCTGTCAGCAGGATGAGCAATTCCAGGCCTCAGCAGCGGGAGAAAGGCCCAGAAGAACATTTACTGACCAAGGCTCAAGTGCTTTTAATTTAATTAAGAAAGGAACTTAGCTGACCTAGGGTGGGCCTCTGACTCTTCATGCTGCACTTGCTCACAAGCTCCTTCACTGACCTTCCCTCTTCTCCTCACCCCCTTACACACACACACACACACACACACACACATATATATACATACACACACACACACACACACAGATAGGAACAGAAGCGGAGATTTTAAGTCCAGGTAAATGCAGAACAACAAAGCATCTAAGGCATCAAACCATACCACATCTGAGCCATCTCTAAACCTACAAAGCAAACTTGGAGCACACACATTTATTTGTACAACTTTTAAGAGAGTTGTAACGTGAGAAATAAAAATTAACATGCCATTTTATCACATCTATACACCTAAAATATTACCTAATTTGGTTATATAGTATCCCAAGGCAATTAAATCCACAGCCCAACATAAAATGCATAATAAAAATGGGAGATGTTGTTTGCAGAGTAATTAAAAATGTACAAACCTCTGTGCAACAGTAGCTGCGTAAAGAAAAACATAAACATAAAATAAATACAAAACTGAAACATAAAGTAAGCACAGCACAAATAGCAAAGAAATTAAACCAAACTTTGACAGCAACATTGCCTCCGTGAAGCTTCAATGTGGGAGAGAACTGAATTAACGGAATTTCCTAAAGTAATCTGAAAAGTCCTAAATAAGTTTAGTCCAGTATGATCCAGTTTATTTCCAGGCTTGCATTCTTTTCTGAGGATTTTTTAAATAATTTTCAAATTGGGATACGGAATCTGTGCTGAGTCTCTTTAAAGCAGCCACAAATTCTTAAGAGAAAATGTTTTAATCAGCAGAAGAGGAGTATTCACAATACATGACCAAAGGTCAACCTTCCTACAACAAACAGTGCATCCCTAAAATGCAGCCGCTGCAAAAGGATTCATGAGACCTTTCCAGTGTGTTTAATCAATACCACCTTTTAACAGCAGTGGAGCTGCTAGATTATATGTAGATGCATGTATACAACAGAAGTTACAGGTTATTTTCATTTTTATTATTTTGCTGTTGTACTTTTCTGTGTTGCTTAATCAGGACCAGGAAGTGCATAGTGTGTCATCAGTGGCTGTTGTTGGATATGCATGGTCTCATTCTCACATGCTAACTTCTGTACAGACTAAATTCAAAATAGAGAACTGTGAGCTACAGCTACTGGCCTCATCCATGCATTGCTACTGTGGCATTATCATGGCTACAGGCCTCATCCCACATTGCCACTGTTACATTAGCACACTACTGGCCAGGGTTGTCCCACTTTGCTAATGCGGTATTAGCATGCTGTCTACGGGCCTCTTCCCATATCGTTACAGCACAGTCTACAGTGTACAACAGACATTGCTCATGGCCCAAATCACTCTTTAAGCCCTCCCACTGATTGATTCTGTGCTGCAAAGTAGAGTTGATTAACTGTGCTGATAAGACTTTACCGAGCCCGGTTTGTGGGCATTAAGTGCCAAACCATGTCAATGTGGAAAAGCCACCTGAATTATTACATTCCATGTTCAGTACCATTCTGCCCAGCATTCAAATAATGGCCTTTAACCCTGGTTTTCACTGGCAAAAGACAAGTTGCTCATATTACCCCAAGGTTCTCTCTGTCTTGTTGTGTTTGTGGCTGCTCACGGTGTCACACATGCACATATATCGTGCACATATGCATCTAATCACTCTTCTTGGTCGAGTCCAGAACCATACTTCTATGGATATGAATGAAGTATGGTAGAAATCAAATGTTCACAGAGCTGATGGTGGAGATCTCAGACTCCTGTGCCTGTGATTGGTTTAAAGAATTTGTTTGGCTAATCAGATGTACAATGCCACTTCACAGTGTCATAATTAATTAGCATAAAGCTGAGAAAATCTCAACTCTGATTGTTGCTTGTCACTACACACTACAAATCGCACATACCTGGTCGCATGCCAGTGTAAATGCATGGTGACACTGTAGGGCCCGCTCCTAAGAACCTATTCAGTTATGTTTATGTGGACACTGCAGAAGGAACTCAAAGGTGATTTCTCCATGGAACGCACTGAGCTCCCCTCCCTCCTGCCAGCCCTTTTTCTTTTTCATGAGTGAACAAAATAGTTTTTCATGCTGGAACATAACTCTCAGGAGCTCATAGCACAGACAAAGCTCTATTTCTCTAAAGAAGAACTCTGCGAGCAAAAACATATCAGAAATATTGATTGTATTGTGCTTTTGCTCATTTCTAAGACAGGCTGAAACAATCTGAAAGGACAAATTGTGTGTGAGTGTGTGTGTGTGTGTGTGTGTGCGCACGCTCGTTTGTCTGCTGTGGTATGTCCATTTCTGAGGGAGAGCGAGGACAGTAGCAGAAAGATGAACACACAGATGGTGCTGTAATGCCTCACAGGCACACTCTACATGGTACTTTTCCACCTTCCTCCCACACCAGAATCTCACGCGCATGCAAACACACATACACACACACACACACACAGACTTTTTTATTTCTCTAGACAGCAGAGGGCCACAAGCAATTAAAAACAGAGGGTATTCAGGCATCACAGGATTCTAATATGCATGTCCGTTTCCTGCTGTTTCAGACACTGTAATTCATATTGAACTCCGATATATCAGGTGTCTCTTAAATCACACAACAATACCACCATACCTGCAGGTCAAAGGTCAATTGAAAACAAGCTGCTCAATATTTTTGAGTTGCCAGTTGTCTAGAAATGGAAATCGAGCTCTGAACATGAAGAGCAATTTTTAGAATTCCATAAATTCTTAGCACCAATTTGTCAATTTATTGGATATATGTGCTGCCCCTGGTACGAGTCACCCATAAAGACATTGGCTTTCTTTTTATCCATTACTTTTTATCAGAAAAGATAAAACAGTGCAGGCTCAAACAGGTGCTAACCAGTTTGGTCTCAGTCGGGGACATATAATGGTAATCCATTTATTAATGGTAATAAAGACCCCCAGAGCAGAGGTATGACCGAAGCTTATACGCATTTAAAGAATAATGCATATTAAATATAAAAAATACATTAAGAGTGAAATTAAACCGTTATTTACACTTAAAAATAACGGTATGCGCCAATCAGCCATAACATTAGCATCACTGAGAAAAATTATATATATTTTTAGTTATTAGTGTTATCTTTATCTACAGTGGATCTTGTCAAGAAATGAAACTATTATGCAGCAAGTGAACAGTCAATTCCAGAAGGTGGTGTGTTAAAAACAGACACAGAGGTATACATAAGAATTTAAGTCACTTTGACCAAGGTCAGATTGTAATGGTTATACAACTCAGAGTATCTCATTGTGGAGTTGGACACTGACCCTTTTTAAATAGTCAGTTTAGTTGTAGGCATGGGAATAGTTTATCTATAGATAAATAAAAATATTTTTTTGTGTTTGTTTTTTTTATGTAATTTTGTCATGTATTTATTTTTAGATGTTTGCATAATTTTTCAAATGTATTTTTACATTTTATCTCTGCTTAATACTATGTTCTCTAAAGATGAGATCAGTTGCTGCACTTTATTGACCATTTGTAAGAAAAATTACTTTTTGGTTTAATAGCCAATTATCAAAATACTTTGTACAGGACAGTACAGTGAAAGTTAGCAGAATGTGCCATCATTTGTAATTCTTCTTCCACCATGGTGACTGAGGTTTCATTAGTGAGATTTAATCATAGTAATATTATAATCTAGTGTTTTCCGGCTAGTTTGTAAGCTAATGCTAGCAAGCTACCAAGCCTGCTAATTATGCTAGCATATGTTAGCTAAGTTAGCTAGCTAGCCTAGGAGCTTGGACAGATTATAAGAGAAACTCAAACAGTTCCAGTACTATAGGTTAAGTTTATTCAGAGCCTGTTAACATCTGTTTTCTCCATTAGACAAAATAATTATTAAAAAATAACCTATTTCAAGATTTCTTGGAAAACTAGCATTAACTAATGCCTGTTTTTTCAGTTCATAGTGTGCTAGATTAGCTAGCTAGCTAGGTTAGTTTAACTCACATTAGCTGGAATTTCTGCCATCAATGACAACTTTTTCTTCACTTTTAAGGGTGAGTACATTGTATTTTTAATGAAAAAACAGCTAAATAATATTCTGCTCATTTTTATTTTCAAGATATTAAAAGCATTTAGTCACAATGATATCAGTAACTATTGAATAACCTAGCGTTAGCTAACTTACACTAGCTACCAAATTAAATTATCTGCTAGAGTTACAGATGACAAACATGTAAATAGTTAATTACAGTTTGTTTATATCATATTTCTATTGACCAAAATACATTTTATACTCACGTTATATATGTCTGTAGCCTATGCAGAAGATGAGAAGTGGTTTTCTGAAAAAAAAGGGATGTAATTTAATATAAATACGTATAAATAAGTAGTCTACAGATATTTTGGCCACTAATGTGAAAAAGATACACAGAAGAAGGAAACACTTTTATTTCACTATTGCTTTATTTTTAACAATCAATGCCACAAAATAATAGAAATCATTACACTTTAATGGATTGATTAATTATAATGATAATATCTTCAAAATTTCATTTCTTTTTATTTTTTTATTTTGATAAAAGTCAATGATGAAAGGAAAGTCTACTTAAACAGTCCAAACAGTCCCATGTTCCCATGAGTTGTCTTGTCTAGAATTGTCATTTTGTGAGTGAGTGCGTGTTTGTGTGTGTGTGTAAGAGAGAGAGAGAGAGAGAGAGAGATAGAAAGAGGGAGAGAGGAAACAGACATAGTATTGTTGTTTTCCTCTCACTGCTGTTCCACTGTGTGAATAGGAGGCGGATGCTGCTTGGCTTCTTGTCATCTCCTTCTCCTGCACAACACCTCGCTTCGCTATGTGGTTGCCTTGTTTTCCGCTGATAATCGGCAAGGGTGCTGCATTTACATCATCTTCAGCCCAGTCCTTCAGGACTTCACAGTGTCCATGTTTTAGCTCTGTTCCAGCTCCCTTCACACCTGAGCCAGGTAAACAACTGCTGTGGAACTGCGATTAGGTTGCTCAGGTGTGTTTGGAGCTGGAATAGGAATTTGCGGGCCAACTCTGGGTCCTTGAGGACTTTGGCTGAGAACCCCTGGTTGATTTCATTTTTACACACCTGCACTGAAGGACGTCAGATGAGAAGGTCATGTGGAGAGAGGAAGAGATTTAAAGAGAGTGTTTAGCAAATGTGTGTTTCTGTGAAAGACAAAAAAACGAAGCAAACGGTGGGAGTAGAGGATTAAAGTGTGTTAGAGATTAGAAATTTGATGTTCATGTAATTGTTTCGCAAGATGCTTTGAGAAAAAAAATGAATGGAAAGACCTACTGTAAAGATAGTGGACTGATTAAGAGCAACTTTGCTGAGGAACATTTCCTAATTTATTGCTCTGTTTCTCCTCATTGCCCATGGGCACTCTGTAAGTCTTAAAATCATTAGTATTGGAGCCATATGGGAGTACTCAGATTTTAAACTTTTATAACGGATCAATAAACAGTAATCTACAGTCCACAGGGTAATATAAAAGGAAACTTGAAATAGCATGCCCCACAAATCAATGTACAAAGAATGAAGAAGTATTTATGGCTTTTTGTCATTTTGCCTACAGGAATCTATAATCCCCTTCCAGTCAATGCTCCCCCTCTTTCTTTGTGTGCTTGCTTTATCATTGATTAGCCACTAAGGCAGCTTTGTTTTTCTCTTTCCCCTCCAGATCACCAAGCAGCAGCTTCAGACCACCAAGGATCGCTTTGAGTCTTTCCTCAAAGGGGACACTCAGATTGTGGCAGACGAGGCCTTCATCAATGCAGTTCAGAGCTACTTTGAGGTACAGAAGCGTCCATACATTCAGTCAAAGAAAAACAACACAAAACACTCTCTTATCATTTACTTTCCATTTCAGTGCTAATCAGGGTCAGTTTACTTTTGCATTTTAAATGATTTCACTTAATCGCTGGAACAACACTTTGATAAGGAAATGCAGTAAAATGTTCTAATAATCTGTGAAAACAAATTCCTACTTGCCCTCTTTGATGGCAACATTGATAGGCCCTCAAAAGATACACGACGTAAAAAAAAAAACAATGCAGCCTCCTGAGTATTTTACAACGTGCTTAGAAATGCATTTAATTTTGTTATCTCATAGCAGATGTCACATTATAGAATACACTGTGGTGATGACATGTCTTTGTATAAGTAAATTAGCATTGAGATGAGAGTCCTAAACAACCCTCAAGGGACATTTAAAAGGCTGTTTTTAGCTTAGAGCAGACACACAAACACACATTGAGGACACACACAGTGAGGACATTTCCATGCTAATGGCCTTACTGATAAAGTATTATTGTGGTAAGGTCATCATGTCATTCTGCTCTGTTGCTATGGTTTGGGCCTCAGTGGATGCTAATTAGCTTGTTCTGCTAAATACAAGGCAAAATCACAGACCAAGTCTCTGGAACCATGAATCAGCCGTTGGTTAGAAATGAAAATGCTGAGCCACCCTTATTAACTTCATCAATATGCTACCAAAATGGTAGCGTCGTCGTTGTTGAGGAATTAGAAGCATTATGCATAAGGGAAGTTTAATGTATTAATATAATCTTGATGGATGAAATGTATTACCATAATACATGAATAATATGAGCTGCAAGAAAGGACTAATCTACATATGCAATAAAGGAGAAATGATGTAGCTTGTATTTTTCATTTTTTGATGTACTAAGAAGGGCACAGGCACAGTCAAGTGGTAGCCTATTGCTGCATTCCAAAGCCTAGGGTCCAGATGAGGTGGGTTGAATTTTTGGTAATACTTTTGTCATAGTTGGCTTTTCCAAAGCAGAGGCCCCTCATATACAGCCTAAAATGCAAATTACATTTAGATCTATTTTGAAGATGCAACTAGTGTATCATAAGAGGCGTGGATCTGTTTTTCTCTTTAAAGCTTCTTTGTGACAACTTTTGTTGTAATAAGAGCTATAGAAATTGAATTGAATTGAATTGAATTGAATTGAATTGTTTCTTTTCAGACCCTTAGGTCCCCCAGCCCTTATTTCGCTTTTCCTTTATTAACCACTCATCTATTAGCATTGAGCAATGGGATGCATGCATCTTCATATGTGGTCACAGGTGCACATAAGCAGTGCAATCCAAAGTTAAACCTATTATTTAGTGGTAAGGAAGTATTGATAACAAATGAGGAGTTATCTAAACTAATTGATGAAAGAGATACCTAATTACTGTTTCAAATGAGGCTTCTGTCCATGTATTTTTATGTATATTTGCAATCTATAGATCTAGAGTGTACAGTTTTCAGTAGTAATGCACAACACAAGATACATATGTATATATACAAACATACATACACACAGCCATATTATCTCTACAGTACAATAAAGAAAATGGGCCAGGCAGCCACAAACACATTTAATTTAACAATAAGATGGAACAATAAGTAGTTAGGCCATAACCAGCCATATATGATTAGTTATTCCCTCACCCAGCATATTTGTATGCATGTTTTTAGCACACTAAGCAAGTAATTCTTGAATGGAATGGACAAGGAGGCATCTAACAGAATAGTAAACCTTGGTTAAAGGTGTTTCTTTTTGTCCACACAGTCTGTTAAAATACTCTTGCAATGTAAAATCTAGCCAGAAAATTAAGCAGAAAAACAAAGAGGAACAGTACAACCTTAAATATAACTCATTGTGTAATTCTCAGAAGTGTTTTAAGATGAAAGTTTCATTCTCATGTACAGAGCTGATTGAAATGCAATATAATTCACTGGATTTAATTCACTGAAAGGAAACCTTGCTATTGTTGGGTTGAATGCCAATTAACATCACACAGTAAAAGGACGTCTTGTCTACACACTGCACTTTGCTGATGGTAAAGTTACAGAACTCTGATTCTAAAGTTTCATCCACTATCACAACGACAACACATCCTGTGACCTTGAGAGCTCTATGCTTTCAGTTCTCACCATAAGTCAACTTTCTTGTGCTCATGTGCTCCTTGTGACCATGCATATAGTCGTAATCCTGGTTGTAAAACTCCCCATTGCGGTCTCCATAATCAAACAACTTAGGCCAGTTCCAGGGTCATGTTTGCCCAGAACCTTGGACCCAGTTACACAACAGTTCATTTTCAGAGTGGTTTGTCACTGTATGTGCAGGTAGAGAGAGAGAAGCTCATGGGAAATCGACGTCTGGATTGGAACCAGACAGCAATTTAGAGCCCCATCCATCTTCCTGAACAGAGCAGTGGAGAGGGCCTTTAAAAGCAAGGAAAAGCAGCTGCCAAGCAGCTCTACCCGACCCTCCAAATGTAGAGAAACAACATAAATCACATTTTACTCCTACCTCCATAAAACTCACTTTGAAACATAGGTCTGGGTGGGGGGCTGGGCTGGAGTTTGGATCTTAGTTAGACCCCTCACACTATACTCCACTGCTACTGCAGCATGACCAGAGAAGAAATCACACTATTTTATCAGCCTGCTTTCAGTAGGGACAAATGGTTTGAATAATTCAGAGAGAAAGTGGAAAGAGAAATGGCAAATTTGTGGTCTTGTGAATGCAGCTTTTCTGCCCACACTGGCCCTATCATTTCAAAGCTGTGAAATTTTAAAGTTTCCATTTCTTCCTTTGTCTGTAATGACCTTGCTATATTATTGTATTATATCACTATAGATGGAGGTTTCTCCGTCATATTGTAGAATATTAAAACATCAGAAATAATTTCCCCAAGCAGACTGGAATTGGTTTCATTTTGATTGAAATCGTTATGGATATTGACTCAAGTTTACTTTCCAGAGCACTGTTGGAAAAAGTGTGCAGGTAAACTAATCATTACTAAATCATTAGTTTAGTCATTTTTCTCTAACATTCATCATATAGGGTGATTAGCTGTTTAAATATGTATGTATCGTGTTAGGCAAGGTGGCTGGGAATTAGAGGGGTGCATGATGTATACCATGATGTAGAGCGAGAGCCACGAGCCAGAGCCAAAGCCTTGATAGGTGTGGAAGTGTTTTTTTATAATGGCAACATTGTTTCTTTTTAGTGTTTGGATAATATATATGCTAATAGCTCATATCATTTTTGGACCATGTTTGGATCCATAAAAAAACATGCTTATAGAGATATGTGAGCATGAATATTTTTATAGGTCTAAAGAATAGTCACTTGGTGTAAAGGTTCTTACTTATTTAAAAAACAAACTCTATTACAAACTACACACTTCTGTGTATTGGCAAGAATACAGGGTTTAAGATTGAGTATATTCAAATATATCGCCATACTGTAAACAAGATGATATATTGTGATTGTTTAAATCAATAGTAAAAAATAAAAATAAAAAAAAAATCTTAGAAAAAGAAGATTTTTCTATTTATGCAATCAGGACAGTGGTATCTAAAAGAAGAGTACAACATAAGACATAATGAGCAACATTGACTTCATTCTTTATATGTAAATTAATAATTAAAAATCATTGAAATAAATTAATAAATAATAAAAAATCAATACAGTACAGTATTTTCTTATACCTTTATTACAGAAATGGTTACCTAATGGAACCAATAGGTGGTTCTTCTTTGGCATTGCTCGAAGAAACATTTTAAGAACCTGTCTGTATCCACAACCATATACAATGCATGTAACATGTACTCTATACTAAAGACCACTCTTTGTATACATTGCGCTCATAGGTGTTTCTGAAGAGTGATCGTGTGGCTAAGATGGTCCAGACTGGAGGTTTCTCTGCTGTGGACTGTCGTGAAGTGTTCAAGCGGCACATCGAGAAGCGCGTTCGTAGTCTGCCTGAGATCGACGGCTTGAGCAAAGAGACGGTGCTGAGCTCCTGGATGGCCAAGTTTGACACCATCTACCGCGGGGACGAGGACCCACGAAAGGCACAGCAGCGCATGACAGCTAGTGCTGCTTCTGAGCTCATTCTCAGCAAAGACCAGCTTTACGAGATGTTCCAGCAGATACTTGGCATCAAGAAATTCGAGCACCAGCTGCTGTACCAAGCCTGCCAGGTAAGGGCTCTCTTACAACCACAAAGCAGGAGCAGGAGAATGAGAAGATAGCAAATGGACAAACATTTTAGATAGAACATTGTACATTGTAGACTTATAATTTTCCCTTATATTATTTAACCAGTTTCACAGGGATGAGCTATTAGCACTGAAGTAGAATATGATAAAAAAAATAACTTTTGCTTAATTGCTTAATAAATAACTGGCAAAAGCCTCATAAACATATCTGTAAATATGCAGAACACATTATAGCCATATTTATTAAGCAATATGATATTTGATCATAATTCACTATAATCTGTGTTTATAATGGGTAATACACCAGTGCCAAGAAAGAAACTCAGTCCTAGCTTGCATAGAGTGTTATGACTTATAAACACACACTATCATCCTTACTTTTATCCACATATATTAATAAATATTCATTAATAAAGTATCGTAACATGTACACTCCCTTATTCTGGGAATTGATTAATGTTAATAATAGATATATGATATAACATATTGTAAACAGTGTATGCTGCATTATGATTACAATTTAAAATGTGCAAATATGTATAGACATGTTTTAATGTCTTATAAACACATTATAATGTAAAATGAATGTAGTTATAAAGCATTTATAGAAAGTGTTACCACATATTGTGTGTAAATATGTAAAAGTGAGGTAAATTTGACACTGCAATGCAACAGAAATGGTTTCAGAAACTTTCAGCTGTCCAGAGCAATGTTTTTTCACCTGTACTGTGGAGGAAAAAAGCAATAGAGCAGCTGTGTTGGTGCTTTACATCAATGACACTATGATTGCCTTAAAACCAATCAAACCAGTCAAGGCTTTCTTTCCAATTAGGTTACTTTTTGGTCTTGTGGACACACAGTATTTATATATGAATCATGACTCATTAATAACTTTCTATTAACAATAACTGACCTATGTAGTTTGTTTTATTCCTCCTCTTTAATTGCAAAGTGGGATATCTTGTGGGACCTTGACCAATAATCAATTCTCAATCTCATCCAAAATCAAGACTGTTGTTTACACAGTTTTAACAAAATCATAAGTTTTCCACCATTTCCCTTGAACAGTCAGAGAAATATACAGGGTGAAATCTCATAAATTATTTTTTTTTTTTAGCAAACCAAAGAATATATCATCTGTCTTCCCATCTTTCTGCTGGCCGTCTATTCATCCTTTTATCCATCCATATGCTTGTTTGTTCTTTCATTCTTTTTGTTTCCCCCATCCATTTATTTGCTCATCTGTTCATTTGTTTATCTATTCATTAGTTTATTTGTTCATTTGCTTGCTTAAATCATTTGTCCATCCATTAGTCCAACCAGCATTTCCAGCATTTCCAGCATATAGGACTTTCCTGTGTGTCAGTCTTTCCCCCCTTGGTTTTGCGCATCACCCTGTTCTACATAAAATTACAAACAAAGAAAATTACTCAATATATCTCAATTAAACAAGCTTTATATTCTCGCGATAGTGAAACATTCATGAAGGATGTCACTGAGTTCATAAACCATCATTTCTGCTCTGAACAAGTTTTACCGAACTTGAAGTGAGCTCTGTGAATATTAAGCACACGGGTGCTAATGTTCTTCCAAGGCCATGATTAGAAGCCTTGTCACGAGGCGATTAAGCAAGAAGCAGAAAGAAATTTACATCTCCTCATCAGTTTAATGCATTTGAGAGCCCTCTATGCCCGTGCATGCACTCATAATATGTGTGCCCTTGGACTCTGTTAAGTACTGTAATGTGATGATCACGGTAAATGTGATGCCGCTTGCCACCAGTCGCAACTGCATTCAAAAACTTGTAAAAAGCTTTTAAAAACTGCATTTAAAAACTGATTTTAATAACTATACTCAAAAACTGCTGTTTTTAAAAACTGTGGCTTTTTAAACTGTGGCTAATATTTTAAACCGATACTTGATGATATATTTATTGCATGCTGGAAAAGAACCAAGCAATGCTGGCCACTCTACTACGATTGGCCAACAGTGGTCGTGGCACTTTAAAATTCATTGCTTTATTCTTATTTTTATTTATGTTTTAGTTTTAAAGTTATACCAAGATGTCTAGTCTCTTTATATATGTATATATTATAAATGTATATATCGGCTTTGGCATCAGGATCAGCAGATATGTATATGTATAATATTGAATATCGGTACCCCTGCATCCTTAAATATATAGATTTTTTATAATACTATTATAAACTTATATGTATGTTTTGTATCAGGGAACTTAACTACAAACAGTAAACTGGTTGTTTCTCTGCTCTTACTTGCTGGACCCTAAAAGTTAAAAGTGAATTATTAGAAAATCTGAATGGCAATTGAATTGTGCACCGGCAATTGTGAATTCAGTTTTTTATATTTTATATAAATATTATATAATTTTTATATTTAGTTTCAGGTACAGATGCCTACACAAATTTTATATCTGTCTTCATTCTCCAGCTCTCCTTCTTTGTTCCAGTTGTGATTGAGATCTCATCTGAGCCCCCAGTCTTTATATTTCTCTGAGAATTACTCTCTGCCATTCCATCTCTCTCTCTCTCTCTCTTTCTCTCGCTCTCTGTCTCGCTCTCTCTCTCTCTCGCTCTCTCTCTGTCTCTTTCTCTCTCTCTCGCTCTCTGTCTCTTTCTCTCTCTCTCTATCTTTCTCTCTCTGTATCTCCCACTTTGTCTCTCTCTTTCTCTGTCTCTCTCTTTGTCTCTCTCTCTCTCTCTTTCTCTTTTTCTCTCTCACTCTCTCTCTCTCTCACACACTCTTTCTCAGACACTCACACTCTCTCAGTCTCTGTTCTTTGAAGATAGCTAACCCACTTTTCCCTTGCTGCTGGCTCAGACTTCAGGGTCAGGAATTAGCATAGAGTCTTCACACAGACGTCTCCCAGATTTCCAAACAGAATCAATAAACAAAGACACAGTGCATCGTGTTTAGTCTGTTTAGCACTTTAGAGGTTAATTGCACTTAGAAGCTTTGACAGCTGCTCTGTCACAGTGCTGCGTGGCAAGTTCAAAGAACAGTTTAAAGACTTAACGGTAACACTTTATAATACTGTTCCATAGTTAATAGGTAACTAAGCAGGAACTAAGCAGTAACTAATTAATAGTGCTGCATTAACACCTAAATATTTTCTATTAACTACCAGGGAGTACTGAATAATTACTCAGTAGATAGTACTGAACTAATGATTATAATAGTTCACTATTAACTCCACAATAATTACTGAGACTTACATATCTCTCGGAGAACTACTTACTAATGATGTCTTCTTTATAATAACTACTTATTAATTACTGCTCAAATCAACATTAACTACTGAAAACCCTTACATGCCACCTGGGGAACTATAGATCTAAATCAGGCATATTTGAGTTAAATGCATAATAATTGAAAGCATTTTTGTATTAAGCAAGTGACACCATTTGTAGTAGTGGTAACCTTAATTACCTTATTATCCTCAGTTCCTTCCAAATATTAGCAACATATAGTAAAATACTACAGTGTGTATTACTCTGCTTAACCATCATTTTTGGAAGAAAAAAAACAACATTATAACGTAATATTATTGCATAGAAGACATTGATGAAAGTTCTCCAGAAGGCATCTAAGACTCTAAGAATGACTGTAAGACTGTAATAATGTAACAATCATTGCTTTAATACTAGGTATCAGCCTTATAAAAGTGCATCTTCAGCCTTTGCAGTCTCACAGAGATTTATTTTACTGCGCATTATTAGGGTAATTACGGTAATTTCGCAGCGGACGCAGCTCTCCTGGTCCTTCGTGTAAATTCTCTGCTGTGCTGATGCTGCTGATGGAGGAGGATTAAGAGAGACTCTGCTGCTTTCATATTTCTGTATTTGATTGAAAATAAACTAGTAATCAAGATATTGAGATCTTTTCCAGCTGATTTTACCCCCGGATCAGAGGAGGACTCTTTGTGGGTTGTTAAACAGTTTTAGGATGTGTGTTAGCTAGCTAAGTTAGCTAAGTTGTGTGTGTAGTTAGCGTTAGCCAGCTAAGTTAGCATGGTTATGTGTGTGTGTTAGTTAACTGGCTAAGTTAGCTAGGTTATGTGTGTGTTAGTTAACTGGCTAAGTTAACTAGGTTATGTGTGTGTTAGTTAGCTAGTTTAAATGTGTGTTAGTTAGCTAGGTTATGTGTGTTCGTTTGCTAGCTAAGTTAACTTTTATGTGTGGGTTAGTTAGCTAGGTTATATGTGTGTTAGTTAGCAAGCTAAGTTAGCTAGGGGAAATGTGTGTGTGTGTTAGTTAACTAGGTTAAATGTGTGTGTGTTAGTAAGCTAGGTTAAATGTGTGTTATTATTATTATTATTATTATTATTATTATTATTATTATTAATGTATATTTCCCTTTATAATACTGTGACATGATCTGCCGTAACTCCTAAAGAAGAACACAGTAACTCCTCAGTAATTAGTAATTAGTTACCATGTTTCTCACTTTATAATACTGTGATATGATTTGCAGTAACTCCTCAGTAATTAGTAATTAGTTAACATGTTTCTCACTTTATAATACTGTGGTATGATTTACAGTAACTCCTAAAGAAGAACACAGTAACTCCTCAGTAATTAGTAATTAGTTAACATGTTTCTCACTTTATAATACTGTGGTATGATCTGCAGTAACTCCTAATGAAGAACACAGTAACTCCTCAGTAATTAGTAATTAGTTAACATGTTTCTCACTTTATAATACTGTGGTATGATTTGCAGTAACTCCTAAAGAAGAACACAGTAACCCCTCAGTAATTAGTAATGGGTTACCATGTGCTGCTGTTAACTCCCGAAAAAAGAAGACAGGGACCCCTTATTAATTATCTATGAAGAACACAGGGACACATAGTCCGTTATCTAACACAAATATTTATTCATTTAAACATGATTTCCTCCAGAATAAGGATGTAGGACACAGCCTAGAGTACAGCTGTATGTGAGCCATCACTTCTACTGAGCACATCTCCAGGAGGACTGAAGAAGAGCACAGGTTTAGAATAAACACCTGTAACACACTGACAGAATATTACAAAAATGGGGGTTAAGCAGACTACTGCACATTTTAGTGTGTCTAACATTTGGAAGATATTGAGCATACTAAGGTAAGTAAGGTTAATATATGATAAGTGGTGTCACTGACTTTAATATCACCACTGATAGAATAACCTGCAGCAGATAAACACACTGATAGAGGCTAGCGGTCCAGCGCTGTGGAATTACCGTAATTACCCTAATAATGCGCACTAAAAAACTGTGAGACTGCAAGGCTGAAGATGAACGTTTATAAGGTTGGTGCTTAAAATTAAAGCAGTGACTATTAAAACAAAATTGAGTAAAGTCAGTCTTAGAGTCTTAGATGCCTTCTGGAGAACATAAATAATGTCTACTATGTAATAATATTACGTTATAAAGTTTAAGCAGATTACAACACACTGTAGTATTTTACTATATGTTGCTAATATTTGGAAGATAATGATGATAATAAGGTAATTAATGTCACTACTACTACAAATGGTGTCACTGGCTTCAAATATGCCTTTAATATCACCACTGATCAAATAATTGTTTGTGTAGACTGATTTAGATCTATAGTTCCCCAGGTGGCATGTAAGGGTTTTCAGTAGTTAATGTTGATTTGAGCAGTAATTAATAAGTAGTTATTATAAAGAAGATATCATTAGTAAGTAGTTCTCTGAGAGATATGTAAGTCTCAGTAATTATTGTGGAGTTAATAGTGAACTACTATAATCATTAGTTCAGTACTATCTACTGAGTAATTATTCAGTACTCCCTGGTAGTTAATAGAAAATATTTAGGTGTTAATGCAGCACTATTAATTAGTTACTGCTTAGTTCCTGCTTAGTTACCTATTAACTATGGAACAGTATTATAAAGTGTTACCGACTTAACATATCGCACTCATAGTCAGTCAGTCAGCTGCCTTTCTTTACCAAACATAGCCAAGCTGAGGTTTGGTCAGAGGGCTTAAAAGAGCTACAAAGTGTTTTCAGGGAATAAGCTGTTAGATGAACTCTAATTGCCTTGCACTGACTGGCAAACATGTCCTTGTGCCGGACAAACAGAAAGAGCTAGTGGAGGAGAGAGGACTTTTTAAAGATAGTATTCTGCAGTATATTTAAGCCTCCCATGTCCTGGCAATGTCACCGCAGTCAAAATACCCAGGCATAGCTGAAGAGAAACTGTCACATCTACAGACAAGTACATTTTTTCGCTGTTTTCAAATGACAGAAACTGCCTCAAGCTTAAACATTGTTAATCTGACACTCATACAATGTTCTACCTACAATTTGCAACCAATTTCATGGGAAGTGAGTTTGTTTATATCATCAACCCATTAAAGTCACTATGAAACTTCAGTTCTGCTCAGGCAAACATTCAATACAGCTACACCTCAAAATGGCCTGCCTTCCAGGAATGTCTAACAAGAACAGACTAAGGTTATCTCAGGAGACATTATTTGTAAGGGTCACTGTGGCATATAAAAACTAAACAGTAATTCATCATTCTGTGCTTTGAGGCCAGCAAAGACCTTCATAGATGAGAGATAACTGAGTAAGTGTGGGACAGCAGAGGCCCTAAAGACAAGGAGTTCAAGGAGATCAGGTGGAAACTGTTGCAGTTGCTCAAGGGTGCCCATATTGTGTATATATTCATCCTTCATCCAGGAAGCATGAAACAATCCAGAGACCTATTTTTGTCTCCTATCAACCGAAGCAGGCAGACATTAGGAATGAGTCAGAGGCTTAGCTGTCATCATCATTCTGTCAGCTATAGCAACAACAGCATTTCTGATCGTAAAGCTGTAGCACTCTGGCCATTTGGGCAATTGGTGGCCTTGTTTTAATAATATTGATCATAATGTGCTTGTATGTTGTTTCCATTGGTATGTTGTGTTTTCTAGTGCTGTGTTCAGACTGCAGACAAATCAGATTTGTTTCTCAAGATCTGATAACTGTCTGCATTGAGATTTAATTTGCTGTCTGGACATCATAAACATAACTAAAAGGGTTGCTATGGTAATGAGGTCAGACTTAGTAACTAACCTTTGGCTCTCTTATTGGACTTTCACACTTTTGTCACTCTGGGTTTAACGAGGTTATTGTTCATCATGTTGTGAGTTTGTGCTTGACATAACAAAAATCTGATTTGTACTGACAACCTGAACATAGTCTAAGATATTTCTGCAACCCTAGCTAGATTTTGATTGCTGCCCTTAGTAATATTTAGGCTACAACTGTTTTCAAAATAAACTCTCACTGAATTTGAAATTCTAGGTCAATTTCCAGGGTCTTAAATATGCCACCCACGAATTCCAACGCAGCCTATTTCAGTTGACTTCTCCATAGAAAATAATTTGTTAATCAGATGAATTTAATGAGTAGGATTAAGATCTGACATGGAGCTTAGAGTCTTAAGTCCAGCATCATAGTTATTGAAGCTGCAGGCTAAACTCAGTCTGTGTCCAGCACCCCACTGTTAACTCCTGAGAACCGTTGTTAAGTCAATAACCTGCCTCTGCCTTACACACTTTCCATTCACAACACCTACAAAATCAACTAAACACACATCAAAAAGCAGTCCTCTCCAGATCAAACGCTGCTTGTTCAGCTGCTGTAAATGACTGCAAAACAGTGCGTTCACTCCTCTTCCCTCAATTCATGGGAAGGACACTGCTCTATAGATCTCAAGGCCACACATGGGAGGCCTTTTCTCTTTGCCTGCCAATAGATGCCCCATATACCACCTGGAGTGTATTTAATGAAAGCACAATCACACGTAATTGCCAGAAATTGTCTGGAGCTACACAGACACAGTCGGAGCAACCGTGCTATTGCCTACCCTGCTCACACTCGCGCACACATGTGCACATTTACCTTGTCAGGAATAAAGAGAGTGTCTCATCATCTTACAACCTCAAATCCAAAACAGTTGGAAAGCTGCGTAAAATGTGGGACACAGGACACACATCAGATGTTGAAAGTGAGACATTTAACTTATTTAAAACTTTAACACATCTCAAAAACGTTTGGATAGAGGCATAAAAAATCTAAAAAAAAGTAAGTGATACCAACAAAACAGCTACAATAGGAGAAATTTGCAGCTAGTTCATCACATGACTGGGTACAAAAAGAGCATTTAACCCTGCGTGCCCACCAAGTGATAACACCTGTGCAGCAACTGATGAGTCCAGCAGGTGTGTTCACCCACTAGTAGGCAGGCTGCATGCTGAACCAGTGACTATATACAGCCATTGTGCCTGACTGAATTGCTTTGTTGAGCAAACCAATATTAACAAACAGAACCAGTCTTGGGTTATTTATTCAGTAAAGGTATACAACCTGAACGTGTGCTTTTATATCATTAACCTAACAAATATTCCCTTTATATTACTATCCGTTTGGAGGACAATACAGTCCTGTAAAAAATACTAAATAAAAATACTGTGGTGTGCTTTACTAGTGGTGAAAAGCTGTTATCTCCAATTTGTGAAGGGAAATAATCTTCAAAAGTTGAAAACATAGTCAGTGGATTGATTTTTAGGGAATGTGGGAACCTGAGCAGAACTCACACACTTTATGTTCATCATGTACCTCACAAGTGAACCTTCTACTGAAAATGATTTAGTTATGGTCGCTGTGTCACTGTTGTGTTCTGCTGTGTAAACGCACAGTTAGAGAGGTATTGTCTCTCAGAAGGAAAGATGGACAGAAAGTGACCAAACTACAAAAAACTACTACTAAAATCTGTGGAACATTTTCAGAAAAATATTCCTCAATGTAGAAGACTTGTGAAATTCCACTCTATAGTGTATAATTGTATACAATCTTATACTTCTTATAGTATAAGAAGACTACGTTATATTTTCTGGGAATAACATATGGGTATTTGAGATTTGCATTTTCTTATAATTTACATTTTACACAGTGTCTCCATTTTTCGGAATTGAGGTTGCTGGCTAGAGTTTCTGCCTGAGGACACTAAAGAAGGATACTGGACCAAAGTTCTGCAAGCACAGTGCGACTGTTGACTCTGCATATTTGAATATGGGATGTTCTGAAATGCACACTTGCTGAGCCACTGAATATAAAAGACAGTCTAATGATCACCCACCTGCACAGTTAATGAGGCAGCCGAAACCTTTGTCTGGAAATTGGCCGATTGAGCATTCACATCGGCAAACAGCTCTGTTGTGTCTCCCGTAGCTGGAGCTCTTGTTTTGAAATTCATAATGAGCCGTAACATCTAACTACTGACCATGCAGAACTGTGTGATGTTTGTTAACAGTCTACTGTTTGCAGATACCATGGCAACTGAGAGCACAGTCAACACAGTCAGCCGTGTCCCCTCTGCATTTCAAACGGATGTGGAAGTGAATTTGTTTCTAGAGAATTCACTCATTTAATGGAGTTCTGAAATAACTGAATTTAAAAACTTCCAATCGAAGGCCCTGATTAGATTCTAATCTGTTAGTGTCTATTAGTGGTGCATGATATGGACAAAAATGTGATGTGCAATAATGTTGTTGGATATCTGGATAATAATAATAATAATAAAAATAATAATAAACTTTTAATAAACTGTTGTACATACGCAAAGCAAGAACACCAGCCATATTGACAAAACACACAAATATCAATGAAATGAATCTAAATTAGTTTAAGCTCTTCAAAGGTTTTTAAACACTAGGCTTGGCTGCACCACCGGCTTCATATCTGTCCTCTATTCCTCAGTACTATTTCTCTCATTTCTTTACTCTGTTCATCAAAGGCTCCAACATTCTAGCTTAAAGCAGACGCTATCCAGAACTCTCAGTGATCTGTCCTCTTCTGCAGTTGGTCTTTCTCATACTTTCAACCGTGTGCTGAAGCTGCGGTTCAAAGTAGCAAAAAGATCAATTTACAGTATGTATAAATTGGGGATGGCACAGTGGTGCTGCAGGTAGTTTAATTCGCTTTCTTGTTGCAGTCCTCCTATTCTACTGTCTGTGAGGAGTTTGCTTTTCCCCATAAACACACAGGGTATGTTAATTAGTCAAGCTAATTATATCTTAAAACTTGAGTGCCGGTATTTTGTGGAATGTAAGGAATGGAGTTGGTGTTGAGTAAACTGTGATGGAGTGGTGCCCTGTCCAGGGTGCTGTAGGATTGCAGAGAGACTCTGGACACATTGTAACCCTGTCCAGGATAAAATGGCTATAAATAGGCTAGACACTGTATCCCTTAGTAGATCCACCTTGCTGTTGTACAGGTAGAGTCCATAGCTTATCTTTTCTACATATTTTCGATCTCCTCCTCAGTGTAGACAAGATTTTTGGTGTTAGGATACTCTGCTTGGAAAAATAGCCTAGGGTAAACTTTTTACATCTACCTCCATTAAACATCAAGGCCATTTGTCCTACTTGTAAAAAGTCATTATTAGTAGAGGGTTTTGTTCACAATGTAAATCGGTTGAAATAATTATACAAGAATTTAAATCTTTAACAAAATACATTTGTGAGCAGTAAATTAAATCTGTACAATCCCTATATCACAAATGGACACAGTTTTTATTATCTAAACCATTGGAGTTTAAACCAAACAAAGGCTTGTCATGTTAACTATTTTTGTTTTGGCAATATATTGTCTCAAAAATAAATGCAATACACAATATTATTGTCATTTTAAGACCTTTTTAGATTAATAAAACAAAACAAAACAGCAGTGTCAACATACCAGCTAGGCCATCTAGACCATTAATTGTCTCTCATTGCTAAGAAAAACATAAATGAACAGTACTGAGGTCTGCAAAAATGATGGAAGACTTGTCCAGATATTTCAATACAAGTCAAAAATGTAAATATTCACTATTATCTAGCATGAAAAATAAATAAATAAAGTAAAGGAATCAAAATTGTTATGTCACATTCTATAATACTTTGTGAGCATATTGTTGCTGTCATACAAAAATCTTGAAATACTCTAAATCTTACAATTATTCTTTACATTGTAGCCACATTTCAAGCAATCAAAACACTCCAAAATGATTTTCTACATTGACTTCCAGTGAAAGAAGTTTTAGAAGGTTTTCCCTTCTCTTGCATACTTGCCATGTTTGCACATGCAAGGTTTTTGCGTGACAGTGATGTTTCTGATCCATTCGGTAGCTGTTCCTCAAAATTTTGCACTTCACACTTTGAATTGCATTAATTTTCTAGAACGTGCACAAAAAGAAAGTGCATCACAGGATTCCCAGAGCAGTCGTCATGCGTACAAGAGTGCGTAGTTAACAGCAAGTATATCTTTAGCCGTACACTTCTATGCTACAGCGCAGTTGAGTGTTATGTCTAGGTGAAAAGCCATCGCTAGCTTGTAAGTCACTCCATTCACACCCATGTCCCTGCAGTCATGAATATTTCCCCTCACGAATTCACTTTGTAAGACACTTCTCTCTCTCCAGCTCTCTTGTGCTGATTGAATTAGTTAACAACCAGGAACGGAGCAGGAGAGCAATGAGAATGTCAGTCTCTAACTGTATGTGAAGAGGTATTATAATTGCGTGTGTGTACACGGGGTCTCGTTTCTCTCTCTCTCTCTCTCTCTCTCTCTCTCTCTGCGCACCGTGACAGCTCAGTAGATCTGGCAGGTTGCTGGGTCACCAGCCGTGTTATTAAAAACACGCTCAACACCTTCAGGAGTATTTTGACTGCTGAGGTGCACCAGCCTAATTAGGAATGAGTGCGCACATTATTAATACTGAGTATTAATAACCGGAGTAACTAGGTTGGAACTTGACATCTGAACATCTGAGATATTCTTCGCCTGGAGATGCGCTAATCCCTCAGCATTGGGCTTGACGTGACGGACAGCAGAATTGACGTTGCTGCATGTTTGTGTGAGAGGAGGATGATGGGAAGCTGGAGCAGAATGGATGCAGTGCAGACTTTCTGTGAGAGGGAAAGAAAGAGGGTGGTTTTGTGCAGCTGGTGGCTAGAGCTGATTACGTGCTCCACTAACCAGCAGCTCAGGGAGAACCAGCAGGGTTACAGCACACACACACACACACACACACACACACACACACACTTGCACGCACACTATACATAGTTACATTCACACACAGTCTCATGGTAGGTGCTTTATTCAGTCCGGCTGTGTACTTTCTAGCTGAGCCGGCCTGGGAGTTCCTCAGTGAATTACTATAGATGGAAGGTTCCTGCAGATACTGGGCACTTAATTATTAAAAAACACTGGAAATCACTGATCTATAGTCTCTCACTGATAGTATATCTCTCTCGCTCCTGCACTTTGTTTCCTACTATCTCTCTGTCGCTGTATCCTTGCCTTTCCTTACAACCTTGAGGTGTTAGGGGTAAACAGTGATTATATTTAAGCATAGACAGCACAGTGCCTTTCATGAAGAGAAGCAACTACAGGTCTATTGCCACTGCTGGCTTGTGTTCAGTATAATATGTAGCTCCACCCATCCCTAAATATTTTTAATAAGAAACTGTCTTGCCGTCACTAGTGTCTGATGGAAAGTAATTCTGATGGTTAGTTTTCCATTTCTATTGTTCCCCAAGGGTTACACTTAGGAATGAAGTAATTAACAGCACTGGATGGAACAGATGTCTGCATTACATGGAGTGGCGGACTTGTAGGGGTAGAGTTGTTTTTCATTGATCATGTTGTGTTGTGCTGTTGGTTGCATGAACAAATACTTTATCTTCTCACAGTACAAAGATCTTTTCACTTTCATTAAAATTTGATGATAGTATAAAATTGCCAATATGGATCAAATCAGTTGTTAGCAAGCTAGCTAACTTTATCGTATTTGTAGCCGTTCTCAACCAGCCAAATATAATTTCTTACATTATATATATTTTTTTCTCTTAATCGTCATCGTTGTATACTGACTTTCTGGCAGCAACTCGGGGATTAAACTGGATTGCAGTAGCTTTGGTTTATTGAGTAAATTGTAAAGTAAATTGTTGTATAATAAAATACTCAAACTGCACTTTTACTTGTAAAATGTTAAACTTTCTGGACAAAATTGGGTATCCACTCTGCTTGTGGTCCTTTACGATGCACTTATAAACTCAATAAAGGTAGTATGAGATGCTTGGTTTGGAAAAAGGGCTGGGTCTAACAAATGAGTAGATTTGACTGCCTCCACCTAATTCTTATAGAAAAGAAGGGAGTGAAACAACGGTGCCAACTCTAATATACAGTTATTGATGTTAAACAAAAGAGGCTGTCCCCACCGTAACAGAAAATCAAAGATATACCCTTTTATTGGTGTGATTTTGATTTTCAGCCCTGTAACCTGTTTAAATCTGGTGTTGAATGAGTCATGTCAAATTGACACTTTCTCTTACTAGCCAGAGGAAAAGCATTATTGTGTAGAACAATGATCCATGCTACCTTTCTTGTTGGAATGATGTAAATCAGTAAACACAGATCAATGTTTTGTTGTTTAATAGCCACGTTATTATTACATTAATAGAGACAGGTCAAGTAAATAAAAATATGTATATATATATATATATATATATATATATATCCCATTACTTTATAAACTTAAAAAAATGCATTATCTGATGATGACCACATGACCACACAAACACAACTTACCAGTACTTGTATGCTCTCTCCCTCCACCCCCCCCTCTCTTTCCGTCTCTCTCACACCCAGCCCCGTTCAGAAGTATGTCACAGAGTGTTGCAGTTACGAAACAGACATTCAGAAGGTTTTTAACCTTGTCACCACAGCATGGTTGCTCTCTTCCCATCTCGCATACTCAGACAGTTCTAAGACATAGAGAGTGAGACAAGTGGGTGGAAAAGAAGACTTCCATCTCCTCTAGTGAGAACAAGAGAGAGAGAGAGAGAAAGAGAGAGAGAGAGTCAGAGGATTTGGTTCTGTCAACTCTATCCTGCTGTCAGCACATCTGAATGTGTGGATTCATTATTAATGCACAGAGTCCTCATGGCCCTCCATCAGTGCATGGATGAATCTAGGCTAACAGCTGCCAGGAGCTCCCTCTCTGCTAAGAACCAGCCACTAACCTCACTCACAGGTCCTACACCAGCGCACTGAGTCACACACTGAGCTCTACTCAGAGAAGTGAGAAGTAAGGAAGACACACATTGACATTGTCAAAATTGATTTCCTGTCTGTCAGTTATGCTGTGTGCTAGTATTATATAGACCTGTCACAATATTTATTTTTGGGGGTGATATATAGTCCAAGAAGTAGTTATATTAAACAATATTACTGTCACACTTTACTGGTTTGAATCTGACTTTTTTTAATCTACTTGTATTGTTTGTCATGTGCTCATGGCTCTGCTTTGTTTCTGTTCATGTCTTCGCCCTTGCTCTGTCTAGTCATTGATAATCACACCTGTGCATCTCATTACCTTTCCCAGGTGTGCCTTGTCATTGTCTGGGTATAAGTAGTTCCTTTGTTTTAGTCTCTGTTTAATTTGTTGTTGTGAGTTTCTTGCCTTCTTGTTTAGACCTTTTTATGTCTTTTGATTTCTTGTTTGGTTTTTGTCACATCTTAGCCCATGTCTACCTTGTGTTTTTTTTTTTTTTTTCATTTATGTCACATGGGATGAGGGATGAGATGGTGGATGTAAATGCAGATAAATATGTACTAAACAAACGATACAAAAGATAATCAAAAATAAAACATAAAGCAAGCATGGTTAAACACACACAAAAAACGGTACCACTTTAAAATAAGACTACCTTTATAAAGGGTTTAGAAATTGTTTACAATTAGCTTATTAATGGTTACTAATTAGGTTGTAAATGCCTTAAAAATCATTAATAATCAGTTATAACACATACGTAGAAAGGGCGACAATATAGATGGCTGTGGGTTCACTATTTGACAAACAACAGGTCATTGTTGTCCTTTCTACAAATGTGTTATAACTGATTATTAATCATTTTTAAGGCATTTACAACCTAATTAGTAAACATTAATAAACTAATTGTAAAACATTTATAAACCCTTAATAAAGGTAGTCTTATTTTAAAGTAATACCCAAAAAACAAATGAACTAAAGATAACAAGACTAGATATATAAAACAAAACTGAGAAAAATAGAAACAAAAGAACTGAGACTAAACTATGATCACAACAAACACATAAACCTGACAGGGTGCACAAAAAGCATACTAAATTACTATTATAGGACTAGAAAAACAACACTAAGAAAACTAGACAGGGTTAACTAGACTAAAAAAAAACAAGAAATAATCAAGGCTAGGCTAGGCTAGGCCGACGAGCAAACTCACAGAACCAACAAAAGCAAATGAAGCTCACAAATCAACAAAGAAGACTAAAACAAAGGGGCTTATATACACAATGAGGGTGAGGAGCACCTGGGACCGGTAACAAGGGGGCGGGGCAGGGGCGTAGCAGCAAATTTTGGGCCCTGTACACTCTCAATGTCAGTGGGCCCCTATCCATGCCAGTACACAAGGAACATGATTTTCATGGGCCCCTCCCCCTACTTGGGCCCTGGGTAGTCAGGTACACTTTTCCCCCCACTACCACGCCCGTGGGGCAGGGTAACAAACAAGACAAGTGATAAACCTATTGACAGGGTGGGGCTAGGGCGGAGACAGGACAATAACACAGGGCTATGTGCTTATGGAGCACGTGGGGAGAAAAAGAAAACAGAAGAACAGAGGACATGCACTGAAAAGACCAAAAAAGGAAGAACATAAGACAGACATGAGCTAAGGTGTGACAGTTTGTTTCAATCATTTTGTGTTCTCCTCTTTCTACTTTTCTATTGAAATCCAGTACTCTGCATTTAAATTGGATGTAACTGTCACATGACAAATATTTCATTTTAAGGCCATTTTATGCCACTGATATCAGAATGTAATGTATTATATTATACAATTACACCATTTTATAAAGTAACTAACAATAACCAGATCATACAGTGACCAATGCATCAATAACGATACCCCCATAGACACAGAGTGGACTGCGACAGGTGAAGAAAATATGAGGTGCCATTAGTGATGCTTTGCACGCACTGCACACTTTTCCCACACAATACACAGTCACTGTCTGCTCACAGACTCGTCCTCGCCTCTGACAATGAGCAGACAAAAGCATGCAACAAACTCAAGTAAACACAAAAGGGCAGTGCCGAGGTCAGCAAAAACTATTGAGTTTGTGTTCACATTTTGTACGATAGGTCGCTAACATAATTATCATGTCAGGCCGCTAACGTTCTGCTCATAGAAGCTGCTGCAGAACTGTGAGCTCAAACACCAAACTGAAACGTACAGTAAACACGCTTACACTCTTTTCACAGAGGCTGAAAAGGCAGAGTGAACATCCCAATGAATTCCGTTCTGTTTATGCTGGTGTACGTAAGGCCATAACATAGCCCGGGTTCATTGTTCATGGATTATCTCCATAGAAACTGCCACTGTCTGTAAAACGAGCAAGGCTAGTGAAAGCCCCTTCAGGTGCACTACAGGCAGAGAGCATCCGAGCTGCAGGAGCACTGCAGTCAAGGCCAACTGCTGAAGCGAAAACATGCAGGCAGCGACATGAAGTAATAAACAGAGCAGCAAGAAAGTAGAGAGAAACGTCGACTTTTCCTCCATCTGCAGTTTTAATTAAGTCCCTTGGTCAGATCCGAGCCAGTGGTTTTGGTTTGTTGTGGTTACGCTGTCGTTTAACCAGATGGTGGTGACAGACTGAAAATTTGGGTATGGAAGAGCAGTCAAAGGTTTGCTGCATTAAACCTCAACTGTTAATGGAAGTGTTAATGGGCAAAGAAGTGATTTACAAAATTGAGGGGAGACTTTAATGATAGATGAGATAGATAGTCTGGCCTGGATAGTAATGATGAGAATTTAGAGTTGAATATGCATTTTCACCATTTTCATTACAGATCACTTTCAAATCCAGCATGTCTAATTTTGAAGCATTAAATATGGATAGTGAATTTAAACTACTTGTTAAACTCCAGAGGGCTAAGTTACGTTTATGACCTATTATTATTCAAAATTAGCTATTTTTTAAGTGCCTCCTTTAAAATATTCAGGAACTCTTATAAAAGCCATATATTTTATCTCTGTGAGGGCAAGAATAGATAAATAAAGTACAGATCCAGAAGCATATATGAATACATTTTTCTATTCTGTTTAGTTTTTTTCTAATGTAAAAAGTAAAAAAAAGAGTTGCATTTACTTTCCATATTGAACTAACATTAACATATATAACATTAACATTAATATATAACATATAAGATATAACATATATCATAGCTAAAAATAAAATAATCACAGAAGGTTCTGTCTGTATCTGTCTCTGTATTCAATTATTTGTTCTGCATAAATGAGCTTGATAAAGGAACACTACCTGTTTAACATTATTCAAACGTAAGATGCTATAAATAAAAGTGTAGCGCATATACAGTATATGCTGTAGAAATACTTCCAGCTTTCATGTTGGCTCATAAATATCACTTAAAAAGCACCATAATAGTGGATTTGACCCATAAACCTTTAAAGCTGTAGGTAAACTCATTTCATTTAGAGTACAGGAATACATTATTTGTTCTGTGCCAATATTTGTTTTGCACTTCTCTTGTCTTCTTGATGAGATGAGTGTCATCTTTTATTAAACAGTGAAGCACGTTGTACTACTTATACTACCTTAATTTTTTCTCATTTAAGAGCATCAATTTGGAGTTGCTAAGTAAGGCACTTACATGAGGATGCGAGGTCTCATCAAACTACACATTGCACAAAAATACACAAAGTGGTCTTTGAATGATTCCAAATAAAAAAACACAAATGATTTCATGAAGGACCATGTTTGTAATAGAGATGTGCAAAGAGACGAGTATGCTGAACATTTAGATTGGTAAATAACCTTTACATCAAGAGATGTTTCTTTAGACCTTTAAAAAGTTTTCACTTACACCACATCTCTACTGCAAACATGGTTCTTCTAATGTATCGCTCAAAGAATGATTAGAATCACCTTTATTTTTAAGAGAATTTAGTGAAGATGTATCTGGCTGTTCTTTTTTGCATATTGTTTGCAGTCCTGCCTCGTTACAGAGTGAATTGCTCTATACAGTATACCCCTGCTACCTCCTGCTGGCTCTAGCTGATATGCACTATTTGGGCCAGAAATATAGGTCAAGCAATGTTGCAGCCAGTGTGTGTCATCTAGTAACTTTTCTAGGGCTGTCATAATGTACAGCCCTAATTAAAAGAAAAAAGTTGACACACTGTGTAAAATATATATATACGTGTAAATAAAAACTAAATGAATTTGTTTGCTCATAGACTCATTGGTAGTCTCTCAGAAGCAAAGATGTTCACCAATCTCTTAAAAACTGTGTCTAAAAAAATTCGTGAACCATTTCTGAAAAATGTTCCTTAACATAAAATTGAGAAGACTCAGAAAGTATCTGGAGAAATCCTTGTGGACAAAAGACAAGGCCGTGAACTCAGGTCACTGTGCAATCCACAAATGTAAGTTAAAACTGTGTGATGCAAAGAAGAAGCCAGAAAAGATTACATCGTTTATGGATTATGTTGGCATATGAGTTCTTTGTCATCAAGATGTAATTTTTTTGCAATCCCTGGAGCACTCCCCATTTTTGTGTCCTTGCTATGTTAAAAAAAAAAAAACATTTTTGTAAAGATTGGTGAACCTATGACCATCTTTGCTTTTGTGAAATTCTGTCTCTCTAAAATGCTCTTTTCATACCCAGTCATGTGAAAAAATTGCATCGCAGTTGTTTTTATTAGAGCCACTTACTTTTTCAGCTTAAAGTTGCCCTCTACCAGCTTTTTTGAGATGCACTGTAAAAAAAAATCAAATACATTTTTTTATTTTGAAAGGTAATCAAACAATCTGAGTTTAAAACAACACAAAACAGTTCAAGAAAATGGACCATACAAATTTTGCCTTTGATTTGTGTAACTCTCTACTGTTCAGAAACGTTCTTCTGGGTCTTTATGCCTCTCAAGCCCATGCGTGACATTAGACATGGTGTTGCAAGGTTTAAATTGATCTGCTCTAGAAAGTCCTGATCTATAGGTAATACTTCTATGTATACAGAGACTAGACACCTGTGAAAGCAACTGTGAGTGCAACTTAAAGTCTATATTTAGTGAGAAAAGAGAAATATCAACATTGGGCAGATTGTATTAATATTTAAAGCATTATCTGATGCTGAATGCTTAGGTGACCTTTAATACATAAATGTTATATTTCTGCATAATGTAAAGGTAAATCTACATTTTATTAATCTTGATGTATCAGGAATGGCAGATTTGTGTGAATGGACCAGTGTGCCCTTGTCAGTGTACTCATACTTTGAATACAGAACACTGGTTAAATAAAATCTCTATTTATTCTGCTCAAAAAATACTCTTTTATATCCTCAGGTTCCATGATATATCCAGTAGACAAATATTCTAAAATGATCAACATTGTTAGACTTAAGGCCCTATCATATAACCTTTGCAAGGTCGCGATGCTCATTGCTATCTTACACCCTGTCAACTGTCTATTTTTACGCCTTGTGCTTGCGCTGTTAAAATAGCATCTCAGTTTCGGAATTAATCTACACCGATGAGCAAATGGAAAACACAGGTGCGCCACTGACAGAAATAAACCTAGACAACAGTCAATCAACATAGTCCATTCCCATAGGAGCGCTATGCGCCCTGTACACCCCCGCTTTGATGCAGAGCACAGACTCGACTTTTAACTTAACAATAAACAGAATAAAGAATAAAATAACATTGCTGTTCTCTTAAATTAGCTTCTGGCTTGCCTTCACAGTGTGAACGTAGGCCAGTATCCTCTGCTAAGACATGGAAAAGCACCGTGCTGTTAAGATACAAACACGCCAAAGTCAGAGTGGAATTTGTGCATGTCTTTTGCACATTTTGAGCCACAAAAGGCTTATTTTTCCGGCTTTACAATACTAAAGACACACCGACACACCCTAAATCAAGTTGCGCAAAGCACAATTAACCGGTGTGCTATAGATTCCTAAAATAGGGCCCATAATTAAAAATTAAATGCTGCATGGCTGAGCCATTTATCAGGCTCTGTTTTTTACTTTAAGAAGGCTAGATGGTGAAATTGACATTTTTCTGAGAAGATTAGAAAGTTTATGAATCAGTAAATCAGGCAGTCAAGACCCCCCTGACTATTAACTTGCGTTTTTCTTTCCACATGAAGACAAAGTATTGGCTGGGGTTCCTGTGAGTTCGCTTCCTGTTTAACAGAGCTTCGCTGCCCCCTCATTCATAGCACTGTCCTGTCCTCCGCCAGATCCTCGTCCCCACACACTCACACACACATACGCAGACAGAGGTTTCCTGTGGATGCTGTGCCATGCTTAATTAGAGCAGAGCCCCAGGAGAGCCGGCCGCAGAGAGGGGGCTCAGGGGACACACACTGTGCCGTGCCCCCGGTGACGGGGTTTCCCACTCCATGGTGACAGTTGACACAGCAAGGGTTGCCGTGGCACTGTAGCCCCTGGATACTGTGTGGGCGAGTACAAGCAAGTGACAGAGACAGGAAGTGACGGTTGAGTGGGTGGGAGGGACGTGCTAGATATCACAGTGAGCACACACACACACTACCTCACACTGAGTGTGTGTGCATTTGATGGTGGACACACATTCGTCTATAATCTCGCCTTATTTACATGCAAACTCGAGTACAACACATGCGCATGTGCAGCTAATCACACTGAGCCTGTACTGTGGGTGTTGTGGGCCTACAGTTAGGAGTATACAGTGTACTATAGGATCTGCAGTACATGTTACATAGGCCTACAGGGAGGATTTCACATTTAGAAAAGAATTAGACGATTTAAAAAACAGTCATGTGGACTAATCAACATCTAAAATAGGACTTTAAGGCAGTTATATGCTATTTACACAAGCATGCTTTATTCCATATACTGCACACTCTATGGGCATAAGCATTGGGACACCAGCACATTCATAGTTTCTTTTGAAGTGAAGGGAAATAAAAAAAGTTTGGTAACTCCTACTATGAATAATATGTCTATATAACATATAACATTATAATGCAGTTAAAAAGCATTGCAAACATGACTATGAATATAATAGTTTAAGAAAAGTATAAGACATTATAGCTATATTTTTTATGCATTATAAATTGTAATCATAATGAGTCATCAGCTGTGTTGATAAGATGTTATATGTCATTACCAAGAACCTTAACAAAGTGACCTTAAAAATAATAATAAAAATCTTATATTAGTTTATAATGTATTATAATGTGTCATTGTACACGCCAAGTAATCATTAAAATACTGCATATTAAATGTAACAGATACATAGATACAGACATTTTAATCCAGATGGGTCACATATTACAAGCACAGATTATAGTACTTTATAAATCACAATTCATAATGGATAATAAACGTGGCTATAATGTGTTATACGTTTTTATACATATGCATCATCATGTTTTAATGCCTTACAAATGCATTATAATGTGTTATGAGTATGTTTATAGAGTCTAATAGACAAAACATTCATAAAGAGTGTTACCAAGAGTTTGTTTGCCTTTGATTTGTGTCACTTTAACTAGCTGTGTCTCTACTGTCCAGAGAAGGCGTGGTCTACTTATATAATATAGTCTTTATTTATTAAGAAATAAAAGAAAAATATGATCATTAGACAGATGATTAGATTGTATTGATATTTCAATATAAGCTGATATAAAATGCTTAGATGTTATATTTCTGCATAATGTAAAGGTAAATCTACATTTTATTAACCATGATGCTTTAGGAATGGCAGATTTGTGTGAATGGACCAGTGTGATCTCGTCAGTGTACTCATACTTTAAATACAGAACACTGGATAAAGAAAGTTCTTTATATATTCTCCACATCAGTCACTCTTCAGCCATCCTATAATTGCAGCACTGCTCAAAAATGCTCTTCTAACTCCCCAGTTTCCACAATATATTCACTAGTTTATGCAAAACCAATTTGTGCATTTTTATTAGCTTTATGCTCTTTTACTTATCTTCAGACCACAGACATTTGTGAGATATTTTGATTAATTTTGCTCCAGTTGAATGAGCTGATATAATATAGTTATAAACTGAAGTCTGCACTTAACCTTTCACCTCTTTTTGGAAACCTATAAACCTATAAATATAAGGTTGACCTTTGTTGGCCCTAGCTTTGTTGTAAAGTGATGTATGCAATATATTTTTATAGGGGCGGATTGGTTATCCAGTGGAAAGACATTGAGGGAAAAACAAGAATGATGCTAATGGCATGTGTGTGTGTGTGTGTGTGTGTGTGTGTGTGTGTGTGTGTGTGTGTGTGTGTGTGTGTGTGTTTGATTTGCAGTTGGATAATCTGGACGAGCAGGCAGCTCAAATCAGAAGGGAGCTGGATGGCCGTCTGCAGATGGCTGATCAGATTGCCAGGGTGAGTTTCAATTTCTGATCAGTCACACCTTAGATACACGAACACAGGAGACACAGGCAGTGTGAATTCATCTGCATGTGCTAAAAACCTGGAAATTCACGATTGTATAATATGTGTGGAGCTTTGTTAATTAGTTGTTGACATCTGTATACCAACAGAAATTTTCTGCTTTTTCTAAAACAACAGGCAGCCAAGTTCCCCAAGTTTGTGTCCAAGGAAATGGAGGCCATGTACATTGAGGAGCTGAAGTCATCCGTAAACCAGCTGATGGCTAATTTGGAAAGCATGCCTGTGTCTAAGGGCGGCGAGTTCAAACTCCAGAAGCTGAAAAGAGGACACAACACCTCCATCATTGACATGGGCCAGGAGGATGAGAACCAGCTGTCCAAGTCAGATGTGGTCCTGTCCTTCACCCTCGAGGTACAGAGCGTGCAGAATGTTTCCTAGAGAACTTTTTTCATATCTTTTATTTTTGTTCATAAGTAAGAGTTATTCTACAGTTACAGTGGATACAGGAGACACAAGCATGCACTTTTGTCCCATATTTCTGCTGACATGCACATACACAAAGAAGATTCAGATTTCGTCACAATATAATTATATTATATTATATTATATTATATTATAATTATAATAATCATCTAAAAGTTCAAATCATCTAGAGAAGTGCTTTTACACAGTTTAGTTATTCTGCACTGAGACCAGCTGTTTTAGGAAAAATTGTGGTCCATGGTTAATAGCAACTTTTTATGCTGTTTTGTTTTGGACCAAACTAACATAGTCCTTACCAAACAGGGTAAGCATATATATTTAAGCATGAAAGCACCTTGAATCTATAGCTGAAATGTAGGATGACAGTAAATGGGGAGTTTTTTTTTTGTTGCTTTTTTTGTACACTAACTGTAATTAGTTGTCCTCCGCATGTCCTTAGCTACTATTGAAATGCTATGAATAAATAACTGTAAAAAACACAGTAACATCACAGTCTTTATCTATCTGAGTGACATATAAATGGAACTGTTATCTTTTTATGGTGTAAAGCGGGCTCTTTATGCAGGGTCTAACAGCATTGTCACTCTGTGTCACTGTCAGCAGTCTTTTTATAGAAATATTGTATTACTCATTCCCTACAACTCTGCTTTTCCGCTTGACAGCACTAATTTGTCAAACGGGAAAGATTGGCTAAATGTGATTTTAATGTTTTTCCCCATTATATGCCGTGTCATTCAGACACATCAGGGAGTACAATTTAGTGATTTGCCTTTTATTTAGCACTGCAAAATCAGATTTTCGAGTACAAATTAATGTTGGCTCTGATGGGTCTATATGTATACGAGCAGAATGGTTCTGCACAAACACATTAAACTGTGTTTAAATATCCAACTCTTCTTTTCACTTATACAACACATCTGCAGGGTTTAGAGTTTGTCTCTCCTTATTAGGAATTCATGAAGAGTCTGCTGATGAGAGAGAATCTGAGAATCTGAGAGAGTGATAGATGTAGCTAGCAGCCACAGTGTTAGTTTGACACGTCTGAGGCTTCAATATTCACTAGATTTCCACGCTTTCCTGTTGAATAAATTGCAGGCACACTGCACTGTGAGCAGACAGAGCTGCAGTACATTAAAAAGAATAATTCTACATTTTTTAAAAATTGTCTTGGAGAATATTGAATGCCATAAGGGACTCTCTCCTCCAAAGTTTTTGCTATAATTACAGTATCCTGTGCTGGCCTGTTCATTATAGCACTGCAGGGCTGCAGTCATTATACCACCTGGCAGTGTGAAACTGTGCTTTATGGATTTGAGATGCAGGATTAAGTCTTGGATGTCTGTTTTGTGTTAGTGCTCTGGGTTTATGGGTGCTGCTGGGGTGGGGAATTGATTTCAGCACTGAAGTGAACAATGCAGGTATTTAGTGAGACACTGAAAGAAAATCAAGCACTTGTAAGAGTGGAACTGGATAGTACAAAAAGTACCCAATATCCACAAATATAAAAACAGTCGTGCTGTCAACTTTAATCAGATTATTCATGACAATATTTTCTGATTAATCATAATAAATCATAAGTTAAAATGCTTGAACTTCTTTGTATTTTTGGGATAGAGAAAAACAAATAAATGTCTAGTGTGATATGCATTGCACATAAACATTAACTGGCTAGAGTAAATGTTTTGAGTTCTATAATCATATTTTTTATATAATTCTTTTAAAATTGGAATCTCTTAATATGCTGATTAAAGGACTCAGGGAGAGAGTGTTAGCACCAAACATGAGGAAGCTCAGACACCAAAGCCTTAATAGAGGAAATAAAGGAATGGATGAATGAATTTTAACAGATAAATCAGTTCATTAAGCCAAGTAGAAGAGGAAACATGACAAACCTATGATGTACAGGTAAAGCTGGGTGTGTTTAAGTGTATGTGTGAAAAAGAGAAAGTGAAAGACAGAGAAATAGAGAAAGGAAAGAGAGAAATGAGAAGAAGAGAGGGGTGTAAAACAGTGAGAGTTAGTTATGAGATTTAGTCCATAATTCAACATAAATTTAATAAGTTTTCTACTTAATTTATTAGTCTGTCACTGTCTTTCCATCGCAAAATAAGACCTCTAATACATCAATATGCTCTTTAAAAAAGAATAAATCTAAGGAGGATGTTGGGATCAAACTTTATACATTAGTTACTTTGCATAAAACAACTGAACTGTGTACAATGAAAAAGTAATGCACTAAATGTTTCAGGGACAGGGATGTACGAGAGCGTTTGATATCGAGAGTTATCAAATCAGCCACAAAAGAGCAGAGGTGTAAAAAGGAGGAGACAGTTAACTGGATGAAATTAGAATGGGAGCTCTCAGCACAGCAACAGAATTATAGTGCTTGATAGTAAATTAAGAAAAAAAACCTCTGATGAGAAATGATATGAAAACTAAATCTCCTGTGAATGTAACTGTTGGCTAGGTAACGTAATAATAATCTGATCGCTTGCTGATAATGCCAGCATCTCCAAACCACTACTGAAGTGGTGCTACACAACCAAATAAATAAATAAGTAAATGAATAATTTAATTTAATTAAATTTAAAATAATTTATCCATAAATGTTTTTAAAGAGTAACCTCACAAGCACAGTGTATCTACAGCATTCTTCACATTCTGATATCTTGTTTGATGTGCTAATTGCAATGATGAATTATGCATTTTGCTATTTTACTGTTATGAATTCAAACTTGATATTCATTATTTTTTTGAGGGCACAGGTAACCCATTTAAATAACTTTGCCACAGTTCCTTTAGCCCTGGATTTAAATATGTTACGCTTATATAACTGAGAACATTTTCATTGAAATATGATTAGATGTATATTTTCTCATTTCTGTGTTGTGGGTTTACCTAATTTATATATATATACATTTTTTTTTTACAGAACATCTTTTTAACTTCATGTTCATGTGTGCATCAAAGGCTATGTTCACACTACCAGGCCAAAATGGGTCAAATCTGGATTTTTGCTTTAATGTTAAATCTGATTTTTCATATGTGGTCCTAGATTGCGACAGTCAGATCGGATTATGCATGTCTTTGACTCCCATTTCTGTTTATTAATGACTTTTAAGTTCACAACAAACAACATAATATCACTTAAGGGGATTCGGATGCTGCCGGGTTAGTCAGAACTTGGCACAGTGTTGCCCTGGCAAAATAACAGAGGAGACATGCATAAACATATATGTGTGTGATTTCAGAGACAGAATCATTCACAGTATAGACAGATGCAGATCACTTACATTTATGAATGTGAACAGTACAAAAAGCCAAATACTGAGCAAATCTGAACAAAACAATCTGAATTCATAATTGAGGCTTGTAATGTAAACAGCCAAAAAGGCCACAGATAATCTGTCTTGAATTTCAGCAGGAAGTATTGTTACTGTTTTATTAGGTTTTATATTGATGTTAAGTATTTAATGTGGTTCTCTTGTGTAGGTGGTGATCATGGAGGTGGTGGGGCTGAAATCCCTGGCTCCAAACCGCATTGTGTATTGTACCATGGAGGTGGAGGGAGGGGAAAAGCTCCAAACTGACCAGGCTGAGGCATCCAAACCAACGTAAGCCATGTTTATTATTCATCATAGAGTCTATACCTAAATATTACCTACCCAAAATGTGCATGGTGGTGCCTAAATGCTTCAGGGTACTGGAGGTCTTGGAATGAATACTTGCTCTGGTCATTGTCTGTGAGGAGTTTTGTGTGTTATCCCTGTGTTCGCATGCATTTTTCAAGGTACACTAGTTGAGAGATGTTAAAAAACTCCTAAAACACTGCTGCACCTGATCCACACATATCAGAACAACACACTTGCCAACATAATGTCAGAACAATTGCCCTGTGTTGGTGCTGTGGGGTCCTGACATTGAAGAACAAGGTCAAAGGAGGCTAGCAAAGTATGCAGCCAAAGAATAAGATTACAGGACTACTGTCTGTAATTATAATAGAACAACAAAGTGCTTTTGTATGGTTTTATATGAAAAAAATGGACAATCAGTGCAGAAACAAGGACATTTCAATATGACTGTGTATTTTCACTTATCATTGTCTCTTTGGTTCATGACTCGCTTGAAAAAATTGAATTTTGGCCCTTAAATCAAAGACTCGCTATAATATAATGTTATAATCCTGCTTTACTATGTGAGAGAGGAGGGGAGTGAGCATCATAGCAGCGCTGCTTCAGGTGCTGTGTGTTCCAGCCTGCACTTGTACGGACACACAGAGGCAGAGGCTCTGGGGAGGAGCACATGATTTTGAGCTATTTTTGGGCCCCCTCTTCCGTCACTGGATCAGGTGCCAATTTATAATGAACTAAAGAGGGGGAAGGGAAAGGGAGGGGGAGGACGAAGAAGAGAGAGAGAGAGAGGCAGAGTAAGACAGAGTGAGAGAGCCAGAGATGGAGGAATGAAAGGGAGCACAGCCTCTGTTTCCCCTCACAAGAGCAGTCAGCTGTGGAGAAACTGATTAGAAATGTGGAAAGAGAGAGAGAGAGATGGAAAGAGAGTGAGAGAGAGGCAAAGGAAAACTGGGTGTGAATGCCAAAGAGTGAACGCGAGAGTGAAAACGAGAGAGAGCCTACAGCACTCCTGTGCTGAAGAATAACGACATCACAGGAGAATTAGCGCGATCCATCATCACACATGAAATGGGTACTTTCACATACAGTTGACTGACTGACTGGAAGCCCAACCTAAAGCGTGCACGCACACACACACACACACACATGAACACACCCATGAACACACACACACATGCACACACGCATCTGAGGATATTGTACCTTCGGGAAGCAGGATACATAATGTCTTTCTGCCTGTCCCTGGATGCACAAGGTCACCTTCATGCTCTGCGTCATTTGTGACAAAACCCAGCGTGAGGCAGCACCAAGGACACTCTCTCCTCTACTCCTCCCTTTCTCCCCCTCTCTGTCTCTTTCTCCCTCGTTTTTTCCTCCAACTCTCCTCTCCATCCCACTAATCCTCCCCTTCACTGCTCCACAACTTCCTGTTTCCCTGTTTCTGTGCTCTGTCCCGTTCCTGAAGGAGTGGCAGATGTAGGCCTGCAGCGTACATGTAAAGCTTTACAGTAACTATCAGTAGCAGTTAAGTAATACAGACTTCAAAAGACTGTTATTCGCCAGGCCATTTGTATCACACACACACACACACACATATATATACACACGTCACAAAAACACAGACACACACACACATGCACGCGCATGCACGATGTTCAGTGGTGCGTGGCGTAGTGCAGTGTCAGCACCCTCTCTGGCGTTTGCCCTTAGCGCTGTCAGAATGCTAACCGCCATGGGAACCAAACACACTGGACCAGGAAAAAACCACCTGACCAGCTGCAACAAAGCTCCATTCATTTTCACAGGCTTCACTGCTTTAGCAGAGGCCTTGACACAGCACAAGCCCCGCCACCTCACCGCAACAGTACGGTTTTTATTAATGGATTAAACATTTGTTCAATTTCAGCTTATTTGAAAAGTTGTAAAATGCACCATTCACTTCACTTAAATGTGAAATTTGAATTTAAGGTCAGCTAAGGTTTGTATGTCTTTACCTATTTAGTAAACAGCAGTTTGACCCCACCCAATTATCTAAATCACTCTTAAAAGAAATGAAGATGCTTCTAGTCATTCTTTGAGCAGTGCTATTAAAAAAAATCTAGTTTTTAGAGCAGTTAATAGAGAAAGCATGTACCGGTAATGTGTAACAGGCATGCATGCTAATGACGAACCATTTATCATGACCGGTTCAAAACAAAACTATCACAGGAACATCCTGCTTTAGTGAGTTTGAATGTACCAAGAGCAAATCAACAGAAAAAAGGGGGAAATTGACATGAATTAGTGTTTTTATACCATTAATACCATATATTTAACACTGATTAATAATAAGTGCCCCAAAATAAATCAGTTCAGAGTTTATGCAGATGTACCTGTATGTAATCTTTCTGAAGTGGTACAAACAGTTCACAGCCAAATTATAAGTCACAAGGTGGATCATATTCATTATTAAAATTTAAGTATTACAATTCAGATTCGAAGATTTTTGATCTGGCTGTTCTTTACATTGAGTCTAAATTTAATGAGGAAAGGACCAATAAATGCATCAGAATTACTTGTAATCTTTTAACATTGATTCTTTGGAAGCTTTTCTCCATCTCCTGTCATTTTAAAGAAATTAGGTGTTCTGTGTGAAAGCAACAAATAATTGTTATACATTGTTATGGGGTGTTACATTCTAGGGAGGTTGATTTATTTATTTATTACTTCTTCACTAGTAGTGGAACAGTTCACATTAATATACTTTGAGATAATCTGTGATCCATACAGGTTGTCCCTCAGGGGTTCAGGGCTCATAAAACATACAGACTGAGCAGCTTTCTGTATCGAGCCTGTAGATGAAACCAGTACGCTTTGTAAATGCGCAACAAATAGAGCAGGGACACACTTTTGCAGCTACTTCACTCTGATGTGAATGTGGAGTCTCATATGGAAATGGGCCTTGTTAACCCTTGTGTGGTGTTCGGGTCTGTGGGACCCGTTTTCATTTTTCATCAAATGATACTAAAAAAAATATTTTTTCTAACTCAAACTCATTGGCATTGGCTCATTTTTTTGTGAAAAACATATATCAAAACACATTTTCGATAAACACACACTGTACACCCCCCGCTACCCCCGTTACACATTTATATTACATACAGTATGTTTGGCCAAGGGCTAATAAACATTGCTTCATTTGTAAATTTAAAACTAAACAAATTTTCTACTCATATCTTGAGTTTAATTCATTTTCTTTTACATTTCATTAAAAAGCTAATAAAAAAAGAGTAGCACTTTTTGAAAGAAATGTAACATAAGAAAGGTAAAGGGCAAATATTAACCATGTAAGCTGTTTATATTGATTGCAATTTAGGTGAAGCAAGCATGTGTAAAGCATTTTAATGTAAAATTGCTTAATTTGGCTGAATTAAATACAAGTAACAAAGTAAACAAGTAACAAAAATATGAACAGCACACAAGGGTTAAGAAGGTAGAACTGTTTAAGTAACTTGATCTCGGAACGTTGGATAACAGCATTCACAGAATGAAGGAAAAATGAGCTAGAGGGAGACCTGTTCATCACAAACAAATACACAAACAGACCATGCCAAAGTAAAAGTGATCTGTTACACAACTGTTAACACTATTTCCAGTTATGCCAAACATCAGTTCTGCTTTAGTTCCTCTTTACAGCCAGTTCTTTAATCTTTTAACTTTACGACAGCTTTTAATGGCCCTGTAAACTATTTAATGGACTCTTGCCAAATGAGTAGCTGTCACTGTCCTGCCCCCATGTGGTTAAAAGTGATATTTGAAGAGTGTTGATATTGTTCTCTCTGACTGCACCCCATCCTGATTCTAAACTGCTCAGAGACTTTTTTCTCTCTGCATGAAGATAAAACACAATGCACACTCACATACACACTTATAGACACACACACACACTCTCCCTCTCGCACACTCTCAGTCTCATTTGACTGCCGTCTCCGACACGTGCAGCCTGTTTCCACGGCAGCAGAAGATGTCACGTGTTCCTGGCTTTACTAGGCCAGCACAGCGTCTCAGAGCCTGAGTATGTATACTGTATGTGCTCTAAGACGGAATGATGGATGGTGGCTTAGGTGAACATATTATGTGTATGAGTAAATCATCAGAACACATCATCTGAGTGAATAATGGTGCAGTACGTGTAACTTATGCAGGAGTTTGTTTGCACTGTGTAAAATCATGAGTTATTGTGATTTTGTCTCAAAATTTAAAAACTATTTTTTAACATAATGTGAATGCTATTCTTTAAATTGTGACTAAATTTCCTTAAAAAAAAATGACCAGTGGAAATTCTCAGGATGACTTGGAATAACATTTTTTTTTACATTGACATCTGGGAGGTTAATCAATGTTTATCAATCAACTGAATTAATCGAATTGCTGTTTTAATGTTATGTTTAAATTGGAATAATGGAGATTGTACATCTTTATATTTAGAAGCTGTCAGAGGGAATCTCAGAAGACAGACATTTGCTTCTGTTAGAAACAATAGTTTCATATTTTACACTTTTCTTTAACTAAAAACCAGGAAGTTATATTTGCAATGTGTTTAATATAAAAGCTACATGTAAGTTTGCCTTCAATTTTTTTTACTGTTCGAAAAAATCAATGAATCAATCAATAAATGAATAAACAAATAAATAAAATGTTAATGAAACAATAGCTTGCACATAACTTTTTAAAGGTAAGATACATCGTAATTAAGAATCGCTCAAATATAAGCAGAATATCAAGGTTTTGATTTTTTTTACAAGATTGCCCAGCCCAACCATACACTATAAATACACTAGATACACTATAGCTGCTGCATTCCAAAGTCGAGGCTTCATTCTAAGTGGGCTAAATGTCAAAGAAAGATGTTCCAAAGTAAAGGACCCTTCGAATTTGTACACTTTTGTCACTACATGCAATCAGATCCTCAAAGCAATGCTCCAAAATGTAGTAATGTAGTAATGCTCCTGGACATGTATGTGTCCTATGTGTTTCTATGTGTTGATATTTCTTTTATACCACAATCGATTCAAATGTGCTGCATACTGTAGCAGTACCATCATTTCAAAGGATTATATATGTCTTTCTCTCTCTCCTTCTCTTTCTCTCTTTATCTCACCTCTTCCTCTCACTTCTGTTTTCACATTGACTTTCTTTATTGCAGTATCTCTCTCTTGCACACACACACACACACACACACACACACCTGACTGCCTCTTATTGTTCTTCATCCCAGAAGGAGGCTTCACCAAGAATGAGGGGGAGAAGAGAGCATATAGAATGAAGATAGATCTGTGAGGTGGAGAAAAGAGCATGTAGAATGGAAATATCTGGAGGTGGAGAGCAGATAGGGGGAGAGATCAACCGATGGACCTAGATATCCCAGAAAGAGAGCAGGGAAGAGGGGGAGGGCATTGCAAGAGTGGATTATTTGCACTATGAAGACATTCTAAAGCTAATTCATCATCTTGGAATGATTTAAAACCTTGACAAATTATAAAGAGTAGGCACTGATGCCACATTCCAGACGGTACAGCTCCCTTAGTCAGAGTAGCAAAACCGTTCTACAACATGGGTGTGTTTCTTGAGGGGAAACAGCCAAACTGGCAAAGAAAAAACTGATTATAATCTCAGATTAAGGGTAGTTGGGCTTGAAAGTGAATCATTCAAATAATCAAAGAACCAATGATATGTGGCCCGAAATCGTATTTCCTGACGTTTTTTGTATCTGATTTCAACACCAGGGAAATATACTAAGCCAGTGATTCTGAATCATTGTGTGAGTAACTGATTTAGTTTGTTTATGCTGTAACACACTAGGTTCACCTTAGCCAGGGTTTATCAGTTCATTGTCACATATATACCCTTGTTGTGCTTGTTAAACTGTAATCAACAATGCTCTGTATTACGCAAATGTATATGATTAATACATATGAGCAATTCGGTTATCTTTGATGGTTTTAATATGTAGTAAACGTTTACCTGATCCACTGCATCCCATAGGAATTATTGATGCTTGACCTCATATGTTCTTTATTGTCGAAAGAAAGACTTCAGGAAAGCCCTGCAGCTCTGCAGATATTTTTTTAATTGATTGTGTGTGTGTGTGTGTGTTACAGATGGGGGACTCAAGGAGACTTCACAACTACACATCCTCTGCCTGCGGTCAAAGTCAAACTGTTCACTGAAAGTACGGGAGTTCTGGCCCTGGAGGATAAGGAGCTGGGCAGGGTAAGGCTCTGATTCTCCTCTGTCTGTTTGTTCTTCATGCGCTCCTGCTTTATCCAAATGGCACAGTCTTTCCATGCTCTCGGGCTGTGGCATTTGACGTAAAACAAGCAGCATCACAACAATATAATGTACTTATGAGAAAAAGCATATAGATATTATTACATTATTTATGCTAGTTCTGGACATTTCTACTGAGATAATGTTCAAGCAACTTCAAAAAGAACCTTCCATTGCAGTGAGATAATTTATAGATGTTTTCATTTGCTGGCATATTATATTGTGCATTTTGCAGTTAAATACATCAAGTCCAAACTAAAGTTATAGTATAGTATAGTATAGTATAGTATCAGTTATAATGTTGAATTATTAATTTTTTTCACATTTTTGTTTCCTTGCTAAGAAATCAAAAGCTCCCAAAAGCTAATTGTAAAGAAGGTAAACCCACAGCACACACAATGTATGTATGTGAATATATAGCAGGCACATTTCTTTGGTTCTTTGACGTTTTGTTTCCCTCTTATGACTCTCAAGGAAAATCAATATTAATTAATTATTTAGATGCAGATTCAAAGAAAACTGTAACAGAATACTGTGGACATACTGTGGTCAGATGGAGGTCAACGGATGAAATTTTAGCACTGTAGATACTTTGCACACATAAAGGCTAGTGAACGTGGAGGCCATTTCAGGAGTATTTCATCACTATTAATTGGATTCCTATAATGTGCACACATCAATAATAGTAGCACACAGGCAGCTGCAATTCCTTATTCTTTTATTTCACCTAATGTGCCGAGCTACCCTGCCACGGCTTTATCAGCAGTGTCACACAGATTAGACACAAGACAGACACTCGCGGATACATATTACAAAATTTAAGGAACTAGGCTTACAAGAATAGTGAGGGGCAGGTAGGGGCAGTAACCAAAGGACAGCAAATATAAACAACACACCAAAGAGAGTAGTCAGGCAAACCTGTAGTCAGGGTCGTACATGAGATATCCAGCAAGACAAAGTCAAAAAAAAAAAAAATCAATATACTGGGCGGGGCAAAATACAATAAACGGTGATACAAAAAATAGGTTGGTAAGAAAGAGACAAATACAAAGAAAATGTGTCGTAGAAGAGCTAGTAAACTAGATTTATTACTCAAGAACAAGGCAAACGGATGGGGTATTTATACAGGGGAGAACAGGTGGAAACAATCAGTAGCTTGGAGAGTGGGAACGGAGTCTTTAGTGACAAGTGCAGAGTCTGGAGCAGGTAGGCTGACAGTATCAGGGCTGACAGTGATATGATATTATGATACAACATATCAGTGTTTTGAAATATGAACTTATTTCAAGCTTAGTTACAACTTCAGTTTAGTTAGTTCTGCACACTTATTTAGCATCAGCCCAGATACCTCAGCACAAATGAACACAAGCCTCACAAATTGAGGAAATGCACTGCTGAAGCCTGACTAGACGCTGCTTTCTGCGTTTTGACCTTGCCTGCTGACAGGACTGTGTGATATGTTTCCTCTGAGGCTGAAGCAGGCAGCCGTCTCAAAGCTCTTTAACTCTGCAAAGAGAAAGATTACGCCAACTCATCAGAGAGAGGGAGAGGGGAGGGGTAGCTGGAGACGAGGGATGAAAGAGTGAGAGACAGACAAAAAAAATACTGTGTGGGAGAGAGAGAGAGAGAGAGAGAGAGAGAGGGAGAGAGAATGAGAAAGAAACTCGCTCAACTCTGATAAGGTGCCAGAGGAGCAGCAGCACACTCAGCCTCCCCACGCTCAGGGGGGATGAGTGAAAATTAATTGAGTGTTGAGAATTTCTCCAAAAATGCTGACTGGAAAAAGTAATATGTTCACATCGACTCGACTCACACCCACACTCCGGATATTCTCCATCCCGCCTGCAACCTGTTTATCCTTTTAGCAGTGCTGCATGCGTGAAAACTGTTTGGACAGAACATGGCAGCAAAATGCTCTTCCATTACAGCCCTCCATTCTGACTTGAGCGTTCAAAGTAAAACTGCACTAAATACTGTCGTTTTCTCTGATTGGCTGATTAGGTTGTTCTTCACCCAACACCTAATAGTCCAAAGCAGTCAGAGCTGCATAAGATGACAGTGACAAAGGCCTGCCCCGACCAAGACCTGAAGATCAAACTGGCTATTCGCATGGACAAGCCTCAGAACATGAAGGCATGCGGGTGAGGAATGCATTAGTTTATATTAGGATGTTTTATTATTCATAAATGTTTTATATAATTTTTGTTGAACTAATATGTTGTTGTGAGTGGAGAATTTGAACGTGTGTTTTTGATATCATCGTTGTCCAATCAAACACATGTATCTCATTGACACATTATTTGTATTAGTGTACACTGTATAAGAATGCGATTAGAATCGACCAGTAGAATTGCTTAGAAATTCTATTACTTGGAATTAAATCTTTTTACATCGACTTCAATGGAAAGTTAGGGAGTGTTTTTCCTCCTGCCCTACAATTCCTATTTTTCTTTAGACAATGACAATATATCATATGAATATATTGCATCAAAAATAAATGTTCCTTGTTCTCCAGATACATGGCATGAGTGTCCTTCAGGTTCTTTCTCTTATCCTGTGTTTTACTGCTTAGGTACTTGTGGGCTTTTGGGAAGAATGTTTGGAAGCGCTGGAAGAAGCGATTCTTTGTATTGGTCCAGGTAAATGAACAGGGATTGTTAGATCTTATAGAAAGAACAGTTGGAAAGTACTATCCATAGAAATAATCATATTTTCTCGTTGTTGCTGTTGTTGTGTTTTCTTGCAGGTGAGTCAGTACACCTTTGCCATGTGCAGCTATCGGGAGAAGAAGTCCGAGCCTCAGGAACTGTTACAGCTGGATGGCTATACTGTGGATTACACTGACCCACAGCCAGGTGCTTATATACATGCGTACTTAATTACTGAAATGCAGCAGCATGTCCATGTACATTATTATGCAGTGTTTAATAACAAGACAGACAATTTTTCCATTGGCCACATAACATTTATACAATCATCATGCAAGTGGTTACAAAACATGATACACCTCAGCATTGTATTTAGACACCTTGAACGACTTCCTGCTTCTTTTAAAGTGTATTTTAAGTGACATGCTAATGGTTATACCCAACAAAAATGTATCACAGCCTTTAATAATATACATATAATGTACTATATAGATGAAAGACAATTTTTTTGAGCTACATAGTGCACTACATAGGTAGTTTGGAGCCATTTAACCAAGAGTTAGCTTTTTTTGGACAAATGTCCACAGTTACCAACAAAAAACATGATCTTAAACTCTTAGCATGTGTACCAATAATGTTATGTTTGTTTTGCTGTTTTTATATGTTATGCATGGTTACAGTGCCACTTACCACTACCATAAAAACACCCGAGAATAGAACAGCCAGAATGGTTCTGTGCATTGCTGTAGCAAAGATACCCAGACAATTGGAACAAAATTCAACAGTGGGTGTTCAGTTATTGGACATAGATTACCTGCCCCTGTTGACGAATTTCTTCAAATCTTCAAATGAAACAAAATCTTTGAAAATTTTAAAAAGATAAAAAGCAAACGATCACAGCCCAAGCTCAAATAATAAATACAGAATTCATCATTGCACTACTGAAACTGTTATTAGGGAGAGCTGCAGATAATAAAGATAAAGAGACATAAAGGTAAAAAAACTCTTTTTCTTTCATTCTTTTTTTTTATTAATAAATGAGTGCAAGGTGACAGCATTTAATCAGGCGCTTAGCACCACCTGCTGTTTGTCTCCAGAGAGGCTTGCACATTAGATGCTCAGTCAATCAGGGACTCAGAAAAAGACACAGGCCTATAAGCTGTCTTCTTCTGTAGTTTAATAAAAATGAAAGAGGAAAAACTCAATTAACCCAGATGTAATCTTTTTTTTCTATATTTGATGTGCCTTAAAGTGCACCCACCCACCCACTTCAAACAATTTGGTCTTAATACCTAAACACCACCTATCACTGAGACCCATTTTAAACATACACTTATTGTGGATATAGTATATCAGCTTTTTTTTTTTTTTTCTTTCGGTCTTGTTTTTTTAGTTTATCTTGTACCTAATTTTGCCTTGCAGTTCATAATTGTGGCATTTCACAGGGCCACTCAAATAACAATCCTGAACATGTTTTTTCTGTGTTGTCTCTATTGTGTGCAGGTCTGGATGGAGGTCGTGCATTTTTTAATGCCGTGAAGGAAGGCGACACTGTGATCTTCGCCAGCGATGATGAGCAGGACCGCATTCTATGGGTGCAGGCCATGTACCGAGCCACCGGCCAATCACACAAACCGGTACCGCCTACCCAGGTCCAGAAACTTAACTCCAAGGGTGGAGCTGCAGCGCAGATGGATGCGCCCATCTCTCAGTTCTGTAAGTTAACATGTTGGCAAAGCATACACTCCCCTACTTACACACCCATAGACTATCACAGTTTATTATTTCAACCTTTACTGTGTGAAAGTCAGAGCAAGCTTTTTTTAACTGAACTATATATGACCTATATATGTCAAACTAACTGATATAATTATGTCAGTCAGTGGTTTGTGCTTTGTGTTAACCTTGATTCACGACAAGTTTGCAGCCCCTGGGGAAGCACTGACAGCAATGTCACTCAGAGTCATATGGAGACACGGGCACGCATACACAATGACATTCAACACAATATGTGCCTTACTGTTTGCACTTACTTCGCACAGTGAGCATCTGACTTCACAAGGGACTCTAAAGCCAGAGTTCTACTGTACCACCAGAAGTTCAGATATCAGTATCCCTTAAAAAAGTACAATTTCATTTAATCATTTAAGAAACCTTGGTCAAATTTGAGAAACTAATACTTTTACCCATATGCCAGCTTACACTCTTAGCAGACTGCAGTGGTAGCAAAGGGGAAGGTAAGAGTTGTAGAGTGAACCAACTGTTCATTTTGACATCCCCCTTTATGTCCTACTCCTTGACTTTGCATGCAGCTTTTAAATGAGCAGTATACAGTTCAGACTCAGACCCATCTGTAATAAATAAAAGCTGCTCCATCTTAAAACAATAAATGATTAAGCATTCTTTTAGAATTAGAGAATTACAAAATATATTATCAATAAGATTTAAGATTAACTTTTGAATTCTCAAATGTCTTTTCCTCAAACAGGCAAGAATGATTTTTTCAAAGCAATCTTACAAATTAAGCTATTTTAGAATAATTAAAAATAGATCCTGCTATTCAGAAACAAATCTGTATTTTTGGTGTGCATCTTTTAACCTCAGCATTTATCCAGAAGAATATTTTTGAATATTCTTTTGAAAGCTAGTGAAATGTAAAGTTTTTGTAAGTCTGTACCATTTTTAAAAAACAAATCTCCCTTAGAAAGAGTTGTTTCAAGGCAGTCTAGCATGAAAAAAATAGGGTTTTGTTATTCATCTATGAGTAAACTCATACAGTTGATGCAACAGGAAAGATTTATCAACAAACAAAACTACCAGCAGAGATTCTTTGTTATTTCTCCATTGATTTTTGTCCAGTATGTGAATGTTTCTTGTGGTCAGTTGATTCCTTAAAAAGTTCAGCTGATGCCATTCAACTTCCTCACTATAACACAGACCCTACCCTTACCCTTCTGAAACATTATTACACAGTGTAAATGTTTCACACTGTCACCTTCTACACACCTAAGTGGTTTTGAATGGCATACAAATTCACACACACACACAGACGCACACACACAAACACACACACACATCATATACACACATCATATACAGTACACAGTTTAAATGCACTCGACAACACCTTGAAATTGTGCTGCAGTTGTTTTTTTACCAGATTCTAGAATGCTATGAAGGTTCTGGTGAGTTCAGTTTTCTCCTAATTGGAGTTTAGCAAAAGATCGTAGTAAAGATACACAAACATACATATCATTGCTGTCATGCAAAAACACCATTATGACAGCTTTAAAGGAGAATCTTCAAATTTCAATGGAAATCAGTAATTTTGGAATAATTTCTTTCAGTCTATTTATGATAAAATTTTGACACAATGAGGAAAACTGTCCGATTCACATTGTGTCAAGAAGTAAAAAAAACAAACTAACAGAAAACAAAGACTTCACGTTACAGCAACAAGAGAAAAAAAAGGCAAAACTATTGTCTTGTAAGACCCCTGGTTTGCATTTTGCCTCACAACAGTATAAATAAAAAATTGTCAATGCTTCCAGTATTTTAACTGATACAGTGCCTTCATAGAATCCTTGTAGTAGCTGTTACTGGCAGTAAATACACGTTTTTACTCGCATTCAAATATGGATGTCTAAAGGTAAGTGTATTTGCCAGTACAGTACTAGTCAGTGTTACATGTAAAATTAAATTGCTTATCTTTCTCCATTTAGATGCTGTAAGTGTCCATAATCCAGTACGCTCATGTGGATTATAGAGCAAAGAATCCTGTAAAAAAACAACTGCAGCAGAACAATGAATACAAGAAACAAATTACACCCAACTTTACCTCTCTCCCCATCTTTCTCTCTATTTCCTTCCTTCTTTCTTTCTGACCTGTTTCTCTCTTTCACCTGCTTATTTTTTTTGTCTGTCTTTCTCTCTTTCTCTCCCTCTCTTTCTCTCTCTATCTCTCTCTTTTGCTTTTACTCTCTCTCTTCCTCTCTCTCTGACATTGTCCCACACCAGCTCAGACTGCCTTATCATGTTGGTACAGGTCGTTGTTTTTATGTTGTGTTTTTCCTCCTTCATGCTTTGCTTGTACCCTTCTTTAGTCGTGCAGCTGTACTGGGGTCAGGGTTTTCGTGTCTGCTTTTTTCCTTCAGCCTTGTTGCTAGTCTTTATGTTATTCTGGTTTGTCCCTTCTTACCCTGCTGTCTTCTAGCTGGACTTAAGGGTAAGTGCTTCCCTGTTAGCTAGCACCAGTCAGATAATCCTAAAACCATTATCTGACATATGCAACATGCTTTTTTTACTCTCTATGTTCCCTCTTCCTCCTTCCTTTTCTCTCGAATCTCGCTTTTCATGCCTTAGACCAAAGTAGACTCTTTTTTTATCAATTTAATTTATTGGTTTTTAGGTCTAAAATAAAAACTTCCATTTTTCTTGCCGGCTTAGAATGCATGCAATTTTAAGTCTTCTCTCAATATCACAAAGCTCAGTTATTATGGTTGATTTATTTGCATAATTGCCTTCTCTAAAGTACATATCACTGGTGTGAGAAGACCCCTCAGAGTAAAGATAGAAGCAGAATTCAGGGTTGAATGCTTTCAGCTGCGTGAGCTTTTAACATCCAAACACGTTTGTGTTCTGGCCAATTCTAAATTTCAATGACCTTGTAGCACTTTAGGTGAAATTTTTTTAATAAAATATTAAAGTACAGTTCAGAGTTACGATGCTCTGCAAGAACTGTGAAAATCAGACAAATTGTCCTGAAATTCAGAATTCTTATTTGACTGAATTTAGGAATTTAGGAAGCTTTAACTGATGTAACATTTGAAAGATTAAATCATAGCTCATAGCAGCTGAATATGAAGGGCTTTACTCTTGAGGGTTCTGTTGTCTTTAGCCTTTAGCCACTGTCTGTCTTTTTGACTTTGGTTTGTAAGAGTTGGCAAATATGTAAGTGGAGTATTCCGAATGCCAATGCCAAGGATTAGGTATTGCCATCCTTTTTTACAATGAAATACTCCCGATTTTATAATGTTTATCAGTTTTCTGGACCTTTTTTGGATATTTGCTTGGCCCAGAATAGCACCTTCAGCAGTGACAGATTCCATTTTGAATTTCTGTTTTGATTGCCCATTTTTTGCTTGAGTAGGTGAGCACTCAAGTGTCACGTTGTCCATTTAGGTGGTGGCAAAAGGGCAGGATTTGTTTGTTTTGTTATTTCCCTATTTTCCCAGAGAATGAATGACCTACTTTTGGCCTCTGTTGGCTTCATGCTAAACCCATGTACTTGCACCAGAACTGTAATGCTAGCCTGTTAGCGTGCCACTTTGGTGGCTTGCTTGCTAGTGTGCTCAGCAATTGTTGTGAACACACTGATAATTTCTCAAGTATTGTCAACTTGCAAATGCTTCTAGAAAATAAGGAATGCAAATAGTTAGCTTTAAATGGAAAATGTATCAGCAATTGTTTATTTGCATGACATTGGAAAGCATAGTGGACTCCCCGCATGTGATTGTAGATAATCATGGAGCATTTACATACACTCATGTTTAAAGAAAATTAATAGATAAACCAATAACCTAATCCAATGAACCTGTTAAGATCGTCTTTAATAGAGGAATTAAAGTATGTGATGTTTGTTGGGATATGAGCTGCATTAAGATGTAGTTCACAATAAGACAGCCTCTCTCAAGCCCATTTTGCTTATTTCTTTTTTCCCTCACCCTATTTCTTTTGTAATGTGCAACTCCTGTTTTTCCTCATGCTCTTTTTACCATTCCTTTAATGTCACTTTCCCGTTTAGCACATTTTCATATTTTATTAATCGTACTACACTGCAGTTTTTAAAGGTTTGTTTATTATGTATTTAATCAATTTTCCTAGCTTTTATTGTTCTTGTTTCCCTATTTTTGTTTTCATTTTAATTTTCTGTTCCCACATTCTCCATTTTTACTTTTACACAAAAACAATTATTTGTTTTTTTGCCATTTCAGCTCTCCTTTCTGTGTTTTAAGCCCTGTTAATGAATCGTTTCACAAAACATTTATTCACTATTCTGCTTCTAATAACACACAAACTCTAAACTCAAAAGGCCACTGATGCTTAAATTAAATTTTAAAAGGGGAAATTGCTAAAAGAATTACATTCTAGAGTCCTGTCTTCTTTCTATGTAAAAAGTCGTTATATTGTCCAGTCACCACTTCCTACCACATTCATAACCATTTCTACCTGTTTATGTGTCAAAAACATGAGCTGACACTCTCTTAATCTCAAATACACTGCACACATTCTCTGTATATTGTCTCTCATAATAACACATTCATCACAACATCAATTTGTATTTAATCATTATCAAGTTATTCTTTTGTGATCAGACTAAATATTGTGCTTAATTATTTCTATTGCCAGACTAAGTAGGTTTTATTTCTTATTTTATTTTTAGGTTGATTTTTTTCATTGACAAATACTTTTTTGTAACACAGCAACAGTAAAAAACAATGTACATAAATTAAAAATGAGAGTCATCTAGGTTTAGGAAGAGCAACTATACAAACTTCATAGTTTTTGACATTGATGTTAATATTTTTTTTCTTTTTACACTTTTCTTAAAAAAAAGAAAATTGACTATTATTTTTATATATAGACTAGTCAAAATTTCAAACATCCAAACCATAAACAAAAAAACAATACTATTAACTTGCTAAAATCTTCCTGATTTTATGACATTTCCATTTTTACAAGCACACAACCCATCATTTCTCTCTAAGTGAGTGACATTAACCAGTTGCGAATGGCAGAATCTATTGTAACTATGTGAATGTACAAGCATCTTAATTCATCATTAAGAATTCCGCCTGTAGCCACTTTCCTTTAAACTATAATTATAATTAATACTTTTCACGAACAAAATCTGTAGTGAAAGTTTGATGAAACTGCACCCAAATCAGTCCATGCATGTTCATCCAGTTTGAATGTGGGTTGATGAGTTGAACTTGAGCATCGCCCAGTTCCATATTGCTAGGTCCGATTGATCTCTGCTTGACTTTTGCTGCAAGTTGACAATGTGAAAGCTGACAGTGTTTGAGTTGCTGTAGAGTAGCTGAACTAGACGCTGATCTTTTGTTAAAATAAGTTAGACATTCTGTGGGCCGTTTTACTAACTTCTTCTTTCGCACACCACCCCCTTTCCCTGCGTCTTGCGTGATTGGCTGGATTAGATGCTGACAGGGCACAGAAGCACGGCATGGATGAGTTTATCTCGGCTAACCCCTGTAGCTTTGACCACGCCTCGCTGTTTGAGATGGTGCAGAGGCTCACACTGGACCACAGGCTCAATGACAACTTCGCATGCCTGGTAAGTCTGAGGAGCTAGGACTGGCTTGTGTCAATTAGTCAACTAGAAACATATTGACAATTTTTTTATGCCCTTTTTTTCAAACTTTTGTTTTAGTTGGTTAAGTTTATGTACAGTGTTAATGGATTTTAATTTATCTTATGGATTATTTAAATTGTCTATTCTTTAAGGCAGTTTAACTTTGTGTTAGTGATTATTAACTACCGGCACATTGTTAATTATAACTAGCTTGTTTGTGGCCATGGTAAAAGAGTTAGTTTGACAATAATTACAGAGTACAGTGGGGCAGTACAAAGAAACTCAGTGCATATTGTCCCTTTAAACGATTTTTTACAAGTACAATTTATTGGGATGTGTAGCTAGCCACTTTACCAAGGTGTAAAAGAAGACCCAAGACAGTCACCCTCTGAGCTAAGAAAAATGGTTAGTTCGGAGGGTAGAAGTAGGGCTGTATTTTTATTGTTATAGCAAAATAAGGTTTTAATATAAACACATCAAAAGAGCTGTAATAACAGCAAAATTTAAATTACATTAGCCACGTTAAGCAATAGAGGAAGTCTTCACACTGCAGACTGTGTTCATTTAATGTATACATAATTAGGCTGAAGGCAGAGCGAGGTAAAGTGAGGTAGAGGTTCACAGTAAAGGCACACATCAAACTATTTCTTAGCCTGGGAAAAAACAGTGCAGTCAAGCCAGGTGACTTTGTATGTATGTTTTCTATACATACATGATAACAGGATATACAACCGTGTAATTGTACATCCCAGTTTTTGTCTATATCATACACACCTAATCAGAACCAGCAAGGCCCTGGTCTGCCATGAGCTGGAAGCTGTTGCAACACTGGTGCCACTGTTTTGTGTTGACTACAAATGGACTACAAGCTTAATTTAAACATTCAAGCTCGACTAAAGTTTGCAAGGACAAAGAAAAATCTTTCAGGAGTAAAAAAAAGTTTAAGCGATATGACATAAAGATTATGTTGCCTGGCCACAATAACCAGATATATGTTTGGAAAACTAAAGGAATTCAACCAACTGTTGAGCATGGTGGTGGTAGCATCATGCTAAGGTTACTTTTCCCACTCACGGCCTGAACCATGCATATAATAATGTCCACTACAGTTTTTTACTATTTTAAAACCAAGTACCATCAAACTAAGAGAACTGAGGTTGCACAATAGATATTTTATAAAATGTTTTCATTCCATCAGTTGAGTCAATTTTTTAACTCCCTTAATGACAGTGTTACGTTGCATAGTTTTCACAAAATTGTTCTCTGATAAGTGTCATCATTCTAGTGACCAAACAGTTTTTGCACAAATGACCCACGCACATTCTTTTTAGGAATTAAATCACACTCAGACGGTAACCTGTATAGCAGGTGTGATATTACAGTATGGTCATTTTTTATATCCTGTATAAAATGGTTTTAAATACATTAATATTTATATATTGACATTGCCCAGGATATGACCTGATGAATTTATAGAGAGTACTAACTGCCTTTTTCTGTCGACAAAGAATGAAATGTCCACAGCCTGTTTTTGCTTTGCAGGCACAACTTCTACTGGTACTTGACCTTCACCCTCTTTATTGCTGTTGTGTTTGTAGGGATGGTTCAGCCCGGGGCAAGTCTTTGTCCTGGATGAGTACTGCGCTCGAAATGGAGTGAGGGGATGTCACAGACATTTGTGTTACCTTGGTGACCTGCTGGAGAGAGCCGATGCGGGGAACATGATTGACCCGACGCTGCTGCACTACAGCTTTGCTTTCTGTGCCTCGCATGTCCATGGGAACAGGTACACTTCCACTTTTTACTGAAGAAAAAAACAAGAGGCTCAAAAGAAAAAAGAAAGACAGAGCGGAGGGTTGTTAGAGATTTTATTGTCTTTGTCAATAAAGACAATTAGCCTTTATTGTCTTTATTAGCCTTTATTAGCCTTTGTCTGCTCAGTTGTTTTCTTCTCCTTTTAAATGTCATGTATGTTTTTTTTTTTGTGTTTGGCATTTCACATTATTAATTTTGGCTTGTTTTTTTGTTCTCCCTCACCTTAATCCATGTCTTCCCCTGTATTTCGACAGTGTTCATTTAACCATAAAGGCTTCCTTCCTTCCTCTTTTTCATTGATTTTGCTCCCTGAATCTCATTGTTTTAATATCACTCACCTCATCATATGTTCCTGATAGTCAAAAGGGGTCTGAGTTACAGGGGTGTGGCTCTAAGCCAGGAGGGAAAAAGGAGTCTAAAAAAAAGAGGAACTGTAAGCCTCAGCCAGTCCCTGTGTGCCAAAGGTAAGAGGGCTTTGAATGTGGAGAGGTAACTCAGTATTTGATGACTGTTTGCAGTCTTTGATGAAGTAAAGATTACTGAAAGAAACACATTATAAAAATTAGGATTATTTGAATAGAAACTGCAGGTTACTGTGACACAGGATATTGTCAAGCAGAATAATGACTTCACAATGTACTATCTACATTTATACTTTGCTTACAAATCCAAATTCTCAATATTTTAAACTAAATTGGAATTTGGATTTGTAAGCCGAGTATACTAAATAGTAATTCAAACTGGATTCAATTGTGATCAATAAAGTATATCATTAGACCCCTATCAGGCTTCTTGTCTAGAAGAAGCAGCTTTGCTTCCGAACTGCAGAGGATTCTGTCCTTTCTTAAAATAGGACAGATTTATTTTTAGCTGTTGAGAGAAGGCGAGGTGGGAGGAAGGCTCCCTCTAGCTTTCATAATAGAAAACAGATATAGACTCTCAGTGTTTCTAGATGGCACTATGGCTCTAACAGTATATATATATATATATATATATATATAGCTGTGTAGTTACACAGGTCAGGAAAGTTTAATCTGAAGTGCAGTGTTAAAGGGGCAGTTTTCCAGACAGAGATTTAGCCTACTCTTGGAATACACAGCATTTTGAATGGAGATTTAAAAGAAAATTTTAGGCTTAATCCATATCTTGGACATCCATCCACAGTGCTTTCTATGTTATATTATATTTAAGCATAAAAACAGCTACTGTTGCAACTTTTTATTATTAGCTTATTAACTCTCTTAAAGCATTTTAGTTCAAATCGTTTGTGTTTTCTTTTAGTTTTAAATGAATTAACATTACAGTGAATGTTTTGTGTTGTTTATTATTGTTTATTATTGATTATTTTCTCGTCCCTGACTATTCTTATTATTAGATATGGGCACAGTTAGGATAAGCAGAAGCAGTTCACCAAAAATGATTAAATAATCAATTATTCTTTCACAGTCAACAAGGATGTACCTTTGCTGCCACCTCAAGGATAGGTTTGCTGTAATCCATATTCAAGCAAATGCACCTTTCAGGCATATTCAATCTAAAAGATGTAATTAATTAAACATGTGACCTTTAAAAGCTATAATTCAACTAACTAGCCTGTCAAAAACTCTGTTTTGAGTTGGCAATTACTGCATTGCGAATAAATGGTTTGGATAAAGGCAGTGACAGGCTGAAGAGATATGAGACTGATTAGTAATAATTAATTAATCATAAGAGTTATGCAGCATGCAAGTCACAATCACTGCAGTATTTGCACATTACAAATCAGAAATTTGTGTTGGCTATTATCAGCCACAGGATTAGTCTTTTTGAAAGAGCTCATTTAGAAGTGACTGAGATGTGGTCAAATCCCATAGGTTGCATTAAGTGAAGTGTGCATTAATATTGCATAAACTACAAGTGGCAAATTATCACCTTTATAGCTGTAACTTAGATGAAACAACCCCTGGATATCTCAGTGAGGAATCCTAACTGCTGCTTCCAACAGGCTTAACCGGTATCCTGAGGTTAAATGAGTACAGTCATGTACCAAAATATGAACCTGCTTTGAAAACCTTTGACTTGTATGTAGTCAACTTGTTGTTGACTGCATGTATTTAAGCATATGAACATTTGTTGAGAAATGTAGTTCATATGATAAAACACATACATTTGAAGAAACATTTTAATATGATTAATTTGTTAAATGTAATATGTAGAAGTTCATTCTTAGGTAAAATTTAGGAGATGCCACTTTTATTATTGCTGTGCACCATGTATCATGTAATTTACTGTAAGATTGGGCTCCAGGTGATCTAAGGCACTGCCACTATGATCAGGAGAATCATGGTTTGAATCCCATTCATGCAGCTTGCCATCAGCTGCCGGAGCCCTGAGAGAGCACAATTGGCCTTGCTTTTTTCTGGGTGGGTAGATGGCACTCTTTCCCCTCATCACTCCAAATGGTGATGTAGATCAGCACAAAGCATCTGTGAGCTGATGTATCAGAACCAAGTCGCTGCCCTTTCCTCCGAGTATGCTGTGATTCTACACGGCAATGCTGCATCAGCAGCAGTTTGAAAAGAGGTGGTCACTGACTTCACATGTATCAGAGTATGCATGTGTTAGTCTTCACCCTCCTGGTGTTGGGGCATTACCAGTGATAGGGGTCCTAATGAGTGGGTTGGGTAATTGGCCTTGATTGGTCAATTGGGGAGAAAAAGGGATAACATTTAAAAAAAAAAGAAATTAAGAAAAAATATTGTAAGATGTATTTAATATGTGAGTTATTTCAGTCTAAAAAAAATAAGTCCAATGAATCTGACAGATTTGATTTTGTACAGATGTGCTCAAAATCTCATAGACAGAACTGTGTGTCGTAGCAGTAAAAGCTGAGTAATGTCTAAGCAGTCTGAATCATCCTTTCTTTATTTTAAATTAGGCCTGATGGTCTTGGAACTGTAACCGTGGAAGAAAAGGAACGCTTTGAAGAAATCAAAGAACGATTACGTGTTCTGCTGGAAAACCAGATCACAAACTTTAGGTGAGGAGATGATGCTTCTAGGACACATACAGTGATTTTATTCCCTCCATTTTTTAGAAATACCCGATGTTTTTTTTTTTACCCTGTATCTCAAAACTGTACTGCCTACAGCACAGCTCATTGTGGTTTTGTTCCTGCCATAGGTATTGTTTTCCTTTTGGGCGCCCTGAAGGAGCACTGAAAGCCACTCTGTCTCTGCTAGAGAGGGTAATGTTTTCTATGTGTGTGTGTGTCTGTGATGGTGTTTTGTGAATCTGTATCTGAAGGGGAAAGAAAAGAGTCTCAATTCTTTAAAGCTCACACATTAATATTAAATATGCAGATAGTAACAGTTCTGTTGCGTTCTGTTTACTCTCAGGTTCTTATGAAGGACATTGTGACCCCAGTCCCGCAGGAAGAAGTAAAGGGCGTGATCCGTAAATGCCTGGAGCAGGCAGCTCAGATCAACTACCAACGCATTACTGAATACGCTACAGTGGAAGGTGACTACCAGTGCCCTCTTAATTCACTCAATGCCTTTAACCTTCTCACTCACCAGTTTGATCTGAGCTCTAGAGAAAGCAGTGATTTGTCTTCTACTCTTAATTTCTACTTAGAGCTGTGAATCTTAAAGCTGTTAATGAATGGACTATGAACGTGTGAAAGAGTAACGTTACATGAGTACAGAATTGATGTATACATTTTTTTCTTAGGATTATACCAATTCTGCTTTAAAGACCTATTACTGTTCCAGTATCTTTTGTATTTTTACTAATTTGAGGTTGATTAACATGTTATAACACATTAAGGCACAGATGCTTTCATTTGTATCCTTTTGTTGTAGACTTGTGAGTGAAAATGCATTCAGATTCATAGAGTGAAGAGCTTCTGACCCCTTCCATTCACTTGAGGTGAAATGGAAAACAGAACATAAGGATTTTACATATAGTTGCAAAATGTCCTCCATTACCCTGCACCTTTCTGTTTTTTTTCTATACAGTTCTGCCCAATTCTAAAGCCAAGATACATCTTTACGACTATTCTTGCAGTTAATTGATTAAAATTCATTTTCCAAGATCTCTCTTTGGCCTTATAGAGTTTCCTTCCCTTCAGGTCTTCAAAACATGTCAAAGGCTAGTGAATTGGAAACATGAGGAGGACTGAAGGTGAGCTATGTAGTCACAGAAGAAGCAACAGTTCTGACAGGAAACTGTTGATACAGCATTTAGGAACTATTCTATCTAAGCAAAGAGGGAAAATATCTAATCCTATATTTGAATTGGTCAGATGTTGACGTCATTTACTTGTCAGATATCAGTCAGACAGGGCGAATCCACTTATAGATGCGGCTTTCAGTCTACAGCTTGCGATGGACCATAAACTCACTGTAGTGTAAAATCAGATGTGTCACCGTTACATATTCCAGTCCACATCTTACAATAGCCCCGGTCTCTAAAAGAGAGCAAACCATTAGCAGTTGTTTTGAGTAAAATATTTTTTGTTTGGTGATATTTCTCCTGTAGCTCTTGTATCAGAATGAGTATCTGCATTGGCCGTTGTGCATTGCAATCGGATTGAAACAGAAAAATGTGGATCGGCCCATCACTATAATTAACGTTTATTTACACCAAGTACTTTTTAGTTGGGACAGAAAGAATAGATGTAAAACTGCATGGCTCTCATGAATTTCCACTTTTTGTATTACTAAGATAAGCAGTTATGCCACTGTCCTGATACTGCTTTGTTTGGTCTGCAGCCTCTGATTGGTCAGCCTAATTTTAATCATTAATATATATGTATTAATTTTTTAAGTACCTGTAGTGCATTTTTAACCCACAAACAGTGGATTTGGTGTGAACTGGCCTTTAGAGATGTCGAATAGTGAAAAACGCTGGAAAGGATATATGGATATAAGGATTCCCAGGGTTTATCCAACCTAGGGAATTGGACAAATCCCAGGGATGAAAACCTGGTAAAAGAACTAGTACTATAAAGTACATCAATGGAAGCACATAGAGGAAAAAAACAGGGATCAAGGAATTGCTTTCAATTTGACTGATTTTAAGAGGAATGCAGGAATATCATGATGGTCTGGTTTGAATTGGGCTTTTTCCCCCCCCAAAAAAGACAGAGGGCCTAGTTCAGTTGGGTTCTCCCCTGTCTTTTGACCCCCCTCACACCACCACTCCCTACCCCACTATCCCTTATAAGGGCTCTGGTGATCCCCAAGGGTCACAAATGGTGAACTAAACTCTGTAGTATTTACTACCTCTGTTTCTGATACTAAATTTCCTTCAGGGGCATTGTCTGGTTCTTCCCTTTTCAAATTATTTGGACGCCGTTGTCGTTACAATGACAGTTTGCAGAAGTGACCACCAGACATGCCCTTCACCATCTCGAACCCTTAACCCCCTGACTTCTGACCCTGAACTCTTGCATGCCGAAATCCTCTTTTTCTTTAGGAAAAAAGAGGGAAATGTATGATCACCCTGTCTACTCCTTGGCTACACAAGTGATGGATTTAACCATCCGTGAGTAATTTCCTCATCCTTTTCATCCCTTACCCTCTTTCTTCACCCCTGTCCATTCTGTCTTCTGGGACAGTCAGTCCTGTTTTACTTTCATATTTATTTTTTTAAAGGAAAGCTGCTTTGCATTACATCTGTTAAAATCTTTATTCTGACATGTCAGTGTATACTTTGGTTTAAATTTTCTAACACAGGCAAAGCAACTAACAGAACAACAATATATACACAGATAAAGCATAACACCTCTATGTTTTTTACACCCATTATCCAATTTGTCAGCTCCACTGAGAATATAGGAGCACTTTGTAGCTCTATCAATACAGACTGTAGTCCTGTATCTGTTTCTCTGCATACTTTGTTACCTTGTTTTTCGATGGTCAGGACTCTACAGCAGAGTGTTATTTGGTGGTAGGGTATTCTCAGCACTGTCATGGCACTGATATGGTGTTCCAAACAATGGATAATGGGTGCAGAAACAAGAAGCTGATCATAATGTTATGCTTTATTGGTGTATAGGCATCATATATGTAGCCTGTAGTGGTATTCATGAACTAGTGGACAAACTACAACATTAACAAGACATTTTATCGTGACAGGCTCAAACAAACGGGAGGAGTTAATCCCTAATATGTTCATCACTCTCACCCATTGTTCATTAGATCATTCAGTAGGATTCTGTCCCCTCTATTCATTGTAATTCCATGGAGTGGACAGGAAAATGTGTCGGTTATGGCCACATCTGTTCGTGACATGACACAATCAAGCATCTGTGTAGCTTCTTCTTGTCCTTTTTTGTTGGTTTGAAGCTCATGCTCATGACTCGAATGCATTTTTGCTTTTCACTTATCTCTCTCAGTTGTCTGCTTGTGTGTCTGTGCAGTAGTTTGCTAGCTGGTTTCACTGGGGATTCCAGTCCACTTCAGCAGGTGACTCAGCTGCCAGCAAAACTGAAATACCGCAGCGGAGAAATAAGTCATAAGTGTTAGAACCAGTGTCGTAAATTTGTTCACGACCAGCTGTTGTCAGTGTTTCGTTGAGGCGAACAACTCTGTGGTCTCTTTGTTGACTGTGTCATGTTGCTTCTTCACTGTATTTTTTTTCTGCCAGGTAAAAGTCTGTGTTTTTGTTTGTCACTGAATGTTTAGTTCTTTTTTGCTTACTAACACCCCAAAACCTCCCCCTGGTGAGCAGTCAGGACAGACATTTTAAGGAGTGACACGTGTCACTGACTTGGGACTTAAACCTCACCTTAATATGGGAAATAATTCTTAATAATTATTCTTTGTTTCTCTCTTTTCTTTTCTTCTCTTTTATTTCCTTTTCATTTTCTTTCTTTCCTCCTCTCTCTCTTTCAAGTTGAGAAAACTCTAAAGGATCAAAGGGATCCAGGTGAAGCCATATTTGACATCAATCTCTGTCCTCTACAACAAATAACCCAATACACTCAGACACAAACATGCTGTCCCTCACAAATTCATCTATAGTTAAATAAGACCTAACATCACCAGCCTAAATAAAAACCCTTCACCGCTTGACACAAGAACTTCCCCTGTGCAATTTTGGCATGGTCTGTCCTCTTTCTTGAGCTATAAAGAATGCTGAAGATAGTTTGTGAAGATAGTATACTCAGTTATAACCATCAGCCTTTAGCAAAGTTCTATGAATTATTTGTTACTGCTCAGCTCTGCAATACTATCTATCACAAACATCTTAGCAACTGCATTTTCAGTGTGATAAACTGCGAAATAATAATAACTTAATGTCCCCCAAAGGAGCACAATGGTTCCACTAGGAAGAAAGTGTCTCTTGGCAAATAGATTCCTATTATAGACTCTCTGTATGTCTAATTGTCCTCTTTCCATCCTGCTTCTAATTTGAAGAAGCTCAAATATCTCAACTAAAAGGAAACTTAGTATTAAGAAATGTTTAACACACTGATTATGGATGAAGTATGAAAACAAGATGATAATCATGTATTATCATCATAGCCTGTCATTACTTCATCATTTTGTGTTGATGACATCTTGAATGAAATAAATCAGAGTAAGTGTATCCATGTGCTGAGAAATCTAATTACTGAGCTACAATCCTGCTCTCTTTATTGCATTTCTAGGCTTTAATCCGATCTTGAAAATCAGAGTATGAAATCTGATTATGATCGGATTATTAGTGTTGCAGTACCAAAAACTTTACGCTTAATATAAGAATTTAAGCAGTCTCTCAAACAGGCCCAGCTAAAATAAATTAATGTTGAATAAAAAAATGAACCGAAATTTTAGATTTTTCTTCAGCATAATTACCATGACCCATGTTTAAATGGGAACATCCACTTTTGCTGCTTATCATTCTTATGTATTTTTGTTATGTATATCTGTCTTATTCCAATTGTCTTGTTGAGAAAATGATATATTATGTCTTAACAAAAGCGTTTTATGTCCTGCATTCATTCCATTGAGTCAAACTTATCACAGTCTGATCTGCTGTTTGTCTTATATGTGGCATTTCCACAGATTTTGCAACAGGTTATTTGCCAACCAATTATTGCTCAGTTTAGGATGTTGTTTTTGGTCTTAATATTTGTATTTTAAATTTGATAAAGTCTAATTGGATTTTGTCTCTCTGGCAATAGACTTAAAATCCCTATCCAATTGAATATATTTTAATTATGACTTCTTAAATCACATGATAACTGAAATAATGATGAAAGTGCACTCTTAGGTCAGCTAATTTGTTTAATCAGAAAGGTGTAGTATTTAAACATCACTGATGTCAGGAGGACTTCCTTATGTAAGGTGTTAAAATAAGTGTCATCAACCACATCGCTGTTTCTGCATGCAAAACGGGACTGTTTAATATTAGCTGCTTTGGTCCCATTCCAAAATAATATCACTGCTTTGACCTCTGTTCTTACACACTTTTCTGCTCCAGAGAATGTAGCCAACCTAGCTACACCTGCCAAAAAACTGGAGCATGTCATCCGCCTGGCAGAGTTAGTCATAGAGGTTCTCCAGCAGAATCAGGATCATCATGCTGAGGTGAGCAAGGCTTCCATTACTGTCTTTTATTTTTTCCTCTTTCTCTTTATGCTGCCAGTGTCTCAGGCCTTATGCTGTGTAGAGTGTCTTGATTTAAAAACTGTATATTACCTCTTAATAGCTTAAAAGTCTGCTGCAAATTTTATAACAATGCAGTATATTAATTTGCTTTCTTGTGATCCGGACTTTTTCATCCTCTGTTTCTGGATCTTTCTTCTATAACAAGTTCAAGATACAGAACAGTGTTTGTCTTTGCAGATACAAGGCTTTTACCTGGGAAAACACAATGCAAAAGTAGACGTGTAAAAGTGAAAAAAAAGAAAAAGAATAAAAGAGCAAATGGGGTTGAGGGGAAGTTTAAATTAGCACATTATAAATATAATTAGCCAGTCTGCATGATTCAGTAGTTGTTTACTTAAACCAACTGGTCAGAAATATCCATGGTTGGCTACAGTGACTACAGTACATGCAGTTTCTATTTAGATAACCCGTGGTCTTCCTGAGCTCTACAGATTTACTCTATTTTTTTGAATATGCTTAACAGGCTGCGGTCACAAGTACAGGAGACCAGTCGGTACAGTATCCATGTTTCCTTCCTTCTTAAGTCCTCATCACATAGTGTATCTTTCCCCTCAAGCATGTCAAGTCACGCTAGGGGCTTTACTGTCATTTTTGGGGAGGGGGTGGGGTGGATGGGGCAGTTACATAAAGAAGGTTGAGCATGGAAGGGAACTGATGAGAGGTATCTAATATGTCTATAAAGGTCCGAAACCCCTTACTTTACTGTGAATTTTGCTTGTGTAAAGCATGACAGTTTAAGAAGGTTACAAGGTGTGAACAGAGATCCTCCACGGAGGAATCCAAAATGTCCCTTCTGATCTTTCTAATGCCCAGAGTTCATTTAAGTATCTTATGTTCTAAGCAGTTTGCATATATCACTCAATACTGTTGTTTTTCTCACCGCTCAATCCATCCTATGGGCTTGGGCAGGGAAAAGAGGTACGTGAGCAAACTGAATGCAAATAAATTAGCTCCTTTGTTCCCCAATAATGGTTTGTGCATGAGCTGTGTGGGGCCTCTATTCCTGTCATTCCCTATTCTTCCCAGTATGGGGAATTGTAGCGTTTCTGTCTGACTTCAGAGCGTCCCAGTTTGCTAGCACTGTCTCTGTCCAGTCTCTCTTGAAGAAACTGACTGTAAGACTTGCATCCCGTGTTGCAGGGGTTGATCAAGATAAAAGTTCTTTTCCTAGAGAGAATGCATATATAGTTGCACCACCCCATCCCCTAGTTTTGTCATCCGAGCCTTGTCCCAGTTTGCCTTGTCAGTTTCTCCCTTTCTGCTAGTGTTTCTCTGGCCCCCTTCCAAAGTTGAAGTCTACTTTCTCTCTATCCACTGCAATCCAAAATCACAGCCTTGCTACTTCCCTTGGACCTTTCTAGTCAATTGCAAATAAATAAGCTGAAAAATGATGTGATCTAATAACCATAATTGCAAGAAAGGTCTTAGGGAATGATCTTGGACTTGATTGGATTTGACATCTCAACCCTCTTTCTATCTACTTTTTTCCTATTTGTGTGTCTGATTGAGCTCGGCCATATGCGTTGCCCTGCTGCCCTGGTGAATGCTTTGTTTTCTGTTCAACATTTGAAATGTTGTGCTCAATGATGTAGTGTATTCAAAGGTTAATTATGGGTAGGCCAGGTAAGTGAAATGGTAAGTTCAGACCAAGTTTGTAACCCAGTTCCAACTGATCTTGGATGGAAAAACTATGAAGCTTTGGAGTGGGTTGGCAGGAATAATAACTAAACAGCATGCTGCCAAGGGGAAGGGAAGGATTAACCTCTTCAAAGGCTGATCAGTTCCCTGAATGACTTTGCCACTGGTCAGGTTTTTGTTTCTTTTAGCAATGAGTAAAATAAATGATGCCAAGACTGCACGCAAGTTGGTCCACCTGAGAGAGCATACAAGAGCTATTTCTCAACACTTGACATTTCCAAAGCTGATCAGCACTCTTGACGATCAGACCAACACAAAACAAAAAAAAACAAAAACAAACTAATTCTGCTCTCATACCAATTTAAATAAGCTTGCTGCATGCTTGCAGTCTTGAGCATGGGAGGTATTGCAAGGTTGCATGATGACGAAACACATCCCCATCCTAATGGCAGGGATGCAGTGATGTGAATGGTTGAACAGCTACATCTTCCATCTGGAGAGCGAAAGCATGCAGCGATTTCTACTTCACCTGCATGGGAAATGCACCTCTTCTGGCACCTTGACTCCACCGATTAGATATTCTCTGTAAATAAGTAAAACAATACTCATGAAAAGCTATTCTGTTCACACGTTAATACATTTGCAACACAAGACAGATGTAGGCAGATGTAACAATGTAGGCTGTAACAATCACAAAAAAAATAGTATTTGCTTTTACAGTTAGTGTTCTTAAAGGGCTACATGATATACAGTATAATATTCAAATTACATCCAACATAAGAATCTTTTTTTATTAACCATTGTGTGGTGTTCGGGTCTGTGGGACCCGTTTTCATTTTTCATCAAATGATACAAAAAAAAAAAAATTTCTGTCTTCTTTTTTGTAATCTTTTTTGTGAAAAACATATATTAAAACACATTTTCGATAAACACACACTGTAACCCCCCCCCCCCCACACACACACACACACACATACACATTTATATTACATACAGTATGTTTGGCCAAGGGCTAATAAACATTGCTTCATTTGTAAATTTGAAACTAAACTAATTTTCTACTCATATCTTGAGTTTAATTCATTTTCTTTTACATTTTATTAAAAAACTAATAAAAAAGTAGCACTTTTTAAAAGAAATGTAACATAAGAAAGGTAAAGGGCGGTAAGCTGTTTATATTGTTGTATATATTGTGCAGTTTAGGTGAAGCAAGCATGTGTAAATCATTTTAATGTAAAATTGCTTAATTTTGCTGAATTAAATACAAGTAACAAAGTAAACGAGTGACAAAAATATGAACACCACACAAGGGTTAAATTATAAGTATAATGTCACCTTAAGGCAGAGAATGTATACTGCATAAAACTGTTGCAATATGCAAGTATATAATCAGTATATAAAAGTATTTTTTTCATTTTTATATTTTTTTCTGTGTTGCAAATTCACTGAACATTGACTTTAGATTTTGAGGTGCCTTAGACTAAATCTTTACTAATCTTTATAAACTCATGTCTGCTGGTGTAAACTGGTTATAAGTGTGCCATATGTTTAGAAGTTATTTACAGAAAATTATATTAATTTTGTCTATATCCAAAATCCCTATACTACAGTTTTACAGTAAAATCACAACAGAGCCAGGGGTTCATTTAACATATATGATTTTAAGGTGAGAGGTCACATTTGAGTAGCAAACACATTTGGCCAATCTGGTTTGAATCTGACCACAAATCTATTTATGACTCCTAATGTTCAGTTATTTGATAAAAAATGGCCTGGTTTTAGTAACTCGGTAACTGAAATGTTGTGCATCGCTATTATCAACACATGGCAAAACCAGTTTGCTCCCCTTTCCTTTGGTTAGATCACCTCGCCTCATCTCTGCTCTGACTCTAACTGTCTCTCCCTCTGTCCTTTTTCCCCTTCTCATGGTCTTTCCTTGCTAAACAAGGCCTTTGCATGGTGGTCGGATCTGATGGTGGAGCATGCCGAGCACTTCCTGTCCCTGTACGGCGTTGACATGGACGCAGCTCTAGAGATCCAGTCTCCTGAAAGCTGGGACAGTTTCCCTCTCTTCCAGCTCCTTAATGACTTCTTACGAAATGACTGTAAGCATCCAAGGTCCCAGAGGCAATTAAGACAGTTTATCAAATAAATGAGATTGTATTTTACATCAAATGCAAGCATGTTGATTTTCATATTTTAATTTATATTACACTTAAACCGCCAATGTTTTCATGTTGTGACTATGCAAGCTTATTAGGTTTATAAATATCCAACTATTGCTTTATGAATACATTATTCAATTCATATGAATGTGTTATAAAGCCCCTATGTAGGCACACTTCAAATAAAGTGTTTTAGTTGAATGAATCTCAAGCTGACTCAATCTGATTAAGCCTGTCTCTCTCTTTGTAGACCATCTGTGTAATGGGAAGTTTCACAAGCACCTGCAGGACCTTTATGCCCCCCTTGTGGTGCGATATGTCGATCTAATGGAGTCCTCCATCTCTCAGTCCATTCACAGGGGCTTTGAGCGCGAGTCATGGGAGCCTGTGAAGTAAGATACTATTTCCTGCCCACTCGGCAGTGTTGGGTGTGATTGTGAACCAGAGTCTTTCTTAACACATACATCACTTACAGACACTTGTGTCCCAGAAAGCAGTGTGGGCAAAAATAAGGTGACAGGTATCATCCAGTGTTTGGAGGCATGCTAAACCACAGGCAGTAAGCATTAGATACCTTCAGTCTGGTGATGTTTTCCATGTTTTCCACCTTGGTAAATCTTAGCTCTCTTGCAGATCACTAAGATCTCTAAGATAAGTTTAAATGTATTTTTTTTCTTTTTAAAAATACAACAATAGAACTCTACTAAAAAATTAATTGACTACTTTCATTAAGTTTATAAGCAATGCGTTAACATTTTAAGCTAAAGTCCAAACGATACCTTGCTCTCTCAGGTTAGATGGCTAGACTCCAGTCAGTGCCTTTCATGTTTTCATCTTTTTGTTTTGGTAACTAACCCTCATGAGCGTGCTTGACTGAAATAGGATGTCTTTTATGTGCTAATCAGTTTTTCTACCCTCCCTGCCTCTTTGACTTTGTTTTGCATATTGATTTCTTAGCTATAGATAATGCTTTTGAGATGAGGGGTTGGCAAGCATTCTTTTTTTAACCATATCTCATCAATGTTTTTGAGCTAAAGAGATACTCCTCTGAACTGTATTGCAATGAATGGCTGTAGATTAAGCTTAAATAAAAGGGGTTAATACCCTTTTGACCATGCCCCAGCAGTGCCATAGAATGCAGCTTCCTTATTTCTTTGTCTTCTACTTCTACTTTTGTGTTTTACTGTGTCTTAATTCTCACCGCTGGCTGTTTTACCTGTCAATCTGCTGTTTGTGCCTGCTATTGAAATATGCTGCTTCTGTTTCTTTATTTATCTGTAAGTATGTATGTATATATGTACGTATGTGCTTTTGTCTATATTATCAGCCATATTTCGTTTTACTGTAGGTCTTCTGTTTAAATGTTTTAGAAACCTTCCCTACATTTAACTGATTCTTTATGTCTGCTACTCTCAGATGTCTAAAATGGCTTTTTCCTTTATATAGTTTTTTCTTACTCCTTGTTACTTTCTTACTGTATGTCTTACATTGCTTTTTTGCAGCATTCCACATTGCCACTGTTATGGATTTTTGTTTCTTTTTGTCTGTTTCTGCAGGAGTTTAACAAGTAATCTGCCCAATGTGAATCTACCAAATGTGAACCTCCAAATTCCCAAAGTACCAAATCTTCCCGTGCCAGTAGCAGGACTATCTGTTAACCTTCCACAAATGCCTAGCTTTTCCACTCCATCCTGGATGGCTGCTATTTATGACTCTGAGTGTGTATTCAATGAGTTTACATCAGATCTGATGAATTCAAAATGTGGCCCCTTGGCATGAAGGTGTTCTCTTAAGGCTGGTTGTTATCTTTGGATAAAACAATTTTGAAAACAGACTTTGTACTGGCTTGAAAAAGACGATTAAATCAATTTTATGTTTGTTTCAAATCTGTTAGATTTGAGTAGTTTGAAAATGGATCTGTATTAAGATTAGTTAGAGTGAGTTCAGGTAAAGTATGACAAAGCCTTGATGATAGATAATGAGCATTGTATCCATACATCTTTGTTATGGGTATGGTCATGGCTTAGTTCACTTTTACTATAACTTAATCTGTTTGGGTTGTTGACATCTAAAATAATAACTTTTTTAATTTTACCCTGATTAAGCTTGAAAGCTTATGGAATTTCTGGTTAGATAAGACGTTTAAATCATAACAATCACATAAATGTCCTGTATTTGTTGAGGTGCTGCATATTTGCTGTGTTAAGAATAGTATTTTTGGACCCTTATTGGTTTAAAAATGTGTTTATGTCATCACCTACTGTGTGACCCACTCTTGGCTTTTTTATGACTTTAAGCAAAGGCTTTAAAGTCCTGTCCCATTTCTTCCAACCCAGTTATATGGGTGTAGAAAACAAATGTCACCCTGCACCAGAATAAATAGGCTACTTCACCTGACTACTAAATAAATACAGTAGACTGAAATGTTTTTCAAGCCAGCATAATTCACTATGGTACTCTATACCATGTTAATACAACATTACAGTGTGTTCCAGTCTCACTAAAAAGCAGAGCAAAACAATAATAAGCAGACAAATAAACTGTGAGTGAAGAAAAGTTCAGCAATTATTGCCTTTTATGTCATTTTCATGCCAAGTAGATTGCAAGGGATTTGGGTCAAGCCCATGTTGTCTGTTTCTTTGAAATGAGAACTGAAAAGCTTTTCATTTTCCTCAATGTGCATGCCATTGAGGTGGGACTGAGGTGGTGAGATCTGGATTGCAACCCAAACCTACGAACAGTCAGCCCTAAGTCTCCCTGCTCTCAACTAAGGAAAAAAAATCCCCTAATAATCATAAGGTTAGGACTGCAGATTAACCCATCTGTGTTCATCCAGAACCTTTTTGAGTTTATTACACCCAGCCGGTCATGAGGCTGTTTTTGTCCAGATATTCTCTCATCAACTCACATAACATTATTACAACCCCAAAATGACAAGTACATTTTATTCATGTGGAGACGTTAGGGTTTAGGTGGTTCCTGACCATAAGGAACTTGTAGAAGCAGCATTGAGTAGTGGACCTTTGACATCTGTGGTAAGAAATCCATTTTTAGAAGGATCCATCCTGAATTTGAGGTGAAGAGGTTTGTTAGAGGGTCATCGTGGTTTGTTTGAAAGGTGTCAGTGGGTGTGGGTTGGTGGAACTCCCTGCCTGGTCATAGACTCCTCCCTGCTTGGTCTTTTTTGTATTTGAAGACAATGCTCTGAAGCAGCCCTTACGTCAGCCTGCAGCTGGCATCCAAGGCAGTAGAAATGAGCTATCATGGAGTTTAACATGGGAGTGACCTTCTGATTGTCAAGTTAGCATGTTTTACTACACCCCAAGTCCATTTCACACCAGATTTCTCCTTTAATTAATGACACATTCATAACACTTGTGTAGTTAGCCAAAATAATTAACTGGGACTATTTTGTCCCATGGCTCTACCCCCACTAAAAAGGTAGCAGCCTTATCCTCTCAGAAATCATAATCACTCCTATGTTTCAACTCTATGGTAGCTTACCACCCCCCTCCCTGACCCTTACAACACTCCTCCTCCTCCCGTCCCATCTATCTCCACTCAGGATGGCAGCGTCTTCAGAGTTGACTGCATGGTGTGTGTTGACCTCTGGAACTCCGTCAGCCTCATCGGGCATGGGTGGTGAGAGAGAGCCTGGTCTTTGTGTCTCTGTTCTTCCTCTAGACTTTTTTGTCCTTCTCATATTCTGTCAGTGTAGCATTCTGAAGTATTAGCATTGCTAACAAAATGTCTGCAGCACTAATGATATGATGCTTGGCCTCTCCGCTTAACTGGCTCACTTAGTACAGTATCTGTTCACCCAGCATTCGTATATGGGTCATCCCTCAGAAACATCCAATTTTTTCGAAAATTTGAAACGGCAAGATGACTTTATTTTAAGCTTAGACTTAGACTACAGGTGCATCTTCACTTTATTTCAGTAATTTAGTTCAGAATGTGAAACTCATATATTAGATGTATTACACACAGAGTGATCTATTGCTGATGATTATGGCCTACAGCTAATGAAAACCCAAATATCAGCATCTCAGAAAATTAGAATCTTATATCTATATAAGTCCTGCTGTAAAAGGAAATCTACATCTCTATAAAAGGTGTCAGCAGGGGGACACATGAACTGCTGTAAGTTTATAAACAATAAAATGAATAAATGTTTAGAATAGATCACTTTGTGTGTAATACATCTATGAATAAATAAGTTTTCATTGTTTTACTAAATTACTGAAATAAAGTAACTTTTCAATAATATTCTATTTTTTAGATTTTATATTGGCTATATGAATGTTCATGAATTACTTTTTGTCCATTTAATTTAAAATCGTGGGTATCAATGAAAGGTAATACCAGTAACAATTGTCAGGCGTGATATAGTAGCTAAAATATGGATTTATATGAAATCATGAGTTAAATGAGAAGATTTCAAAAACCTGAAAAATGACAGTGGACCCACAATGTGCTTTACTGCATAGGTCTTCAGAAAATAGGTAAATAGAAGTAAAATAATTACAGTAAATAATTTAAAAATTTTGTAAACATTTTGTGTAATATAATGCTATTATATTTTACATATGTGATATAAATCAGAAGTCACAGGGCATTTTTTATTTCAGAAATGAAATATAAAGACTAGAGACATTAAACTTGGACTATTCCATAGAATGACCCAGATACTAATGTGTACGAAAAGGGCTTACTGACACACCCTTCTTACATGCCTTCTCTCACCATGACATTCCCAAGCCCCCCGCCCCCCTCCCCCCACTCCCTTTTCTTTTAGAGAAATATGCCCAGCCACAGTGTGCATGACTCCAGGCCCTTTTAAGGGTGAATAACCTCACAGCTGTGCGAGGTTATTAATGTGTTTTGGAAACACACCTGTCTATTTTACCATACACTGTCTGAACATATGAACCTTTTACCCTGTGAATTAAACACACTGGTACGATTCACCAGGTGTCTGGGCCACTCGTCAGTGTATGGTTAAAATAATCTGAAAATTGAACTAAGTAGAGTCATAGAGATAGCTCTACCTTTCTGTAGCTACTTTCACTCAGCAGAGTGTTGTTGAACACTGATCTCTGACTCGCTGTTGTGCCTGGCAGTAATGGCTCGGGAACTTCAGAAGATCTTTTCTGGAAGCTGGATGCCCTTCAGACATTCATCAGAGATCTGCACTGGCCTGAGGAGGAGTTCGCCAAGCACCTAGACAACCGTATGAAGCTCATGTCCAGCGACATGATTGAGTCCTGTGTTAAACGGTATGTTTCGTATGTTTAACTAACCCTCACGCAGGTTGGCTAGTGTATATGAAGCGAACCCGGTTTCGCCATCCACGCTAATACAGAAATACAGAACTAGGATCACTCAGACTCTTCATTTGAGCCGTGTCTGTAGTTCAGTATATAATAGTCTAATAATGTCTTTTTGGTTCACTCTTTGCTTCAGCACAAGGGCAGCATTTGAGTCCAAGCTGACCAAGAGTAGCCGTTCAACAGACTTCCGCATCCCACTGTCCTTATGTACCATGTTTAACGTGATGGTGGATGCCAAGGACCAGTCAGCTAAACTGTGTGCCATGGAGATGGGCCAGGAGGTAATGAAAAAAAATCTGTGCAAACTATTTTTGGAGACAATTTAAATAAATAAGTAAATAACAAGGATATGCAATTGAAAACTGTTTACTTTTTAAATATACATAATAAGTGTGGCCAACATTAATCTGTTAATCATAAAACACTGTAGCTAAAGAATACCACAATAGAAGAGACTTACATTTTACATTTAATGCACTTTTTACTTATATTTAAGCAACAAAAATGCATTTAAATGCTTGACATTCTTGATATGAATGTGCTGTATCAGATTACCATTTTCCCTGAAACCTTTTAGCATTATTTTCTGCATGTTGGCAAAACACCTTGTTCAGTTATAGTATGCTGATGTTGTTAATCAGTTGTTTTTTCACTTATTGTCACTCCAATTTTTACATTTTTCACATTTGTAACGTGTTTTTTTAGAAACAGTATCACACTAAAATTGATGAACTGATTGAAGAGAGTGTAAAGGACATGATTGCTCTTTTGGTGGCTAAGGTAATTTTTTTAGTAGTATATACTGTATATATAAACTGATTCGTGTCAGTGTGACGTCATTTACCTGTATTTGTTCCACCTGCACAGTTTGTGGTGATTCTGGAAAGTGTTCTAGCCAAGATTTCCAGATACGATGAGGGAACTCTTTTCTCATCCTTCCTATCATTCACGGTGAGATTTAGGGAATTTCACATATTAGATTAGGTAGTGTTATCATTATTATTAATCTAGTACCTGTAATCCCTTGTAAAAATGTGTTTGTTTTCAGGTGAAAGCGGCATCAAAGTATGTGGATGTCCCTGTAAGTAATTACCGGAGCTTTTTATTGCAGCTGTTAGCGTAGGATGTAAAAGTTGAGTCGCTAACTCTTTCTGCTCTCCTACAGAAACCGGGAATGGATGTTGCTGATGGCTATGTGACCTTTGTTCGTCACTCTCAGGACATACTGCGAGATAAGGTCAATGAGGAGGTGTATATAGAGAGGTTATTTGATGTAAGTAAGATGCCGTCTCCTCCACGCCTAACTGGGGAGGTTCCATCCAAAATGTGGCGAAACAATGGGGCATATGAGGGATAAGTCACATTTTGAGTGCTGTGCTCTGAATCCTTTCATCCTGACAGATAAGGCCAGTCTTATCCCAAGGCTCTCGCTCTCTCACTCCTCAGTGTCTCATTAATGTGAATTCACGTTCAGCCCTCTGTGCTCTGGTGTTGCTTTAGCCACAATGAGTTGCACCTTTGTCCTCTGATGTTGCGTTAGCTACTGTTTGTCGGACCTTTGTGCTCAGAGCTCACGAGGCAAAGTGTCACTACCACCACCAAGTGGATTATTTAAGACAGTGCTCTCAAAGACAGTGAATGAAGTGCTTGTTGATCATTGTTTGTCATATTTTCTTTTTCAATATGATTAATTATTAGCATACAAATCAGGATTTTACCTGCAGTGTAAATACAGTATATATCAAATTAGATTGTTAGATGACAGATAGTACTACAGTAGTACTGGCATAAAATATGACACACACTGGAGAGCACTGTTACATTTAGAAATAATCCTTTGTGAATCATTTTGTGAGTTTTGGTCTTGCACAAATGTGTACATGTGTATGTGTGTGTGTGTGTGTGTAGTGGGATGTGATTTATTATATGTACAATAGATTTGTGCTGTTTGTGTGTGTGTGTGTTTGTGTATGAGAGAGAGAGAGAGAGAGAGAGAGAGAGAGAGAGGAAGAAAGAGAGTGTGTGGGTATTTGTGTGGTCATTGTGAAATTGTGGTTGCAGCACAGTGTGGAGAGGTATATGCAGTATGTGTCAGTGCTGGAGAGCAGTGAGTGTGTGTGTGTGTGTCTGTGTGAGTGTGTGTCTGTATGTGAAATTTGTTTTGTCAGAGAAATGCAGTGTTCAAAGCCTGCTGCTTTTCCTTTCTGTGTTTTGAACATGTGAAAAGCATTTTTGATGCATGACTGTTGGATCTGTTTGTGTTTCCCGATCCTTTTAAAGAACACTTTCCATCACGCCATTTGACCCTTCTGTTATATTCAGATGAGAGGTTTTATGTCCTAGTTTCACTATATTGCAAAAGTATTGGGACACTTGCTTATTTATTGTTCTCATTTGAAATTAAGGGTGATCAAGGGCCACAAACAACCAGTTAAAACCCTTCATTTCAGATGAAACCATGGATCAGCAGATGCCTACAAGTCACTGGATACAGTGTGTGTCCAAATGATTTATATTAGTTGCGCACAATATCTAGCAAATATATTGTATATTAATTGTTGAGATATGTTAAAGGACCTACAGCCTTCCATTGAAATTATTTTCACATTAATCCTTTATTACATACAAGCTGTTTCTCAATCTGCTTACTGCATACCTTAGTTACTAAAAAGGGTGTTGTTGCTCTTTTTAACATCCACTGAAGAATACTGACAACCAAAAAATTAGGCTTAATCATATAGCAGAACGATAATAAATTGTTTTGAACACAGTTGCAGCAGTAAAAAGGCCCATTTAATGGACAATCAAATTGTACATTCTATTTTTAAATTTGGAATTTTGATCATAAAGTGCAGCCAGTCAACATCATGATGTGTTTACACACATCAGTATTAAAACTATGATATTAAAACTTAAACTATTAAAACAAAAAGATATGACATACACAAAAACAAACAAAAATGGCATGCTTGGATAATAAAATGTACACTTTTCAGTTTACTTTTGAAGCATTTTGTAGATGTTCTTATGCAGAGCGTGTTACAAAAGTGTGTCATTGTTAAAAATATTTTTATCTAGTTTATACAGGCTAGTAGAGTCAAAAGTTACATTTCCAAAATTAAAATGACTGTATTAAACGTGAACACTATGATCCAATTCACTCTCGTTCTGTAGAAATTAAGTAAAAAATGTCCGCCATGTGGTCGATTTTAATTGATAGACCTGCCCCATTCTCCCAGACTAAGTGTGTCCCAGACAGCCTTCACTTAGTTCACAGCACAGTCTATAGGAACAGAAACAAAGCATATTTTCCCCTCTGGATATCCAGTTCATTCAGAAAGTGTAATGTTTTGACAGTAGAAGTGCAGTCCATGTATTTAATTGTGCATTATATATTTTCATCAATTTACAATACCAGATGAATAAAAGAAAAAATACATATGAAATTGATGAGTGCACAGCCCCTGCCTTTTTACAGAATAAGGTTTAAAAAACGGTTTAAAACTGCTGTTTAAAATTGTGCTACATGTACATTTAAAGCAAATACAACGTTATTACACACAGCTCTTCAGCTAAACCAACTGGGAGTAACTGGGAACTATGCATAGCTTGATTGAGAAACAGCTATTTTAGTTTCACAGACTACTCATACTCATCTGAACTTTTCAAGTTGTGTCTGTCTCTCCTCTCCATAGTTTAACATTACATTTATTCTATTCTATTCTATTCTATTCTGTCCTAATACCACCACACTCTCCTCTTATAACAAAGTGGAACTTATCTCTAGATGTCCTACTGTTTGATCACATTCTGTTGAGTGGCATGATTTCTAATCAAATAATCTTCCTGTGTACATCTACTAGCATGACCCACCTCCTAAAGTTCCCACGTCATAAACACACATATACACACAGCTCTCTGCCCCACCCACTCACCTGCTCCTTCTGCATGCACTGCACGCTCCAACCAATCAACTGTTTGAAGTGGACATGCAAGCAAACAAATAAGCCAATCACCAACCAAATCACACAAACCGGAAACCTCTCGGCCAATCACTATTCAAACAAGCAAATCACAACTTTGGTTTGTTAGAGACTAATCGAAGCAGTCAGCGATCACTACAGTCATTCATTGATTAAAACTGCAGCTGATTTCATATGTTGTCAGTATTAGGGGGAATATAAGTTTGCAATTATTTAGTAGAAATTGAAACAACTTCACAGGTTGTAATAAGTAACAACACCAATCAAACACCAGTCAAATAACAGAGTTGTATTTGAGAAGGTGTAAAGCATGTGCATTTTTCATGACATTCAGATCACTTCACCTTTATTAAACTCAGATTTAAATCAGCAAATTGTCACTGTCACACAAAAACTTCCATCTTTGCTGTTTACATTGGAACAAAACTTCATAATAATTGGACTAACAGAAATGTTCCAAAATGATTTGGATCTTAGTTTACTAAATTCTATTCAAAGTTAAGGTTTTACAATTTCTGTACAGTTATCATTTTAAAGACATGAGGTTTTTGCATGACAGCGACCTTATGGAAAAATACAAGTTTCCATTTCCAAGAGGCCCTAAGTCTAGAAAATACTTGAAGATTGTGATTTTAAACCAGAACACACAGGGTAGATACAATGTGATTACCCAGCCTCTATAGCTTGAATAGATTCTAACCCACTTCAAAATACTAAAATATGCTCAGTCACTCCACAGAATCCTTTATTTATTTCTCGAAAGCGATTACATCATCCATTACACAACACATGTGCTGTTCTCTTTGAACTATAAGTAGAATATACAGCATTCTGAGATTTCGCACTTGGTCTTCAGATTTCTATTTTGAAAATATTTTGGATACAATATAGAACACAAATGGTTTAAGATAACAGTACAAAACCTCCTTGCCTGCAGATTCCTCTCACTCACACTTTTATATATTGATTTATGGTTATGATCATACTAAAGTTTGCTGCTTTGACTTGAAAATGTTTTGTTGGATTTGAGGATGTTTGTAAAATCTTTGCGTTTGAAGGTTAATAGCATGGGTAAATGCTTTCATTTCAAGGTTTTATTACATTCAGCATAGTTCTGTGATCATGAATGACGACTGGCCAAAACATTTGGGAAACATCTGAATCAGAACACGATTTCAATTATTATTATAATTCATCCATTCTGTATTTCTGGATTTAGGCCAACATAACTACTATTAAATAATCTTAATCTTCAGACTATGCTGTATATACATGTAAAGAAAAATGCAATTTAAGTGATTATTTTGTTGTTAATTATGCAACTCATTAATGCATGGTTTATGTACTTTTTTGCAGATGGTCATATTGCTGGCTCTGTAAATTAATTTTAAATGGCCTGACTAACCTAGTGCTAAGTGAGGGTGTGATTGAGTCTTTGTTGGTATGCATTTTGTGTCGTTTGTGCGTGCGTGTGTATGCGTATGCTTGTCCCTGCATGTCTAAGGGTATATGTGAGTATGTGTGTGTGCGCGTGTGTGCAGGTGTGTATGTGCATGTGTGTACGAGAGTGGGCATACGTACACAACTGTGAGTATGTTAGTGTGACGATAAATATGAGTATGTATGCAGTATTACTGAGTATTTATGTCTACATGTACGTCTAGACACTCTGGTCTCTTGCATGGGTTTGTTTGTGCGTGTGTGAGTGTGTGTTGCTGGAGAACGCTATGTTTGTGTGCATTTCAGCAATGGTATACAGCCACCATGAATCTGCTGGGGACTTGGCTCACTGACCGAATGGACCAACAGCTCCATGTCTACCAACTCAAAATCCTCATCAGGATTGTAAAGGTACTGCATACGGGGGCAAACATCACCATGAAAAACATGACATAGCTGACATGTTTCAGAAGTAGTTTTTTTTCTTGATTGTCGAGTTTTGATAGACTTTTCTATTTTTCAAGTTTTTTCATGGTTTATTTGGAATTTGCATATCAGGACAATTATGCATTGAAATTTGTATGGTGAGGTTCAGGTCTCACTCTACTGCAGGATAGCACTAAATAGACTACCATTTTTTCTGACTATAAGGTGCACTTAAAAAACTTTTATTTTCCCAAAAATGGACAGTGCGCCTTATAATCTGGTGCGCCTTACGTATGAATTTTACCAGTCAGGTATTAAGGAGCAGTAAAGCCGCTCCACTGGCTGGATGCAGCAGCAATAGCATTAGCCACTACTAGCAGAGCTATCACTTTCGCCACTACTTGATAGCACCCTGGATTACTTGAACACTGAGAGTTTCTCAGTGTAGTGCTGTCAAGCAGCCTTTATATCCCGCTAGCACTGCAGTTAGCAGTTAATGCTAATGCTGCTGCACCCAGCCTTACTTTACCCCAACACCGACACCCCAGCCCAACTTCACTGAAAACACACCCTTAGACAAAATATTGTAAATCTAAGCTTACTGTAAATAAATGGAAGCGCTTTATTCACCCAAAGAAGGGTTTTTAGGAGAGAAATCTGTATAGATTAATATCAAGTGCTCGTTTTACTACAGTTGACAATGTTTCTAACATCTACTTTTACTTTTATGTCATTGTAGTATGAAAAGTATGAACCTAAGACAGCTAATGTTTTGTCTGGTCAACCTATATAAGTCTATTCCTGCATTTCGGGTCAGAAATAAAAAATGTTCAGCCATTGTTTCAGCGTTTTTTCAAATGTGGGGTTGTAACTTTACACTTTGTAGAAGCCTATGCTATGTACAATCTGTATGTACCAAAATTATTTTGTCTTTTTTAAATAATCCTGAAATTGTTCTTTACATTGGATTACAATTTCATGATTAATGGACACATAGAACAGCTCCATAATTACTTGAAATACAAATCAGTCAATGTAAAACTATTTTATCATTTTGTGGCATTTCTATTTCACATAATAATAGGGTGAGTTAAGGGTGATTGAGGCAGTTTTGAGCTTTCTTGATGGGCAAAATAGCCAAACAAATGATCCATTCTTGTAAAACTGAATATGTCAATTTTGACTTTGTGGTTTTACAGCTAAATTTGTGTTTTTTATGCAAGAAAATAAACTTTGTATAGTTAAGTGTTCCCATATGACTTTATGTCCCCATCACCTTTTATTCACTGTATAAATATTACATAAATACAATTCCCTTTGGGATCAGTTTAGGAGAAACAGAACAGTGTAGTATGAGTGTTAGAGTCCTTTTCAGTAGTTCTCAAAATGCACTTAAATATCACGAAATACATTTGAAAAATAAATAGCAAAATTATTATTATCATTACCACCCCACACTATGCAGGTGCGTGCAGTTGTCTGGGTTAGGATGTGAAAAAGTGAGCTCAGTTCAATATGAGGTTTTTTTGTACTTTGTAGAAGAAGTATCGAGACTTTAGGCTGCAAGGCGTTCTTGACTCCACACTGAACAGCAAGATGTACGACACGGTACGGAACCGGCTCACCCTGGAGGAGGCCACCGCCTCTGTCCGAGAGGGAGGCATGCAGGGCATTTCCATGAAGGACAGCGACGAAGAAGATGAGGAGGACGATTAAAGCACCAACCCATCCCGGTGCCCCGCCCCAGCCACCTGGAACCTGCCCCCTCCACACCACCCCCCCTTACCTACCCCAACTTAGCCTGGTAACAGAAGATGCATGTACCAACTCTGAATACTCCAGTTAGCCACTCTAGGACCTCCCCCATCAGCTCGAAATGCCCACAAACAGAGCTAAAGTCGAGAAAATCTAGTAATTATATTGAGTAAAAGAAACTTTAAAAGAGATACGAGAACATGATTGAAAATTTTAGATGTGTGATGATATAATAAAGAATGAAAAAACACTAACAGATTTTTGGACTGATTTATTTGGGAATTTATTTCTATGTGTTCCTAAGCAATATGGAGTACCATTTGTTTGACAATGTCGAGTGAGATTATTAGGTGTGTCCCTGTCCAATGCGATAACATATATGGCGCTTCTTTGACGTAATCTTACATACATTAATGGTACATTGTCGTGAAGATGAGTGTATGGATCCTTTTCTTTGTCTTGTCTGTTTATAAAGTGGATGCCAACTGCTTCAAAACTGAAAATGAACTTCTGTATTTAAGTTAAAAGCTGTTAACTGTAAATGTCCTCTGTGTCTGCACACTCTCATAAAAAATGTACCAACTTTAGTTTTTATTTGATTTTTATGTTCTTTATTTGTGCTAAGGCTCTGTGACTCTTCTGAGGCTCTTATGTTGCAACTCACCAACAAGGCATTGTCTCACATTCATCTTAAAACTAAAATGAATTGGTATTCTAGAAAGGCAATATTAGCTCCATTTTGATATCTTATTGGAGACGTCTTTTGTTTAGATGTCAGAAATGACCACAAAATAATATATTTTTCTTTAGTTCAACTTTTACAAAGAGAATAAAAAAAGATTTCTTGCTTTTCTTCTTGCTTTTTTTATGTTGTATTAGACACTTTTTTTCTTTTGTTATTTACGTAGCCAGAGATACGTGCCATTTTTGGGGGGTCTCACTATTGTTTTGTATATATGAAGCTGTATATTGCATTCTGAGCCATCGCTGCATGCCTGTGGGTTCCACCTTCTCCAAAAGCTTTTTGTTTTTTTTCTGTGTCAGTTAGCTGGTGGATTCATTCTTGCGTTGCCTTATCAAAGCCAACAGTTGTTATATGCAAGAGCTGTGGCCTCTCAATAAAGATAACTGTACAAATACAGCAGTTTTCTCCTGATTATTCGATTTTGATGTCTGTTGCTAATGAATTAACACAGTTGTTTATTATGTATATTTGAGACTCTGGGTGCTGCAATATAACTAATGGGGTAGGAAGTTACAAAGTATTAAAGTAAATTAAGTATCTGTACTTTACTGAAGAATGTCTTATTTACTCTTTTTATACTTTTTACTCTACTTTTTACTGTTCTCTACATTTGTACAACATCTACATTTTACTTGCTACATTTCAAAACCGACTTGTTACTTTTTTTAAACAGGTAACTTTTCAATCACTTAAACGATAGCCAATCAGAATCTTAAAAAAACCTTTTAGTTTATCCTTTTGAACTGTTCAATGTGAAGAACATTTGTCTGCTGTTCTTCTGTTTTTATTTGTAAAAGCTTGTGAGACCCATGCAGGTTTTTTATACTATATCTAAGTATCCATGTGTTTAAATGTAATTTCTAATTAATTAAATCCCAAGGAACAGTATATTGTCCTAGAGGCTTCACTACTGATGTTGGATTGTAAAACAGAGCTGTAGGAGATCAGATGAAAACGTAAATGTACTACATTTGACATAACTGAAGTCTACTCTTTTTCTGGCAGTTGTATATAACGTCTACATTTAGAACATTTTTAATCACTTATTATAAACAAATAAAAAAGAGATAAATAAAATGCAAAACAATATATAACACACAGTATCCACTTTTATTTGATTGGTAAATGTTTCATATAATTTTAGAAATGTAGTTTTTTTTCTGCAGTAAACAATAGTTTAAACATCAACATTTAACAGGATGACCGTTTATTTGCTGACAGTTTGCAGCAGCTGTGATTGGCTGGGCAGTGTTAGGAGAGCTGAAAATGAGCGTTGTGGTTAGCTCAGTTTATGCTTCCTCTCTCCATTCCTCAACCTTCTTCCGAGGAGGAGGAAGAAAGATGGTGGAGGAGATGAGGAACAAGTTGAAGGAGAGGAGGAGTAGGAAAAGAGAAGGAGATGAGGAGTAGAAAAGGATGAGGAGAAGGAGTAGGAACGAAAAAGTAGAAAATGATGAGGAGGAGTAGGAAAGGAGGAGAGAAGGTGTAGAAAAGGAGGAGAAGAGAAGTAGGAAAGAAGGAGGAGGAGGAAAGGAGGAAAAGGAGTAGGAACAGAAAAGTAAGAAAGGAGAAGTAGGAAAGGAGGAGAGAAGTAGAGGAGGAGGAAAGGAGAATGAGGACAGAAGGAGTATGAAAGGAGGAGTAGGAAGGAAGGAGAGAAAAGTAGGAAATGAGGAGGAGGAAATAAGGAGGGGTAGTAAAAGTTTCTGGACGCAGCCAATAAAGCGTCTCCAGGTGAGGATCCAGTTCAGTCAAAGTCTGAGACTTTTATTTTGAAGTGTGTTACAGTAGGAGGCGGGGGCTGGTGTCTCGGCTGGCTGGTGGTTGTTTAGAGGGCTGCGGATCCTGTGTGAGTGAATGGTGTAATATGTAGTTAGTGAGTGTTGTGCTGTGACTCAAGCTGCGCTTGTGTATTCAGAGCTCAGTAATGGAGGCGGTTCCTCCCGGTTCGGTGATTGTAGCGGACTGGTACCGGAACCCGGACAGCAGAGACTTCTTCACTAAGATTCTCCACAAGAAGAAACGGCGGGTGTTCGGTATGATCTGTTACTATGGAGACCAGGCTGCGAGTAGACGCGAGGCGCTGATCTGAGATCAGCTCTAGACTCACCACAGATTCACAAATAAGAGTCTGACTATTATTTTATAATTTATTAGTTTATTAGTTATTTATTGTTGTTGTTTTTGGAACAGCCCTAAGATCACACCCTGAAAAAAAGTATATTTTTGCACTATTATTATTATACTTTTATTATTATTGGTTTATTTATAATGTTGTAATATTTATTTATTCATAACAATAAGAATAAATATTAAGATTAAATATTAAATTAAGTTTCTGGTATCTTTTACTTTTATGAGAAAGTGTTCAGTTTCTCAGTGATTGTAGTTGCCATTAGAAATTTAAGTAATAAATTAATGCACTGTGCCTAGTGCTGGTTAATATGACAAAGAAAAACTCATATACTCTTAGGAATAGAGATGGCATTATATAATACAATATAATATGCGTATATACAGCTCTGGAAAAAAATAAGAGACCACTTAATAATGACGAGTTTCTTTGATTTTACCAAATTGAAAAACCTCTGGAATATAATCAGGAGGAAGATGGATGATCACAAGCCATCAAACCAAGCTGAACTGCTTGAATTTTTGCACCTGGATTGGCATAAAGTTATCCAAAAGCAGTGTGTAAGACAGGTGAAGGAGAACATGCCATGATGCATAAAAACTGTTATTAAAAGAACAGGGTTATTCCACCAAATATTGATCTCTGAAATCTTAAAACTTTATGAATATGAACTAAATTACAATATTTTTATTTGGAATTTGGGAGAATGTTGTCCGTAGTTTATAGAATAAAACAACAATGTTCATTTTACTCACACATAAACCTATAAATAGCAAAATCCGAGAAACTGATTCAGAAACTGAAGTGGTCTCTTAATTTTTTCCCAGAGCTGTATATTTCACTGACTGGATCATGTTGTTTGAGATGATGAAATAAGATGGACTGTATTTTTTTATTAAATTACAAATAGATGGGATTATATTACAGGATCAATATTGTAATATTGCCATTTAAATATATTATATTGAATAGATACAAATATATTGATATTTATGATGTGTTGCCCAGCCCTAGGCTCCAACAGTGGCAGCTTGCAGAACCTGGACATTAAACCCTCAGTCTTGTGTTGTTTAATAACTCTGCGCTCTTTAACCACTGAGCCAACCAGGTCTTTAATCCCTCTAATCCACAGTGGGTGTGCATGTGACTGTGCAGTTTTTGTTTTTTTTAGGTACAAAAATCTTATGAATATATTGTTGATGACTTTCCAAATAGAAAAAGACAAATAATGTACTAATTTTTAAATTATTAAAAATATGATTGGGGTCGACAGGGCCCCACCAGAAGAACTTTATGTAGGACCCTCAAAGGCTGATAAGTTTAGTTATCTTTCAATGTGAATATCTTGAAGGGCTAAAACATATTGTCACATTTTATATTAGGTCTCTTAGAGGCTCCAGTGATGCCCCCTCATTTAAAAGCAGACACTGTTCGTTACAAAGTGTTCATCTCAGGAAAGAGTGGTGTGGGGAAGACTGCACTGGCTGCTCGACTCGCTGGACATCAAATTCCAAACATGCACTATGAAACCACAGGTAAATATGATTCTACTGGACACTACACCTTTAAATAATTATTTGCAGGTAGTCTAGGTTCATGTTTATAGTGAATTTACTGCTGTAGTGCCGGACCCTAAATATCTTGAATAAATTACTATAGATTAAGACACTTTTTAGTCAACATTTTCAGCAGTTTCTTTGGTTCCAGTAACAGTAATTCTGCTCTGATCTCCACAGGCATGGAGACATCCATAGTGTTTTGGCCTGTGAAGCTGAAAGAGAGCAGCCGTGTGTTGTTTTTTCAATTTCAGCTCTGGGATTGTGGTGAAAATGCGATGCGTAGATTCGACCATATGCTAACGGTAAAAGCCTATTTTGCGTAAAATCTAATCCAGTAAAAAATTTTCTATATAGTACTGGAAATGGCTTTACAGAACTGTTTTTAAAGTTTTTCTATTACCTCTAAACAGCCAAAGAATCTGGTAACCCTTTAAAATGGAATAACTTTGTATATAATTATAATTATTTAACAAATAGGGTTTCTGTATTGTTTTAGTATACAATTATAAAAACATTCTTCATACATCCCTATGAGAAAACACACCACAAGTACAAAATAATAAAAATAATAGTGTGTGTTGTACAAAGTTTTATATAATTCCATCCATCAAAAACCATGACAAAAAAACGCTTTTCTATCTTCTTTCTGTATTAGTGCTGTCATGTTTCTCTATTTCTAGCTTTAATAGTACAGTCTGATTTACATACTTGCTCTTTGACATGTTTTGCATATTTTAAGGCCCACAATGCTCTTCAACAATTTTTCTACAGTCTTGCAAGGAACAGGTTGATGCCATACTCTTCCTCTTCTCCTTCACTGATCATGGCTCTTTTAAAGACATCTCAAATCAGATGTCTCGGTTCACAGATCCTTCGGACAGGGTTGTCAGACTGGTGGTTGGTACAAAGTATCCTTCAATCACTTCTGATAGGTGGACATTTTAACGATTTACGTTTGAACGATTTCAGTGTATGTACTGACTGAGTAAGTGTGGGACAAAAGATTGATATTGCAATACACTGATTTGTGGCAAAATATTAATATTTGTATTAATTTATTCATTTTATTTACCATTAATTAGTAGTATTATTTAGGAGTATTTTATTCTGTTCTGTAGCACAGATTATGTAAAATGTCATAGAGAATTGACTTGCGATATATATCGAGTATCGCTGAGTCACAGTATTCTGATATCCTTGCTATTGTGAGCAACATATTGCAATAATACAACAATCATATTGTGAGAACTGACAGTGTGTGTTTCTGTTCACACCCATCAGTCTAGATATTTTTTTCCTCCATCTTATGCTGATGTTTGTTTGCTTGAGTAATTTCTGTACAAAAACTAAGGAAGAAAGAAGCTCTGACCAAAAGAATCTGACCTTCAAAAAAAAGCATTGCCCTTAACTCAGATTGAACAGATTTGACTTGTTTATGCACACAGATGTGACAGAGAGTGAGATCAAACGCTTTCAGGAGGTGTCTCGTGTGCCAGTCTTCCGGGTGGGAGGTGATGTGAGTGAAGGGTTTGGTGAGATTGCACCCCTGCTAAATGCCTTAGCAGAAAACCTGTGGCATCAGGACTGCATTCACGCCTCATCTGCCTCTCTACCCCCACAGCCTCATCCAGAAGATACGAACCGAGAGGTTATTGTGTAGCTGTGCAGTTTAACATCACAGAGCACAGTGCAAGATCTCAAATCACAAGCTGAAGGACCTGGAGAAAGAACTTTACACAGTGTAAAGATACACCCCTAAGGGACAGTTTCCTCAGACCGGGATCAAGCCTAGTCGACTACACTGACTACGGGGATTTTCAATTTGAAGCAAAATATTGTCCACAACTAGGTTTAGCTTGTAAATGTTTATAAGTGCAACTTCTGAATAACCATTACTGATTTTCAGGTTCGAGTCACTGATGTCACGCTAGTGTAGTTGGATATTGTGCTTTATTCATTGTTAAATTAGGGGTAAAAGACATATATTCTACCAAACAAAAATGATTGTATACATTTCTTGTACATTTTTCAACAATATTTTTGTTACTGTGCTTATGGGTGGAGTAAAACTTCTTTCAGTTAAATATAACTATATAAATATAAAGGTGAATATACAATAACAGTCAAACCTTAAATTCAGTGGCGTTTTTTTCCATTTTTTTAATTTTCTGCATTGTAGATTAATACTTAAATCATCCAAACAATGAAGATGAACATATGTAACTATTTAGTAAACAAAAAAGTTAAACAAATCAAAAATCAAAAATGTTATGATAAAAGAGGCTCTCATCAGGACTGCCCTAGGAAATGAAAACCAAGAGTTACCTCTGTTGCACAGGATAAGTTCATCAGAGTTACCAGCCTCAGAAGTTAACAGAATCCCACCTAAAGGCTTTGTTTAACACTTTTAAGTTAATACATGATTCCTTATGTGATCCATAATAGTCTGGATGACTTCAGTATGTATTTACAATGTAGGGGAAAAAATAAAACATTGAATGAGAAACTTTTGACAGATACTATATGTATTTTTGTGACTGTCTTTGTGACATCACAAAAACTATTATTTCAAAAGATTTACATATTTGGATTTTACATTTACACTTACCAATAGTTACCAATATAGTCTTTCATAACCCATTCTGCCATCGATTATGGGAATCTTTAATACATCAATGTGCACAGTCTATTTTTACATCAACAGCAATAAGAAAGTTGTCTTAAAGTAGTTCAAACATTGGTCACCACACTTTTTTAATGTACTGATTGTTGTTGCATTTAAAATAAAGCATCTCAAAATGTTTATATTATTTATTGGAATAATTTGAAGTGCCTTTCTTCAGTCTTCAGTCAAGGCCATCATAAAGGTGTATGGATCACTTAACTGCAATCATATAGAGAAAGAAAAAAAATATTCTGCAAGGGTAGAAATCCATGCATTAAAATTTAAATTGACAAAAATATGTTTTCTTACCTTTTGTCTTGTGTTTAAAAGCTGTAACTGTAAGTGCACCACCCTGCCCCAAGGATGAGCTCACTGACATGGGGTCTGCATCTGGAGGAAACTGCCATTTGTGGAAAAATGTGTCTATGACGGTACCATCTGATGCCAGCTGAGAAATAAAAGCAGAATATTACAATGAGACAAAAATGTATGTCTTCTAAATGTATTTAACTAATAGGTTCATGTTCAAGTTGTATAGTAAACTGTATATATACTTCTGATCTATAGTTTTTTAAACACTTAATGTCTTCTTTAAGCAGTAAATTAATGAAATAAAATATTTTACTAAATAGTTTTTCATGGTAAAAAGTGGTGACATGGTAGTTTTGGAATGTTTTAATTCCACGATTACTTGCAATAAAGTCACCATTTGTGCACTACAAAGCTTATTATTTATATAGCAAATATTATTTACTTAGTATAACTCAAACATAAGCAACATATTAATGTTACAAATTAGTGTCAGCATCCTACCCCATTCTCATTGAAGGACTTCTATCAAGTGCAACAAAATAAAGAACTTTTAAATGTATTTCCAAAGGGTTTCACAATAATATCCTTGATCTTTCTTGGTATGGAATCACACAGAATACGTGTTAGATTACTCTATGCTTTTGCTTACCTTTTCAGCAGAAACCTGAATGATGTTTTGTGATGAGGTAACAATGACTTGTTCTGGCGAGAATGCACTCACGTCCACTGTGAACATGTATGTGTCTCCAAGAGTGCACATTTCCTCCTTTAGAAAACAGATATGAACATAGCTCTGCTACTTAAGTGCATGCAATAACAGAAAACACCTGTTGCTGTAAATACACAGGTTTATTGGCTGTCTTAGCCTACTTAATTTGTGGCTGCATTCTTTTATCGTATTTCCAGTGTTAAAAGTTGACTGTACAAGCAAGCTCTGATCTATATAGCAATAAGCAAGCATAGATGAAAAAACTCACCTTTAGATAATCTTCTGACATTCTGATATTTTTCTTAAGTAGTTGGAAAACAGATAGGCTTTTCTATTCCTAAAACGGTAAAAAAAAAAAAAAGTACTGTAAAATTCAGCCTAGTGACGCATTAGTGCCTTACACACAAAAACAAAAGCTTTGACTCAAAAACAAAAAACCCATCACAAGCTCCTAGAGCATTGCACTGAGTTCCCTCAGGGCTTTAAAGTCCCTTTTATTGTAGGCTGCTGTGAGTGCTAGGAGCCTCATAGCTGTGAATAAGAGTGAGGTTATGATGTCTGTGTGCAGTATTTATCACACACTGGAGAGATCAGCTTGTACAACTAATAATGTTCCAATTTATATGACTCACAATCAGAGGATACAAGGTGTGAAACTTCCAATTACAAATATTGGTGAAAAGTGTTCAGGGGTATTCTGCAAAGCTAACTCAGATAGTGGAATAACATGCAGTAGAAAATGTTCTCCAGCTCTTCTGCCATTAGGCAGGCTTGACTCAGGGCTTAGTTTATCTGGCTTACTAAGAATCCCTGCTTTGTGAAATAGTCCCCAGCTGAGCAACCCTACAGAAATAGAGTTGTGTATTAGCTGAAGAACCGATGTGACATTCTAGGTCTTCTCTCACCTCGAGCATTATTAATGATGGTCTATAATGGTCATCACATCCACTCTAATTAAGCAGGTTGTTGGACTTCTTTCAGACACAGACTGGAATTATTTATGCATTATGTACAATTCTGCTAGGATATTCTGATGAGCATTTCATCCCACAACATGATTTTGCAGATCCCTTTAAATATAAAGGCAGAGACAAAAAAAAAAAAAACGGGGGCAGTTTCCTAGACAGATATAAAATCTAGTTTTGGATTACACACCATCTGGAATTGAGATTTACAATTAAAAGGAAAATATAGTCTTTAACTGGGTTTAATCCCTTTACGTTTTTTTCACATACTGCTGGTGATTTTATTGGTTAGCTAATAACAACCTGCAAAGTATTCGAGTGTTAAGCAGTTTACAATACGAAGTGTCTGCATCAATTTATTGAATTTATTTATCAATTTAAATCAGTTTACTTAATTTATTGACCACTTGTTACTGACACGCTCCCAACTGGGGAAACTCGGGGCTTATCTAAAAACCCGAGTTTCTCACTGGTAAATACGAGTTTGTGGTGGAGTTCATGTGATATACGATATTTCCGACACTTCTTGAAGGCAAGTACGGTTAACAAATGACGTGACATTAATTTAGATTTTTTTTAACGTTAAAAAAATAAAAAAGCTTCATTATAAAATTTTATTGTAATAAATTTATAATATTAGATAATTAAAATAAAAAAAAAGTTTTGTAACTATTTATTTATCATTCTTTTGACCAATCGGCGCCCTCTCTAGGTCCACTAAAGAACTGGTTTTAGAAGCTCAGTATATATTTTTTTTCCAGTAGCAGGACTTTTATTATGAAATGCCACTACTGTGAGCGTATCGGCCATTTTGCAGAAGGAGTGACTTCCAACTTCACCACCCGTAGGAAACACCTTCCGTTACCGAGTTCACCGCAGCGCTGCCAGGGCGGGCTTTTCTTTACCTGCCAGAAACCCGTAACTCAACCCGCTTCCATTCACAAGCCTCACAGACCCACACAGAGCCCTCTAACACTTTCTCCACCGCTCCCCGAACACAGCCGTCCTCCCTGACCGCAATCTGAGAGCAGCCTGCGCCTGGCCAGGCATAAAGCAAGGCCGCCAGCATGAAGCTCACTGACAATGTTCTGCGGAGCTTCAGGGTCGCGAAGGTGTTCCGGGAGAATTCCGACAAAATCAACTGTTTCGACTTCAGCTCGAACGGAGAGACGGTGATCTCGAGCAGCGACGACGACTCGATTGTACTGTACGACTGCCAGGAGGGAAAGTAAGTGAGCGGTCTGTGTGAAGCCCGTCCCGGTGCGCGGATTTCCGCAGTGTGGGTCTGTGAGGCCTACTGCCGCACAAAGCCTCGGCCTCGAGTAGATTAGCTAGACGGACCACGAGTTCCTGCTAACAGAAAGAAAATCTGGTGCTATTGGAAGCCTGGAGTGATTAAATGTTGACGGGGCGTGTATCTGTTTATAAAAGCCCTCGGGTTCATCACAGCTGTGTGATATTTTGCTAAGTGGCTAAGCTAAGTAGCTAGGTAAAGAGTTAGCTAGCTGGCTAATGTTGAGGGATTGCAGGGTGTAGCTAAGCTAGCTGAGATCCACGCTTCTCCGGCTCTGTTTACCCGCCTTAGCGCCCAACACTAAAGGTGGGCGATATGGCCCTAAAATATTATCACGGTGTTTCATGGTATTTTCGCGATAGTGATATGACAAAACACGGAATAAATAAATGTTTTTATGAAAATTTCAATTGTATTAATGCATACAATTTGATATTACACACCCCTAACTGAAATATTAAAAATATAAGAGTTTTATCAGATCTATCAGAATGTCATGATACTAATAATGCACTCCAAATAGCTCCATATATCCAGGACTGAAGTAAAATGAATTATATTGAAGTAGATATATAATGGGAAAATGAGAACAGTGTGAATTTTTCTTTTGCTAAAAACAGCAAAAATGTAGTACCCTGATGTGATAATTAGGGGTGGGTGATATGGCATGATATATAAGGGTACATTATTGTTCACGATATTCAAAAATGTTGTCCATATTATTGCATATGATACGATATGACACACCCTTAATGACAATATTTGATCATATTGATAAGGAATAGGAGTGAGCAATGTGGCCCTAAAATATGACAATATATTTACGACAACAATATTCTTGTCTATAAAGAACACAAATTTTATTAATCTAAGAAGTATAATTTTGACACAAATGTCAAAAGTTTAATTTTTATTGTATCAGGGTTTTAAACAGTCAGCACAAACAAAAAATCTACAACTGTTTGTCTCTTTTGTAAAAAAAAAATGTCTTACCAGAACTTTGATTTTCTAAAAAGATAATAAAGTGACAAAATAAATGGTGCAGAATATTATTCTACAAAGAATAGTGACAAAATAAATAATAGTCTGCTTTCAAGACCAAATTCTATTGTGTACTATACAATATAGCACACCCCTAATATAACAATATGCTTTTTTTTTTCAAGCATATCGAGGATACTAACTGTTTACAGAACACTGTCATAACAAGAAGCATAATTAACTCCTATTAACTAGATGAAGTGCTACAAAAAATGAACGACAAAAACGACTTGGCTATGCTTGAGCGTGTATAGCAATATTTAAGAATCTGACACTGCTTATGCTGTTTGTAATGCAACGTAATGCAATGTCCAGCTCTAGTCTTGTGTTCTTTCAGTTATGGGTATATTCAACTTTCTCATTGCTCATAGTTAGCATCTTTCAGAAGTGCAAGTAACAGTATTGTGAAAAATCAAGGACAAAATGTGCAAAATTTATCACAAAAAATATAACTTTGTAACAGGGTAGATTTAATTAATATAAACATTTAACTTTTAGTGGAAAGTCAGTAGTTTGTGTCATTCCCCTAAACAGAATATTTTCTTCCCAAACTTTAAATCCAGGCCTAAACGGACACTGTACAGTAAAAAGTATGGAGTGGACCTCATCAGATACACACATGCTGCCAATACAGTCGTCTACAGCTCCAACAAAATTGATGGTATGTTGTTTTATTCATTTAAGAACTTGTGTGTTGTGTTGTTGTTCAGTGTGACTTTCTGCTTGTCATATTGATAATCCTCTGGTTAGTAATGCTCCCCCCGCAATATGTTTAGTGCTCTTTCCCCTGTTTGTGATTGTATTGTTTGTTTTTTCCCAGTTAAGAGTATAAAGGGTAAGTATAATCAAGCTCGCTGTCGTCCTTGTACTGACCGATTGTTCGGGGCTCCCTGACTGTGCCCTCTCTGGCTTGAGGTAGTTGTTTGTACAGTTTGAGGGTCTGTGATTCTGCCCTTTCAAGGAGCTAACTGTACAGACTACTGCCTTGCCCAGGGTGGTGCCAACTCATCTAAAAGTCAACCTGGAGTTTCAGAACTGCTATAGTGGATCACACTTAGCTTTTTCAGTTTCACAGCCAGAGGTCGTAATAGAGCTTAATGTCGTCTGTTTTTGAATTTTATAAGAATGTGCAGTCTCTGTAACAGTATTAAAAACTTGCAGCTGTTTCTGACTTTTTTCACTTTTACTTGATTACAGACACTATACGGTACCTGTCTCTACACGACAATAAGTATATTCGTTACTTTCCCGGACACAATAAGAGGTGAGGATCATCAATACTGAGCTAAGGCTGCTTTTTTTGTCAATGGACTGTTCTGCTTAAAGGGGAATGGAAAATATTGTAGCGTAGCGTGCAGACACAATGTTTAGTACAAAATCTGCTCTTATTCTGCCATATTCTGTTCCATTTCTCTGCTTTCCAAAACTTGTAGAATAAGGCCTTTATATGTATGAACTGTGAGCTAAATGTCAGTCTGAACATTAGAAATTCCTTTGAGTCTTATGATGTTCCCTCCACTCTTCTTAATCATTTTACTTGTTTGGGTTTAATATTCTCCAGCAGTTATTATTATTTTGTACAACACAAAGTAAAGTATGCCAAATGTATGCAGAGACACAGATTTCTTCTCATTTATTCAATAATTAGTATTTGTAAGCTGTGCATATATTGAAAACTCAAGTTGATTTAGATAGCTGTGGAAATTTATTAATTACTGAGTTTAGTGGAGTGTGGATGAGCATATAAGGATTGTAGAGTAATAGAAAGTGTATTTATTCAAGACCTTTTAGAGTATGCATGTAAAACAATCCAGTAATTAAAGTTTTTTGTTTTAGAATGCCTTGAAGAACGGATTAAAATTTATTTATATATGTGCATTGTAATTTTACAGAGTTGTTGCACTCTCTATGTCCCCTGTTGATGACACGTTTATCTCTGGCTCCTTGGATAAAACGATTCGGCTATGGGATCTTCGCTCCCCAAACTGTCAGGTAAGCCTCATACCATTTTTTTTTAAATGTTTTGTTTGTTTTTGTTTTTTTTAGGCAAAAATAGGTGATTGTTTTCTATTGTATGTTCTATTAAAACTGTTCAAAATCCTCTGTGTGGTCACAGGGACTGATGCACCTTCAGGGGAAGCCAGTGTGCTCTTTTGATCCTGAGGGCCTGATCTTTGCTGCTGGAGTCAATTCTGAGATGGTCAAACTCTATGACCTACGTTCCTTTGACAAAGTAAGAAATATATATATATATATATATATATATATATATATATATATATATATATATATATATATATATATATATATATACTTTTTTATTCAAGCAGATTATCTCAAAATTATTTATTGTAATGTAAAACAAAGTGTGTTGACAGTAAAATTTATTTAAGATAAGAGATTTTAAGAATGTTTAAACAAGCAGCTCATTAGAAAATTAACTGCTCTTTAAGTTTCAGTGTTTTGTTCATTTTGCATTTGTTGATAAATTTGTATGTTTATGGGATATAGAATATATGTTTTTCTTTTTTCCTCCTCTTTAGGGACCTTTTGCTACGTTTAAGTTGCAGTATGAGCGCACATGTGAGTGGACTGGCCTGAAGTTCAGCAATGATGGCAAACTCATCCTGGTCTCCAGCAATGGAGGAACACTCAGACTGCTTGATGCATTCAAAGGAGCTATACTACATTCATTTGGGGTGCGTACCGCAGACTTTAGCTTCTGCCTCAACTGACCCAACCTAATCCATTAAATTACTGCTTTCAGAAGTGCGTTATTTTCTCAATGAGTTCTGTTTTGGAGAGTATTGGAAATGGTGATACTAGATAATAGTGCCTGAAGACACTGAGCTTTCAAGCCTGGCGCTGATCCCTGATTGATCCCTGATTGAAACACTTGGTGTGTTACCTCTTTGCTGCATCTGTAAAGTCCATTTGTGTGGTTTGCTTTTGTAGGGATACAACAACAGTAAAGGTGTAGTTCTGGAAGCTTCCTTCACCCCAGATTCTCAATTTGTCATGATTGGTAAGTTAACTATAGCCTACAATTTGTAGTATTTTAAAGTTGTTACTCTTGTTTGGAGGATTTGTCCTAGTATGGTCAGGGATGATATCACCATACACTATAAATATGTATTTATAATGGTTCTCCAGGTTCAGAGGATGGAAAGATCCACGTATGGAACGCAGAGAGTGGAATGAAGGTGGCGCTGTTGGATGGGAAACACACAGGGCCAGTCACCTGCCTACAGTTCAACCCCAAATTTATGACCTTTGCCAGTGCCTGTTCGAACATGGTAAGATGTTGCAACATATAAGACTTGGATGTCTTGAATAATAGCCATGATGATTTCAGAGTAATTTCAGAGTTTTCCTATTTTTGGCTTCAGTGATGTGCTCAAAAATTTGTTGACTGACTGTACTGCAGTCTCTTACCCTCAGTTGTTTTAGGTTGAATGTTTGACTTTTTGTATATAAATATATACAGAAAGCAAATCATCCAGACTGCACCCATCTTGTTATATGAAAATATTATATAAAAAATTGTGAGCAGTATAAGGTGTGTTGCTGTCAATCAAAAACAGTATAATTGTTGTGCCAAACATGTCTCGATTGCAACCAGTTCACTGTATAAGTTAAGTTTTAATTTATATCAAGCATTCCTTAAATCAAAGCATGAAAACTTCATAAAAATATAAAAGTTGTAAAAAAAAAAAAAAGCTCTTCTCTCTTATTTAATTAAACTAACAAATATCCTTTTCTTCTGCAGGCATTCTGGTTACCCACAATCGATGACTGAGGAGCTGAGGTCCTATTCACTTTTTTAGTTTCACTATTTGAACTACTCCAACAGAGGGCAGGCAACTCCCTCTTGCCTGTTGGAACATTGTGGGACTTGTGTACACTGTAAATATGTTGACCATGAGGTCAGGTTGTATTCTTTGTTCATTTTATACTTATTAAACAATGTTCTTTTGTAAATCTCTGTAATTTGTTTGTGATGTTTGCTTGCCTTTAAAAGTTTAAGCTGTGAAAAATGTCTGTAGAGTTTTTACAAAAAAAAAAAAAACTGAAATATGTAACTCCTACAGTCTGAAGAACTGTCTGTGAGACATCCTTCAATAAATGTGTATACAGCTTCTCCTGTTTAAATTGTTCAACAATCATATGGTGCTTTTTTTGCTAAGCCTGTACAACTGCCGAAACCTAACCCTGCCTGAATAAACGAGTGGTTGATGGTAGGTTTAGTGTTACGGTTCTGTACCCTTACAGTGATGTAATGACAGTGATATGGCATACTGTTACAGCTTTACATTCAAACCTTAAGTTCAAGCAGTGCACACTGTCAATCATTAGTTTAGAGCTGGGCTGTTTCTCGGCAGTTACGTCATAGAAGGCTGTTCCATACTGGAAGACCCTTTGTGAAAGAAACTCAAAGAAACTCAGGCAGCATATGGAGAGATTAAAAAAACATAACTTATTATTCATGGTCCTTGATTACACAGTTCATGTACAATGTGAAAAAAACAAGGAAATCACAAAAAATTGTGTGGGTAACTGAAGGCTGGAAAGGAGACATCAGCTGCATCCTCAAAATTGCTCAGAGTGTAGACTGCATTTCTTGCGTGTATACGAAAGGTCCTTCACTTAGGACCAGCCTACTATGATTTAATGGTTAAGAAATGCAGCCTAACTTAGCTGTAGTCTAGACTTAAAACTAAAACATTAGTGTTGTCTGTTTGCAAGATTGGAGAGCAGCGTAAGACTATACATTTGATGGTAAAAATGCTTTTAAATGTAATCTGGCATAAGAAACAACACTTTTTAACCCATTTGAAAACAACAGGTGGCATTAGAACTGAGGAATATAGTGGTAAACAGAGGACCCTTTTTTTCTTTTTCAGTTCTGCAGACAGTGAGATCATGGACTATATTTTTCAAATATTTATTTAGAATGCTAAAAGGAGGCTTGTTTCCTGTCTGGGACATTGGTACTAAAACTAGAAACTTGAATTAGGTACATAAGCATCATTGCATACAGTTCCTTATCCTAAAAGCGTATACCAACAAATTGTAGGGTTCTTAAAATTATTACATGTTCCAGTATTATTGCATACTTTGCTCAGGAAGGTAAGAAGCCCACCCACTTCTATTACCTCTGATGGTATGCACCCAATAAGAATTAAGTCTATTTTTAAGGCTATTCAGTGTGGGTTGCACTTTAATCTCTCTTTCCACAAGAGGGTGTAAAATTCCTTCTCTTCTGCTCAGTAAAAGGTCTACTTTTGGGAAGCGTCCCTCCTGGTGAGAGATTGGTATCTGCTAGACATTCCTCTACGATGCACTTTGAGAGAAGTCCATTTGACTGGACTTATGAAACCATATTGACTTTAAAAAAAACCTAGAGAATTGTTGGTCTGGATTTTGTATAGAGGCCTCATATTGAGTGCTTAATCCTCCCTTTGCTTTGGAGCAATACACTGCCCCAACTGCTGGTGAGATGATCTGGAGAGCCATCGCATGCAACAGTCGATCACCCCTTATAGTGATAAGAGGGACACTAACAGCTCAGCATTATGTGCAGGACACCCTTTGGCTACATGTATTGACAGGGCTTCCAACTGTTATTTTTCAGCAGGATAATGCTCACCCACACACTGCAAGGGTTTCCCAGGAGTGTGTTACTAAACTTCCTTCAAAAAAATTTGATTGAAACAACTTCTTTTTTTTTTTTTTCTTCTTTTTTTTTTTTTTTTTTTACCCATTTTCTAATTTCTCATTATTTACACAGCCAAATACCCAACCCACTCATTAGGACTTCCCCTATCACCAGTAGTATCCCAACACCATGAGAGTGAAGACTAGCACATGCCTTCTGCGACACATGTGAAGTCAGCCACCATCTCTTTTTGAACTGCTGCTGATGCAGCATTGCATAGTCTCACAGCACGCTCGGAGGAAAGCACAGCGACTCGGTTCCGATACATCAGCTCACAGACGCCTTGTGTTGCTGACATCACCCTGTGGAGTGATGTGGGGAGAGAGCGCCATCTACCCACCCAGAGAGAGCAAGGCCTTTTCTCTCTAGGCTCTGGTAGCTGTTGGCAAGCTACATGAACAGGATTCGAACCAGTAATCTCCTGATCAAAGTGGCAGAGCTTAGCCCGCTGAACCACTCGGACCTGGAAACACAACTGCTTCTTAATTCACCAGTTTTTGTCAATGAGTGTATGAGCACAAGCATGCTCTTTGTGAATTCTGAGTCATTTCTGTTGTAACACAAACTAACGTCACACCATGCTGCTGGTGTTTGTTGGAGAACACTGGCTCAGTGTGCTCCAGGCTTTCAGCAGGGTTCACTCATTTGCATTCCGAGGTAATCTTAGGATGTGCTGAGCTTGCCCAGCTGAGGCCTTGGCTTCAGGAGAAAGAGAGATGGGCTGCTTTAGTGGATCCCAGGTGAGTGTTCAGCCTTACGTCTCTCGATGGCTCCCTGTGTGAAAAACTGTGGTGATGGTGGTGGGGGAAGGGGAGCTGTTACCGAAGGCCAGCACACCGAGCCTGTGGCTGCTAAATTTGGGGCAAGTGGGATCGGGTTCCTTCAGCAGGCACACACAATCCTGCCCTAGTTACAGGACCTCTCTCTCCCTTACACACACACACACACACACTCTCTCACATAGGTCTCACATGTTGTCTTGTCTTAAAAGGTGCAATCACCCCAGCTCTCTTGCTTCATACTGTTACCTCAAGTCCTTATCCTGCCCTTGGAAAGTTTTGATCTAGTCTGTACCTTTGCTTTAGGAAGTCACTAGTGCAGAAGTGAAGATCCTCCAGGTGACCCTCATCTGCCTCTACTTCAGGCTTCAGCTTTTTACCCCCAGACTGAGCGCTCCTGGGCGGGTAGACACGCTGACCCGCCATGTTTCTGGTACTGGTGGTGACGGATGAGCTGAGACAGTTCCTGGTAAAGGCGAGGAGTGGGACAGGCCGCCTCATCCAGGTGCTGATCCGGAACGGTGAGTGAACTACAGCTAGAGAGAGAGAGACTGTTACAGAGGAAGCTATCAATTTGCGTGATAACATAATAATAATAATGATAATAATAAAAGTACAATACAGTAGTGATTATAATTTTTTGTATGTTTTTTTAGTTACCAGCAGTTAGTTTGGTTTAAAAACAAGCATGTGTTTGTTCCTTTAACCTTTCTTTAAACTTTTACCTGATCCCACACTCTCACAACTAGCCTACATAACTTATATGAATTCTTTATCCAATAAAAACAATGAACATAATCTATTGCATAAAAACATAATTTTATTTTTATCCATTATTACAAGTCAGGGACTGGCCTTTAAACTTTGGAAAAAATTGGCAATGAATTGACCAATAATAATAATTTAAGTAAAATAACATTATACATTTTAACTTTTCTGTTTTGAAGTGACTATTTTGTAGAAATAAATGATGTAATCTTTATAATATGTAAAGCCTAAATAAAAATAGAAACAATACCTTTAATGTTTAATGAGTTGCAATAATAAAATAAAAAAATTGAATGTTAACAAATTAAATATATCTAACTTATTAATTTTTTTTTTTTAATGTAATCAAATTAAATCATGAAAAAAAAAAAGTCTGATAAGGGAGAATAGAGCACAGTAAAAGAGCAGCACATGATAAATCAGAGAGTGATTTTATATTGGAGTGTTACAGGGTTTGAAAGCCGGAGCACTGAATGACCGGTCGTCCTGTGAAAAAAGCCGGCTGGTGCCAGAGGACCTCATAGTGTGAGGGGTTGGGGCGGAGGGGGGAGCTGTTATGGGGATGAACGAGTTCAGTAAGTAAGGTATGCAGGGTCGACACCAGGAAGGGCTTCAAATGGTAGGAGTAGAGGTTTGTACTTGATACTGGAGGATAAATGGGAACTGGTGAAGCTGTTATAAGATCTGCATGGTGTGTGTAGATTAATTTGTTTTGAATAAATTTTAGTATCCTCTGATGTTAAGCTCAACCATACGTTTTACTTTTTGTAGCCGAGACTTTTCTTAAAGTGAATCTAATCTTTAAAGTGGTTTAAATGGGAATCTAAGACCTCCAGTACAGTGATAACAGATCTCTGAGCCAAAAGTGCCTATGGTGACTGAGCTAAACTGGAGAGAAGCCTAAATTTAAATGGACTGAAATAGAAGTAAATAAATTACAATAAAAGCCTCTTGACTTGAAAATAAAATACAATTAAGTTTAATTAAGATTAAGTAAAATAGGGACTAGATAAACAATAGAAATAGTAAAGATCAAATAAAACCAAGAACAATTGAGTTAATTCAACATGACTGCTACTTTTGTCCAAACCCAAATCGTTTGCTGATGTTTGATCTAAATGTGTCCTTGAGTTACAGCTTTTCAGTAAACGTGACACAGCACCAGCACACACACACTGTCCCTTTGAAAAGTTCAATATTAGTAAATGGACTCCAGGATTGAACAACAGTAACCTGCATATCATTATTGCTTTCATGCAAAATCCTCATATCTCCAAAATATAAATTTTACAGAAGACTTTTAATGAAAGTAAATATGAAACAATTTCCAGGTAATGAGCCTCATTAGTTAGGAACATGGATGTATATTCATTGCTTATTTGTTTACATTTAACATTTAATGATCTATTATTCAATTAATTTCAAAATGTTACACACTTTGCATTGTATACAGGTATGGAATTTCACTTTCTGTGAGGTTTGAGTTTTAACATGGCTGAGATGAAGTAATACAGAGGAAGGGGAAAATATATTTCACAATGTATTTTGGTCTGAGTGAACACTAGTAAAGTCATGTGGTGATGCATCAGTTGATTTGGAAGGTGATTGGCTCATAAGGAATTCACTCTATACAGAAGTGTTTGTAGCCTGACAGATTGACTGATCTGTGTTGCAATGTGAGTGACTCTGCGTGTGCTTGTGTGTGCTGTGTGTTTGTGTGTGTGTGTGTGTGTGTGTGTGTGTGTGTGTGTGTTTGTGTGTGTGTGTGTGTGTGTTTGTGTGGTTTCCACTGTCCAGTGAAATGTTAGCCTACTATCAGATGACATGACTCGGATGCTCAGCCAGAACAGGACAGAACAGACAATTACATCTGAGTGAGCTCAGCTTACCTGAGTCATTTCTGTTTATGTGAGTTTAATACTTTCGTGACTGTTTCCCAAAATCCTCCTTAGTCCCCTGCTTTAGATTACGAAGTGAAGTTTTAAGTAGTTAATTATTAATTATATATGTAGACTCTGCATCTGCACTGATACCACAAAAGTGGCATTAGGTAAATGTTTATTATAAAGACTAAAATAACTGGTATTGCAACACTCATCATTTTTCCAAGTTTCCAAAATCCTTAGCCTTACGAATGTTTTGGAAACCTCACCCCTGATACTCATGAGGCATGAAGTGACCTGGGGTAGAGGGGTCACAGTCTTGCGAATGGCCAATCAGAGTAAAACAAATGAAATTTCTGAAGCCAGTAGTGATGTTATTAAGGCTGATCTTCTTGACTAGTTTCTTGTCCCTGCTTCTCACATGCTAGTCAAACAGAGTGTAAAGGGGTAAAATGTCTTTCTGACAGGATGCCAGACAGAGTGTCAGACTTTTGCATTATCATATTGCACACACTTTGCTAGTCAGACATTTAATTCAATGCTATCAGATGACTGGCTGCTGAAGTAGGAAAAGCCCAAAACAGGGCACTATCCTTTGTGTAATGCACTATTTTGTAAGTGTGCTACTATACAAAGGCAGTTGAAACATATACGGTGTGGAATGATTATATTTTTTTATTAATGTATTATTTACGTGCTGCTTGAAATATGTAATATAATAGAATAGAATAGAATATATCAAGATACTATGGCTTTTGGCCCACAAAATTGTGATTTTTAAGATATTTCAGACTAAAAAAAGTTCCTTTTTTAAAGATTTGTTTTTCAAAAACTATTTGCATTACCTTGATATTTTACCATAACAGAGTGAACAGATTGAGCTTTGCCTCAGCATTATGAGAAATATTCATTTAAATTAATATTCTTAATTGGTGATTATTAAGTGTCTTCATAGTATGAAGATTTTAATGTTTTCTTTTTAAAGGGACAGGATTATCTCAGGATTACAGGAAGTGTAGTACATTTCTGAACATGTTTAAATAGCTTGATCTGTTTTATGAAAATTATTAAATTAATAATCTAATTAAATGAATAATTGACTAAATATTTTTTTGATAATTTTGGCAAAAACCCACCCCCACATAAAAAACAGTATAAAAATGTATAAAATTGTATAAAATACATTATAATAATATATGCATTATATTAATATCGACCCCCTTTAAAAGATCAATTGAGAAAAGAAGTTAGTTAATGATCTGGTGTTGCTGCAGTTGGTCAGGTCTAGGTTCAGCAACAGTATATGCTGAAAGAATGAGGTCAGCTGACTACCTGAATATTCTGAATATAGATCAGGTTATTCCATCAATAGATTTTTTCTTCCCTGATGACATGGGCATATTCCAAGATGATAATGTCAGGATTCATGGGGCTGGAATAGTGAAAGAGTGGTTCAGGGAGCATGAGATCATTATTTTCACACATGGATTGTTTACCACAGAGTCCAGACCTTAACCCCATTGAGAATCTTTGGGATGTGCTGGAGAAGACTCTACCATCATCAATGCTGCAAGATCTTGGTGAAAAATTAATGAAACACTGGATTGAAATAAATCTTGTGACATTGCAGAAGCTTATCGAAACAATGCCACAGTGAATGTGTGCTGCCATCAAGCTAACTCGTGTAACACAAGCATACAGAATAATTTACTGGAATTATGAAATGTGTTCTATTTTTTATAGTGCTCCTGATTTCCCAGTGCATGGAATTTAGGTTAAGGGATGCAGAATCACAGGTCTATGGGTTTATTAAATCAAGAGGGTATTAGAGTAAAATCAATGTTGATTTATATTTATTTAAAGATCTAAAAATATTTTATACCAAATAATTTAGCTAATAATATTCTGGTAATCCCTTTTATACAGTTTGCCGCATTATTAAGTGCAACTTCCAGATTGAAATATGGGAAAACATTAAAAATGTATATGTTGTAGGGCAGCAATGATATGTTAGTTACTGGTTTATATGTAGTCATTTAAATGTTATTTTTCTTCAATGCTTACTTTTTTCAGATGTCTAAGATGTTAGTTCAGTATTGTGTATTCAGGTGATTGTTGTAAACACACTATTTGGGCCTTCACTTCAGACTCTCTGTCTAGATTTTGTGTGTGTGTGTGTGTGTGTGTGTCTGGGCTTGTTTTGGTTGTCTCCTGACCGTTGCATGTGGGTGAGTGGGCTGCTATTTGGATGGAGATATTTTCAGCGTGATTCAGTCAGGGAAGCTTCTGGCCAAAGTGGTCATAAGTCTTACAACTGGCCGAGCTCATCGGTCACATGCTTATCTGGTAGCTGATTGGCTGGAGACAGGGGGACGTCAGGGGCGACTGTTGTTTGGGGTCCATATTCCAGCACTTTGGTAAACAGTGACACAGGAAGTATGCTAGTCATTCTGAGCACCTTGGATTAGTCTTTTTTTATAGCAAATACTGTTTGTCATATGTGTGTGGATTCGTGTGGATCAAATTCTATATGTGTGTAGGTTAGTCTGCATGTGTGTGTAGTCGAGTGAATGGCTGATGGAAAGAATGCATCTGTGCTGATAGGCAGAATGCGTGCAGGCCTAGAATAGCAGTTGCTGCAAAAGACAGTCAGGAAATCCCCCACCAAGGTCATATTGGTGCGTGTGTGTGTTCATGATGTGCACACTATTGACACATCTTGTCCTCATTTAGAGGCTATTTCGGTGAAGTGTAAATTCTCGCAATCAATCGACACAATTTTCAGATGCTTTAAGTCATCGGGCCTCGACAACAGCAGCACTGGTCTGATGCAACATCATAACATGTGAAGTCAGGTTGTTTTCAAACTGCTGCTTAGTCTTTAAACAGGGACAAATAAGACCAAATTAAAGGAAAAGTCTTATGATAGAAGGGTTTATAGAGTGGCATAAAGTACTTTAATTCTAAAACATTAATTCAGTTGCAAACTGAATAAAAACAGGATAATAGTTTTTTTTTTTAAATACAATGTATCCAAACCATTACAGTCATTAACAGAAGTAAAGCTGAATAATTTGGTCTTTATTTAACAGCTATTAACAATAGAGTGAATGGAAGTGAATGGAAGTTGAGAATTATTTGTTAATATTATCTGTCTTCCCTTCTTCCTTCCCAGCTAAATGAAAACATTACAAGAACATTTAGCAGTATTTTAAGAAAAACTTCCAGGAATGATAGACTGTAATTTAGCAGAAATAATATCCCAGGAACATTCTGATAATGTGTGATGTAAAACGTTATTATAACATTTTCCCCCACAACATTCCCAGCTAGATGAATACTAACAGTATGAAAGACATTGACATTGAAGTGACGTTACCAGAATGCTTAAAATGTTAAATAGCAACATTCTAAGAACGTCCAGAACACTTGACAGATTGATCCACTCTATTGGATAAAAGCTTCTGCTAAATGTAATGTAATGTGAATATTGAAAGCTCTAATAGAGTTAATTGTAACTTACAGAAGCGTTCTACTAACTGAACATTGTTAGCTGGGTCCCTGCCTATCCCCTAAAGCAGGGGTTTCTCCTGTAGTTAAGGGTACTATAAAATAAGAGTGTTCTTCTATAACATGTTTTGATATGCCCTTGAATTTGTTGTTTTCTTAATGATAGAATAATCAATGTATGTATTCAGGCCCTTAGTCAACAAAACAGCCCCAAACCCTGATGCTTCCTCCACCATGCTTCACAGTTGGTGTGTTGAAGTGTTTTTTTTTTTTCAGAGAACAACAAAAACTTCAACATTTGCCAAATCTGTCCTTAGAACTTTTCTAAAAGCACTGTATAACATCCAGGCGGTCTGGGCTAAAGTGGCTTCCTTTGTAGCATTTTTAAAATAATGAAGAATCAATATAGGTTTCTGTATTTTTTAGCCGATACCCTTAAGCTCTTTTCTATAACCTCTTTTCAGGATTTCCTGTTGGACTCTTGGTCATGAGCAGTTTAACTCTCTGGATATTAATAGTTTAGTTAAACTGCGTTTGTCTATAATTGTAAACATATTTAAAATATAAGACAGAGTTGAGGTGTATTCAGAAAAACGTATAGCTATAAACAGCCACTCTGAGCCACTGTATTATCGTACCATTCCCATCTGTGACTGTTCACACATTCGCACCTACCATGATATAATAAGTGTAATATAATGTAGCAGTTAAATTCTGTTAGAATGTTAATAATAGATTATTATATTATTATATTACTCTTATATATAAGACATACGTCAGCTGTGTTACAGTACATTTGGACTTGGCTGCAGACATCAGCTTTCTCAGATGTTAATGGTTCTGGACACATGCACAACTTTTACATACGATATTAAATATATTTTAAATTAATATATAGTTTACTGTTCAGCAGAAGCACAATAGCAACATTTTTTAAAAACACAAATTACAATCACAATTAAATTTCAGTTGCAACTGTATCTGAGTGGCTGCTCACAGACTGAAAACAACAGGGTACAGGAGCTAGATATGATATAAAAAATAAAAACTTTTAATAGCTCTGTCAGCATCATGCTTATTGAGGTTACAGAGACTGCAGGAGTTAATTAGTGCCTGCAGACAACTTGTGCACATGTGCACACATACGATCTGTGTGCAGAGTGTAAAACGAGACAGAGCACATGAATCAGCTGTAAGATCTAGTATACGATGTCACTGTTGATGTGATAATCCATGACACATGATTTGGAGTGTGGGCCTGCTGCCACTGCTGAAAAAATCCTAATGTTTGGGGAAACACTGCAATATATTTTAAACAAAATTATCCCCATTTTTTGTCATTTTCAGATGCATTATTATTATTTTTTTTTTTTATCTTATAGCCTGTGTTAAATTAAACAAGCTCATAGTTAATCATGTTTACATGAAAATTGGAACTATATGGTAATGGTGCACTGCCTTTAACAGACAGACTAGCTTTTCTGTCATTACCACTCAATACCACAGCTGAGTCACATTTATGTAAAATTCTGTAATATTATTTGTAATATCATACCAGTCTAATCTCAAATGTTCAGTGATGATTTTCTGAGGAATACATTTTTTGCTTTTTAAATTATTCTTTTAAAAAATGTATACTTTAATATGTCAATGTAAGAATATACAGCTATGAAAATTAAGAAAATTAAGAGACCACTTTAGTTTCTAAATCATTTTTAGAATTTAATTTTGCTATTTATAGGTATATGTTTGAGTAAAATAAAAAAGAAAAAATCTATAAAATATAGAAAACATTTCTCCAAAATTCCAAATAAAAAACTGTCATTTAGAGCACTTATTTGCAAAAAAATAAGAAATGGCTGAAATAACAAAAAGATGCAGAGCTTTTAGACCTCAAATCATGCAAAGAAAACAAGTTTTATATCAAGTTATATATATTTGGTGGAATAACCCTGTTTTTTAATCACAGTTTTCATGAATCTTGGCATATTCTCCTCCACCAGTCTTATACACTGTTTTTGGAGAACTTTGTGCCTTTACTCCTGGTGCAAAAATTCAAGCAGTTCAGTTTGGGTTGATGGCTTTTGATCCTTCATCTTCCTCTTGATTATATTCCAGAGGTTTTTAATTTGGTAAAATCAAAGAAACTCATGATTTTTAAGTGGTCTGTTGTGCTGTGTGTGTGATATGAGCTGTTCTGTGTGTTTCAGAGCAGCTGGTGCTGGGGGCGTACCGAGAACCGTCTCAGTCCTGGGAGAAAGATTATGACAACTTCCTGCTTCCTCTGCTGGACCCTCAGGAGCCCTGCTACATTCTCTATCGCCTCGACTCCCAGAATGCACAGGGCTATGAGTGGCTCTTCATTTCGTGGTCACCTGACCAGTCTCCAGTGTGTAATGCATCTATGTATAAACTAAATAAACACACATTAAAAAACCTTTTTCATAAAAAAAATAAAATATCTCTACTGAACTAAAGTTCTTTGTTCTCTCGCTCTTCGTAGGTCAGACAGAAGATGCTGTATGCTGCCACTCGTGCAACAGTGAAGAAAGAATTTGGAGGAGGCCACGTCAAAGATGAACTTTTTGGCAATGTGGAGGTATCTGCAAAGATTTAATTGCCTTAAAAATGCATAAAATTATCTACCAATTTTATGGGAGCAGTGGGGTAGACTCATGACTTTCTAGGCATTCAGCGAGGACAGTGTTAGTGTGGCTTTATTATTTTAAAAAATATCTGAAAACAGCCTTTGTCTTTTACTGTGCCTTTAAGAATGATATAGAATAAGCAAGCACAATGGTCCAGTGGGCTAATTGCTGCCACTATGTTTGGGAGATCACTGACTGGAGTCCTAATGAGTGAGTTGGGTAATGGGCCGTGTAAATTTGGGGAGAAAATGTGAAAAATGTGAAATAAAATGATAAAAAAAAAGGTTTTTAGTAGCTGTCCTGCATTGTGCCTCATTTAAAAGGCACACAAAAGTTAACAGTATTTATACATTACTTTAAACTTCGGTGTCCTATAGTAAAGGCACTTTAAAACAGCATTATTTTGCATGTTTACCTTAAAATAACAGCTTCAAAATCATGTTAATTCTGCATTAAACTGTAGTAGGGAAGAAAAAGCAGTTAATCAAAGCTCAGTACCTCAAGGACTTCTTTAAGTTGGAGAACCATTCCAGGTTCTACCTCAGGAAGTCGACTAAGAGAATCAGCCAGGAGTGGGAAAAGTTGTCGTCAAAGCAAAATATGCTGCTTTATAGAATCCAAAGTACAAAATGTATTTTGGCTTGTTTAACACTTTTTTGTTTGCATATCTGTTCTTTCATAGTTTTGATGTATCTAATGTTAATCTACAGTTGGAATTTAATACGTAATTAAATCAGTAAATAAGTAAATAGATCAGAATAAGCAATACTGATTGGGACTACATCAAAACACATAAAAACATTACATTTCAAATCTCTCAATATGGTTTAAGTACATTTGAATAGTTACTTATTGTTGTGTACTTATTTTGTCGTGTTTGATATTAATTTCCATTAGGATGATGTGAGTCTACAGGGTTACCTGCGGCATGTGTCCTCCAGCTCAGGCCCTGCTCCTCTCACAGCTGCTGAACAAGAGCTGCAACGAATCAAAATCACTGAGGTTAAAATCCCTTTTCCTCTTTCAGGACACACTAACACAAGACACATCACATAACCACATAATAATTACTGTATTCCTTCAGCAAAACATGTTAAATATTTGATAATATTAAAATTAAAAAACAAAATAACATTAATATCGTAACACATTTAACACATTTAATATTTTAACATATTTATAGACCATTTAGATTGTAATATTTTCAATATTCTGTCTTTACAGGGCATGGTTAAGCAGGTGAGTGTCTGTTAAGTCCTGAATGGGCTTTGATACTGTGTGTGGCTTCAGTTCTCTTCATGTACTCTCCAGTGTAAATGATGTTGCAGTGTATGAAAAGATGCTCTTAGTAATACTTCATATAGAGTTAAGGCAGGACACATTGACATAAGCACATTTCAAAAAAAAAAATTCATATTCTCTGTTTAATGTGCTGAGAAACTTCAGTAATAGTAAATGACAAATACACCATAGACCATGCAATCAGTTCAGTAGCTTAATTCACTGATCAATACTAAAGCCCACTGCTGGCAGGTAGAAGGAGGCATGATTTGTCTGCGTTTTTCTGTTTCTGTTTCTGGTATTAGTATATCAAAGGTGTTACATTTCTTAAATTATGTCTTTATATAAAAAAACATATTCTGTTGAAATATAATAAAATCCTAATCTTAAAATATTTTAATAGAATAGTTGTGTTAAGTTCAATTCAGTTTAATTCAGTTTTATTCTCATAATATAGGGTTGTACAGTACAACAAAACTGTCACGCAGGCCAAACCAAGGACAGACACTCGCAGATACCAAATGCACAATTTATTAACAAGGACACTAGGCTTACAGGGGTAGTTGGGGACAGGCAGGGTAGTCAGTAACAGAAACACAGCAAAAAAACCTCATACCAGAGCGTGAAAGGCAAAATGGGGTCATTCACAGGGAATCCAACAGGAAAAAAGGGCAAGGCAAAAAAAAAAAAAAAGTAGTGACAAATACAAAATTTAACAAAGGCAAAAACAAATAAAGCACGTTGTAGAAGTGCTAGCTAACTAGATTCAATACTCGGAAATAAACTAAGGACACTGAGGGGTGATTATACTAAACAGACCAGGTGTGTACAATCAGATGCTGGGAAAGCAGGAATGCTGTAGCGTTCGGTGTGGGTGCATGCTGGGAATTGGAGTCTTTGTTGTGTGAATCAGTGTCCAGAGCAGGCAGACTGACAGAAACACTGCAATCCAATGCAGTAAAAAAAATAAAGGACATAGTGGTGCATGAAAAACAGACGAAACATAAAATAAATAGGATAAGCAATAAATACAAGACAATCAAAAAAACCCACTATAAATACAAATATGTACATGTGCTAATGTGTTGTGATTTGGTGCAAACTTAGTTACTATAGTAATAAAAAAACTGTAATGAATATGTAGTCTGTTGATTACAGTTGGGTGTATGTGTGTATTAATGCCAGAGTACAGTATGTTCAAGAGTACTATGTTGAGATAGATCAGATCTGGTGTTGGAAACAGAACAGCATATGTCATGTTAACAGTGTGAACAGTGCATGTAATGAGTATAGCAGCAGGTAGCAGCAGTGTTTAGTTCGAGACTATTTAAGTACAGCAACTTAAGCACAGCTAAACAAAGGTTTTGTGCCTTGAAAAACAGCACATTTGTGAACAATATTTCCAAGATCAAAATCAGAGAAATATGTCATGTTTTCCAGACATTCTGGAACTCATTATGTGTATTCATAATGTGTATTCCTATCTACTGTAAAAAAAAAAAAAAAAAAAAACTATGCATCACTGCTTGATTCATTTAGACTGGAATGTGAGCACAGACAGCACAGCACTGTTTCAGCTTTCATATTCTACCATGTTTAAAAATCAGCATGTCTCCCAGTCATTTCATTTATGATATTTGTATGTGTGTCTCCCCTGCAGGTGAAAACTGAGATCAATGTGGAAACTAAGCATCAGACTGTGCAGGGCCTGGCCTTTCCCCTACAGGCAGAGGCCAAGCGTGCTCTACAGCAGCTGAAGGAGAGACGCATTAACTACATCCAGCTGGTAAAACCACAGCACACACTAACACACTTTCTAGGAAACTACTAGAAAATAAAAGAAAACAACTGATATGATCATCTTGTCCAATACTGATCATACTCTATTAGTTTACAATGGTCAAGAATAATAACACACTCCATTGGTTTATATAAAAAGTGCATTACTGGCTGTTGTTATTATTGTCTTTTTTACTTATACAGAGCTTTATATATCAAAATGACATACATCTTAAAATTAGTAACATCAGCCTACTGACCTCAACTCACAACACAAACAGCTTTTGTCTGGATGGGATGTCTGGTATGTGTTCATGTGATTGTCAGGCAGGAATCTGACCCAGAGCCTGACGTTGTTATGTATGTTATGATGCAGTTATAAATAGCATCACATTCCTCAAATATATTTTTGTTTGGTTAAAGATATAATCCTATAAATTTACATCAGGAAGTTTATTATTCAGTTACTTCCTACAGTTATTCTGAAATTATAGGAATAAAGGATTGAAAACTGAGCATTCATATTCTTACAGCTACTTAACATATTGTGCATTGGTTCTTTAGTGAAAGGGTCTCCATTAAAACCTGTACATATATTTATATATTAGTTGGTTTCAAGTATAAATAAAATAAAAAAAAAACACACAATTCGTTCACTTCTTTCTATATTGAAAAAATATCTGTAAAATGCATTTACAAATACACTTGAAGCTTGCACTGATATTGTTTGAAATTGATTACGACAGTATGTAAAGAGGCGTTGCTGACTTAACATGACACATTTGCTAGTCCTCACCCACCTCATGCAGCAAAATTATAAAAATACATTAAAAAAAAAAATTATTTATTCACTATCTATGGGATATTTCTGTGTATATTTCAAATAGTTCCAGTCCCACATTGACTTATATTTTAGACGTGGGATGCAATCAATGCATTTCAAGTAATCTGTCAAATGAATGCATTATTTCTTCTATGATTAAAATAATCGAAATAACTCATTAAAAAAAATTAACGGTGATTATTCACCTTTCTTGGATCTCTTTGCCCCAGCGCAACAGTTTCAGTCACTATAACATGAAACAGCTCTTCTTAGCCACCTAATGGCACATTTTGTCACTTGCAGGTAACATAAAACAAAATAAGCGAGCGGCATTGAACTCTGAAAGCAAATACTATCTCAGCAAAAAGTGCTGATTGTGATGAATCAATCAAAGAGCATGTCATTCATTAGATATATTGTTTAATCACTTCATAGCGCTAAATTAAATATAAATATTGTGTGTGTGTGCATATTGCATCAGAGGTTGGACACAGAGAAGGAGACGATTGAGCTGGTTCACACTCGGCCCACAGAGACACACGACCTGCCCTGCAGAGTCCCCACAGACACGCCCCGCTACCACTTCTTCCTCTACAAGCACGCCCATGAGGGAGCCTACATGGAGTCTGTGGGTACGAACCTGAGCTCTATCTTATTTTCAACTACCATTTAAAAGTCTGGAATCAGTATTTTCAAATATAAAAGAAACGTATACAAAAAAATAGAAATAAGTGTGCCTGGAATGATTATATGAATCTAAAATAACCTCTCTCTCTCTCGCTTTCTCTCTCTCTCATGCTCTGATCTCAGTGTTTATCTACTCGATGCCGGGCTACAGCTGCAGTGTTAAGGAGAGGATGCTGTATTCCAGCTGTAAGAGTCGGCTGCTGGACGAGGTGGAGCGAGACTACCACATAGAGGTGGTCAAAAAGGTACGAACCGTCTGTCTTTACTCTGATCAATGTGTACTTCAGTAATACTAAGGTGTTTAAAACCTCCAGCAGCACTGCTGCTGCAGTGGTCCTAAGGGGTCCTGACCACTGACGACCTGAGTGAAAGGAAGATAATAAAGTATGCAGAGAACCATGTGGACTATTTGCTCAGTGGAGCTGGAAAAAAAACAGGTGTAGAAACAAGGAGGTGGTCATAATGTTATGCTTAATTGGTGTAATTTACAATGGCCTAAACTCTAGTAGTTTTAGATAAACAGGGCTTTACCTACTAATATAACAGTGATAACTGTTTTTAGTGTCTCTTATACTCAAACAGCGTTTATATCCTACAAAAAAACATAATCATAAAATTAGTAATGTTAGCCTACTCACCTTAACTCAACACAAATCATAGAAAATATCAATGGGAAACAATTAGCAAATCAACCATAAAAAAGTTAAGAGAACAGAATGAGTTCAGAATAAATCAAACAAGGTAAGATCAGAGAGGAAATAGAAAAATAAACAGTGGAGAACCTCACTGATAAGTATGTATTCCTACTGTCAACACAGCAAATGCACCCTGTACTCTATTCATAGTGAAAAAGCTTCCAATACAAAGTAACAAAGTAGCATGTCTCATCAAAGAGAGAAAGAGAGAGCACAGCTGTTCCTCCACTCCAGTCCTCAGTGCCCTCACTGAGTCATGTGAGCTAAATTTCGTACTAAAGTTTAGTCACGTGTAATTTGTGTGTGTTGGGACAAAATGTTTCCATGATAAAAGGAAATAATGAACAGTCTGTTTGAGTGGGAACATTTTCTGGCCCTCATGAGAAAAACTCTTGCCCCTTTCTAAAAATGGCCAAAGATTTCCAGTCACAGCTAGTCTTAGAGTACAGTACTAACAAAAACGAGCATGTATTTTTATCAATTTGAAAGAAATTGTTCCTTAGACAGGGATTAAGGGATTAAGCCTAATTTGTTACGGGATAGGGTGGTGTTGGATCCAAGTGCAGAGCAAAATGGTTGTTTGTTTTGGGATATTTATAATTATTTGATTACTCAATTGTTTCTGATATTTATAAATATGTTTTAATATTGTTTGTGTCAAAAGGGTGTGCTTGTGGAACTTGGTTTGTTTTTCCACAGAGGAAACTGGAAAATAGGTGGAAAACAAAACTCTGAAGAGGTGCACAAAAAAGGCGGGAAACAGAACAAAGGAAATGCCACAAAATGGCATGTACAACTGAAACACAGCTTTTTAGCTTCAAATAACTCAAACCAAAACACAATCAAACTCAAAACTTCTTTTCTTCTTTCTTTCTTTTATTTTCTTTTATTTTCTTCTGTCTTTCTTTCTTTCTTTTATTTTATTTTCTTACACCCTCTGTTACCGGTCACCCCTCTTTAAAGGTGCAACGAGAATGAGTGGTTTGACTGGGCTTTATATAGAGTGCTGCACAGGTGTCGCTGGTTGCCACTGATCACCGCTGGGGATTCTGGGACTTGGAGTTTCGGGACCCAATGCCACTTCTTTTTCCCCTCTGTTGCCCAGCTCCCCTGCTGGTGGCCAGTGGTGCAGCACTGCCCATCACATAATTGTAGACCATTTTTTCCTTGCAACAGAATTTCTCCACTCAAAATGCTCTGTAGTCCAAGACTAGGCTTAAACATTGTCTGGAAAACTGCCTTAAAATATTAAAGACTAAACAAATTAATTTAAGGAATAATTACAGTGATTACAGTTTAGTCTGTATGCTACTGAAGTACAGTAGGTCAGTGTAGCAGTGTAGACTTTTGTTTGATATAGTTTGGTGAAGGCCTGTCACGATAATGATGTATTTTTAATTTATCATTCATAATGTGTCTATGATCTTGATCATTTTTACTGAAAAAATTCTAATTTCCCAGTGTGTTCACTTAATGAGGCGAGTCCATTAATGTGAATGAGCTTATGTGAATGTATATTCCAATGTATATTCTAATGGCTGAATATTCTATACATTATTGTGATGATATGCATTGTGCTATTATATAATTATTATATTAGTGGCATACAATTATCTTTAAATGACAATGTGTCATCCAAAACAAATAGTTATCATGATACAGCTTTTGTGCTATGCGAGCCTAAAGTGGGACTGATTATGAATTAGGGGTGGGCGATATGGCACTAAAATAATTTCACGATATTTCATGGTATTATCGCGATAACAATACTTTTGCTGATATAATTTCAATAATTTCAAGAATACACTACTGCAACAAAATGAAAATTTCATTTTATTATTGCATACGATTTATGTCACACCCCTACCTGAGATATAAGTAAAATAAATGATACTGGACAAACATAATCTGTTTCTAGTAGATATATAATGGAAAATGAAAACAGTGTAAAAAAGGTAGTATCCTGATGTAATAATTGGGGGTGGGTGATATGCCAAGATATTTTTAGAGTATAATATCGTTCATGATTTTAAAAAATGTTGGCGATATTATCGCCTACGATATGATATGGCACACCCCTAGTATGAATATTATATAGTACCCAGATAAAATCTAAATAGTTGTGACAATATTTGACAGTGCTACTTTGACAATAATGTCAAATCTCACACAGTTTATTCCATTTGTGCTGTCAGCCCTCAGCAGCACTCAAACTATTAACAGTATTAATCCTATACTGATAATTAATGCTTCATCAAAATATTTTTTTTTGTTGTGCAGTATTTTTTACCCTTTTAAAGAACAGGTTTTATTGTGTGCCCACTGTAGTGGACAACAAAAATAACTGCTTACCACTATTACCAAGTTTTATACTTTAGGAAGTAACATATGTAGGTGACTTATTCACATACTTTCACTCGTTCACCAATTCAACCAATAAATTAATTATAACCAGACTCTTCCTAGATTATGTACTAAATATTTAAGGGTTTAATGGGCTGTGTAGACAAGTGATGAAGTGATCAAAGATAATAATACTCATGCGTTTGTATGTGTGTTTTTCTATGCAGTTGGAGATAGACAGCGGTGATGAGTTGACGGAGGAGTACCTGTATGATGAGGTTCATCCTAAGCAGCAAGCTCACAAGCAAGCCTTTGCCAAACCCCGCGGCCCTGCAGGCAAGAGAGGAAACAAACGGCTCATTAAAGGAGGAGGAGAAAACGGAGAGAATAGCTAGAGAGAGAGAGAGAGAGAGAGAACCGACGCAGATTGTTGTCTCTGTGAATCTGGAGCTGTTTGCTGAAGCAGAACAGCCTGTCAGCTTGTGAGGAACAGGCTGGAACAGGCTGCAATGTGGTTTCCTGTTGTTGTTGTTATTCTTTGTGATTGTGATTTTTTTGATTTGTACTTCTTTGGCTTGTGTTGATCTTGTATTGAAATGTCTTTTTTTGTGGCAGACTTTTGTGCACACATCAATGAGGAAAAGAGAAAACTCAGGAATTCATTGTGTCTCTGTGAACTGTCTGTCCACATACTGTCATTTATTCTGAGGGGGAGATACTGAAGTTGACAATCAAACACCCACACATACGGTCACAAATAATTGAGGATGGGTGACACCTACAGTTGGTGTCAAATCGCTGGTGAACAGCCAAGGGTTTTGATGTGTTTTGTGATATTTTCTTGATGTTTTCTATAAAAAAAGAGAAAATTTGTTTAAAGTGAAGACATAGAAATACTCTCTCGTACAAACATTACATTTCTCTCTCTCTCTCATACATACATACACACAAACTACACCCATATAACAGCCAAGTGAACAAATCACAATATCATTAGATCATTTGTGAGCTGACCAATTGGTTATAGAGTGGACACAGCAGCACTGAACATGTTGCGCTCCTGTTGGCAGATGGGCTTCTGAATTCAGCAGTGCATTAAGAGTGCATGAGTAAGATTACGGGCTGTTTTTAATATGTGCTACATGGCTGACTGCACACTGCCTGATTTGCTTTGCCATACACTAGCAGTACAGGCCTATTCATGTGTGCACATGCTCCAGCCATTCTCCTGCTGACTTCAGACGCACTCAGTGTCTTGTGTCAAACATCCTTTTGTGTGAATAGCTGTTACTAATAATCAGAGAATTCCAAATAAAATATTTATTTATTACTTTCCTGTCTGCTGGCTACTCCATTCAGTACTTTTTGACTGATGTAAAAATGAGTTTATAATTAAATGTGCTTAGGCGCTTGTGGCTGAATGCAGTCAAATCCTCACATAGGTGTTTATGGGACATTCCAGGATTTTGGTACATTTCGGGGGTGGTCACTTCTGAAAATTTGATCTTCAATTTGATCATTTTTAGTCATATTTATTAAACACAGGTAATAGACTATCAAAAAAGAATGATTCGTCAAGCTCAGGTATCAAAGCAGTTTTTTTATTAGATTATGCAATATATTTGGTAACTTACAGTAACAGGGTTGCGAGTAACAGGGTTGCAAACCTAAGTTGTGGTTTACCCAAGGAACAGATGCTAACTGTAAAATTTAGCTATGTATACAAGATCAAGGACAAACATGGTTATATAAGTATATAAAGAAAAAATTGACTCTACTCATTATTAGTCTTACAGTATGAGTAACAGGGTTGTGTTCACTGAGTGACACACACAACTTGGACAAACACATTTGGGAAAAAAAAAAACTTGAAAATTATTAGAGCACTTACTCTTGGTCTTGCTATGTGGGCAGAAAATGTCCTTGTGATGTCACTTCCTTTGTGCCAGTAGACTAATATTTTTAACTCTTTCTCTGCCAGCCAAAATTCCTTATGGTAACAGGGTTGTGCGCAAGTTGTGGGACACAAATTAAAAGCATAAAAACTGTAACATGCAATACAATGTAGACCAAAGAAGTTGTTTTCATAAGTAAAGGAGATGCATATCAACAATATACAAGAGGAAGTAATTTATTTAAAGCTTATTTTAATTGTTAAATTTGCCAAAGGAGTTGGTCACCCAATGTGTGGGACAAGAGAAAACGGCAATTTTTTGAGGTGGTCCAAAGGTATTCGATCTTTTGAATAATATCTAAGGAGCTTATTTTTCCACCATATTTACAGTTTGTCTTATAACAAGTACATTTTTCATTTAGATATTTTGGATATTTACATTTGAAATTTAAGTGGTGGGACAGGAAATGTCCCTAATACATCTAGATAAAGGCCTCCCCAAAAGTGTAAAGGCTGTTACTGTAAACATAAAAAAATATTTTTCAAGGATTTTTCAAAAGATGCCAGTGAAGAGACATTTTTGGTTCCAAGCGTAAACACTTCATAAGTATGAAAAAGTTTAATGTAAGTGGTTTTAAACACTCACAGCTGCTTTACAAAAACAGCTCCAGATGGAATCGAAAGTGGTTAATCTGTTATTTGTAACAGTGTGCAAAGGAGCAAAAGAACTCCCCTTTAATACCAGTCATTTCAGAGGAAATGCTACAAACTTCTTTTTTTATTTATTTGGTTGATATCAAGGGTTTTCCAGGTAAAGCAGGTGCACAATTTCTAAGAACTGATGGAAATCAGGATTAAATATGTGCACGATTCTGAAAATGAAACCTGAATTACATATGCATCATTTCCAGGCATGGTTGGAGATGAACTCTCCTGAGTTCAACAGGAAAAAAACAGTAGATGCTCACGCTAGTGAGCAGAGCTGATCTGAGTCTGAACTACACTAAAGCCAAAGTTTTGACAATTCTATGCAATAATTAATTATGCAAAAATCATTTTATAGAGCAGTGCTGTTTGATGTTTTTAGAACATTTGAAGAATAAAATGCAATGTTTTCTCTTTTTGTTAAACATTTCCTCAAAAAGTATAAACCTGTGCTTACTACTAATATTTACTTATTTAAAAAATAGGTGTTTAAAAAATTGAGACTCTTGATCATTTAAAACAGATCCTGTGTATGTGAATATGTCTCATATTTCTACTGAGAGAAAAAAAACTAAAAGTCAAAACGTTATGTAACTGATTAGGAAATGTATACATAAATAAATGTGACCCACCTCTGTTTTTAATACTAATACAGTTTGACCTCCAGATGGCAACCATCAAGCACGTTTTACGCATGCTCCGGGTTTCTTGCGTTGCCTGTCAGGGGAGCTGGAACTGATCACAGAGCGCTGCAGCTGCGTTATTTCTGCATTTTTAACTTTCAAAAGATTAAAAAATACAGTGTAGCACAAAGAAAGAATGGAAATAAATTCTAATTCAGAACATTACCTTAATATTTTGCAATTTTTCACTTTTTTAATTTTATTTTGACATTATTTTTTATTATTTACATTAACGTTACGAATAAGGAGCCAATAGAAATTATACAAAATAGCTGAGAATTAAACTTCCTACATTGACATTCAAGTCCTCTTAAAAGTCCTATTTCAGAATATAGAGCTCATAAGGGCGATTGTTTAAGTTCGGTGGGAAATAAAAGTAAAGGTTCGTTTATTATAACCGAAACAAAACCAGACAGATTATAAACAATGTGTAAGCAATTAGATTTTCTCTAACATCCTTATAGCATGTCCGGTTTTTACTCACGTGTAGATACGTGTAGATAGTTTTTGAACGCCCTTGCACTATTTAAGAATACAATTATAAGCTGTTTTACACCTAAAGAAGGCGGTCAATTGGATACCATTGAATTACCGACTACATATACTTTGTTGCAGCATTCATCGCGTAAAAGCGACATTTGTAACACAGCTACCCTGGCACACAGCAGTCCTTCAGCGTTGAAATGTGGTTAAAATATGGTGGAAGTAATGTTACTGGTGGAACATTTAATGTTAAATGTTAACGTTGAAAATGTAACTATCAATGTTAAATCAACATAATGTCCTCAACCTTCTGACCTTTGAATTAGCATTTTACATTTCACCACCACGATTGGATGGAGGGATGAAAAAGTGGTTTTACTTCCACTTGCAGTAATTCAGTATTTGCTTTTTAATTTAACACCAATTCTTCACCACCTGGGATTTTGTTCATATTCTATTAGTTTTACTGTTGCGTTTTTTGAGATCAGATGTTTAATCAGATTGGTAGTGGTGGGAAACATTCTTTATACTTAGCTTAATGTTGAACGTACGACATCGAAACAACGTTGCTATATCAACGTTGGTTCACTTTTCAAAACCAACATCAAATTCAACATTGACTTAACCATAACGTCAACGTTGATTTAACGTTGAAATTCCAGCTAGGAAGTTCACATAAGTCATTCTGTGAAATATGTATCTTTCATTATAGTCATCATTTTATCTAAAACAATCTTTTTTTTAATCTGAGACTAGTTTGAGTACTGTCTGGGAGTTATTTTACCTCACAGTTTTCTTTCGGTTCTCTGCTTCAGTAAAACCAGTAGTTGAGAAGTGGCAAGTTGACACAAAACCAGCATACGGAGTATTTTAAGTGTGTTTAAAAAAATAACTGAATTATGCATACACTTATCAAGCTTGACTTCCTTACAATGTTAGAGACAGAAAACAGTGGTTATAATGTCAACAAGGCAAAGATAGCAATTTTGTTTGTTATCCAAACAATCAGTCGAACTGAGTTTTATATATAATGTTGATACTGTTAAAATATGGGTAAGTCATGAACTTTTTTTTTTGAACTGCTGTTTTTTCTTTTATTGTTCTTCGTTTACTTCAGGAAGTAACTAAATGATTCATGTTTGAACAGAAAATATTTTAAGCCAAAACCTTGTATAAATGGTAAATATGGGCACACTGCTCACATCTGTGATTCTCTACAGACAAACTGGCCAGGGGTCGATTGGACTCATTTTATTAGGCCTGCCTTTAAAGCAAAAAAAAAAAAAAACTTTGCTGCTTACCTGATGAATAAACCATGCGTTATAGCACTTTTTCCAGCAGACATTTATTTCTGATTGAGCATGCAATTTAGAGCAGCAGAAAACACACTAACACACAGGTTACACATTACATGATAGATATAAAGAGAATGACCTGACATAAAAAAACACAGACTAGCTAGTTAACATTGTATGCCAGTAATATTTATAGTTAGGCGGTCAGTTATAATATTTGTTACAGAATTTAATAGTACTACTGTCTAACGCTTGCGTATTTCAGGCCCTCACTGGAAGTTCCTGCTTGAGCTTAAAAGTATAACGATTATGATATGATTTTGTGACAGTTTTGTGTGAGTGTTTTTTCTTTCTGGAACAACAACAAAAATAAATAAAACATTTTCAACTGTCCCTTTAACATATATACCCTACCATTTTATGTAATTTTGCTGGATAACTAACATAACTTAAAATAAAAATCAAATCAAATCAAATCAAATTTATTTGTATAGCGCTTTTTACAACAGGTGTTGGCACAAAGCAGCTTTACAGAAACATGATTACAGGACAAAGAATCAGGCAAAACATTACACATAGAAAATACAGAATACAGAACCCCCAGTGAGCGCGGAGGCAAGGAAAAACTCCCTCAGAGCTGCAGGAGGAGGAAGAAACCTTGGGAGGACCAAGACTCACATTAAAGGGGGGACCATCCTACCACTGGTCAAACGGCTTTTAAATAGTAATTTAAAAAGTCTTTTATACATCTATATAGGTTTTATGTACTCAGGAGTGTAATAGCGCCACTAATGGCTTGGATGTAATCTGTAGTGGAGAGTAAGATGGTCGATGAGCAGCTGATCTGTGGTGGTGGTGGAGAAGAGCTGACTTCAGAAACTTCCATCAGTCTGGCCGGACAGGAGACGCGAGAGCCTGAGGGTCCAACATCGGTATCGGGTCAGACAGGTGGGCAGTCAGTAACTCGGAGGAAGGCAGAGAGATGGAATTAGTTTTGACTGGATTTATGCAAAACTGAGAATATTAAAACATTATCAGAGTGTGGCAAATGACTCCGGCAGAACTGAATAAAACAGCCTAACTAAAGGCAGAGAGCCAGAAGGTAACATAGACATGGAGGCACCCTGAAACACCAGCATCCACCCACTCCACCGTCCACAAACCTGAGTGACCGTGTGCAGTGGGAGAACAACAGCACCAGCATCTCAGTTTACCACAATTTCCTCTGTCCATGAACCCCTGAATCTGCAGCCTTATCTAAAGGGAAAAACATTAATTACCAAAAGCTAAACTAAACAAGTAAGTTTTCAGTCTAGACTTAAAGATTGAGACTGTGTCTGAGTCCCGAACATATTCGGGGAGATTATTCCAGAGTTGAGGCGCTTTATAAGAGAAAGCTCTTCCTCCTGCAGAGCTCCTCTGAATTTTAGGAACTATTAAGAAACCAGCACCCTGAGATCTAAGTAATCGTGGTGGTTCATAACAGGAGATGAGGTCTTGTAAATACTCAGGAGCGAGCCCGTGTAGGGCTTTATACGTTAACAGGAGAATTTTATAGTCTATGCGGAATTTGACTGGAAGCCAGTGCAGTGCTGATAGTACTGGACTAATATGGTCAAATTTTCTAGTTTTAGTAAGGACCCTGGCTGCAGCATTTTGAACTAGCTGAAGTTTATTTAAGTTACTGCCGGAACATCCAGACAGTAGCGCATTACAATAATCTAGCCTTGAGGTAATAAAGGCATGTACTAATTTTTCTGCGTCATGCAGTGATAGGGCATTTCTTAGCTTGGCAATATTACGGAGGTGTAGAAAAGCTGTTCTAGTAACATTAGATATGTGTTTATCGAATGCTAGATCTGAATCTATGATAACTCCAAGGTTTTTAGCTGCTGAACCAGGGGTGGCTGAGAAGTCAGCCAGATTTAGCATTAAGTCCGATAATTTATTTCTAGCAGCTTTGGGGCCTAATAGGAGAACTTCTGTTTTATCACTATTTAATAGTAGGAAGTTGTGCGACATCCATGATTTTACATCTTCTACACAATCCTCGAAAAACAGGGTTGAGACTGAGATTCTGAGAGTCCACTTATACATTTAACTTTGTGGTTGTGTTCAATTAACACAAATCTCCTAGATATGATCAATCCTACAATATAAATGATCTGCTAAGATGTTTTAGTAAATCTCAATAACAGCCTAATAAAGACTGCGAGTCAACTGTCTTTTTTATGAGGCTGTAATTTAGTGGTAAACATGTGTAACAGTTAGAGATAAATAAAAGATTATAAGATCATTCATTTATTTAATTTATACGAATTAATTCAGAGTTTATTGAACCTGAGTCTGATCTGAAGGACTTTGTTTACACAAACACACGAAGTAACTTTTCTGGAATTCTAACAAATGCGCGGAACTCCCCTTTAAGCCGGGCGCGAGGATTTAGGGGCGTGGCTACAGAGGCGCAGCTCTGGCGCTGATTGGCTGTGACCGGCTGCACGCTGCTTTTTCCTGGAAAGTTCTGAGAAAGCGCTGTAACGCAAACAGCGCTGAGGGAGCAATGTCAGGTTCTGCGAGACTGAACCGCAAACTGCGCCCCGCATTGAAACAAAACTCCGCGCTCAGCTCGGCAGAACTAGTCTGAAGACTTTGTGAGAACCGGGTGAAGGAAAAAAAAAAAAACCTGATTAGGAAACCTGGCCGCCTACTGGGAATGATTCACTCAGGGTGAGTGCGGGTGAGGGAGGCTCACGTCAGAGGCGATTCCAAGAAAAATCCTTCCTGGAAGTGAGGTGAGCTCCGGCGGCCAAACCATACAGTGTTTCGTCTGTTCAGTTTTAGGATATTAACAGGAGCAACACCTTTCATCTCCACAAACCATGAACACAGCCGCCGCCGCCTCACGGACTGCTGCTCCTCTCCAGCTTCGATCACATTAACACCGCTCCTCTCTTTCTTCACCAGGGCGTTGAGATTTGGATACTGATCCGGTTTAGTAGCCCCAGAGCTGGACTTCACTTACATCTGTTTTGTTCTTCGGAAACACGGCGAACCAGAACCCTCGGGAGAGAAGGAGAAACTTTCCGAGGTCGTTCGGGATTCAGAGTTTACCTGTATAGCCTTCAAGATCAACAATGATCCTCTGCCTTCAAGGGTGAGTTCAATCAGATTCTACGCAGTGTGATTGGGAACAGGTGTGTGAGCGTGTGTGTGTGTTTCATTTTATTTAGTGTAGTTTTTTAGTGGTGTAATCCCGTTCACACATCAGTAGTTACTTTAGTAACTAAAGTATCTATCTAACCTAGCTAAGATTTTCAATTGACTTAAATTGATCTTCTCATTCTAATTTTCCCAGTTCCACCTTAAACCGTGCCGCAGCTAAATGGAATTGCTGCACTGTTTAAGGTGGAACGGCCAATCCGTACTCACAGAAGAGATTGTTAGTGTCTACATTGTTCTTATTCTTGTAAATTATTCATATATTCGCACAATTGATGCCACTAAATAAATGAAACTCGTTATTCTTAGAGCTGAACGTACCAGTGAGGTCACTCTCATAAACATCTTATCATAAAAACCATTGCTTTCAGTGACAGAAATAAAACTGTATAAAGATATAAGGAATAAATGTTCTTTACAACCTATAGCCTCGGTAATGTAATGAATCATTTCTTCAGTATGTATCGTATTGTATTGCATTTGCTTGTTATATTGCGGTTTATACAACGGTTATCATGGTATCATATATATGTATAGGATCTTCACACACAGACAGACACACACACACACAGTAGGCCATTATATCTAGCTTGCCCCAGATTTAGCAGCCTGTTTGACGCAGTAAATCAATAGACAGGGACAGGCTATCCAAACCCAGAATAAAGAGTAGAACAATAATGCATTGGTGTCGGTATTGTGTATCTCTGATAATCCGCTTGTGAGTATTTAATTCTTTGTAGTTATATAAAATATTCCAACTCATATTGAAACAATAATGTAGGACTTTGAATCAATGTATGTAACGGACAATAACTATTTTTGGACTAATTGTTATTTTAATTTGTCTTTTTTGTTATGCAGTCCAAGAGCACTTTTGCCAGACTCTCAAACTCAGGTAGTTCCTCTTGGGGTGTCCGTCATCTCTTCCTCGTCTCCACGATGTCTTCACAGCACCACGAAGATATGGGACCCCACCAAAGACCTGCGTGCCATTGCTAGCACATTCTGCTATCTAGATGCATCAGGTAAAGACACATCTTTAGCTCACTTCACTATTAGTGGGTGAGACACATGTGTTCTCTAGCCATATGTGTGACAGCATTGTGCCCAGTATTGATATTGCTTCAGGTATTTTTGAGAGGGTCTGCTTGTTCATACCCAAGGGCACATAGCACGTTGGCATACTGTGTTCTCCAGGAAGGAACGCAGTCTGTTGTGCTTTGTGTGTATTGAGCCGAGGTTAGGGCAAGCAAACAGAAGATAATTTCTTTAGACAACAGCTTGGACATGACGTAGGCCAACATCCGGAAACTGTAGCTTCCCTGGATGTCTGATTGTCCTTTTCGCTGATGTTTATGTAAGAGATGTTCTGTGCTTGTTTTTTTAGGGTGGTACTGGGGCAGCATCACGGCTGGTGAGGCCCATTCTGTCCTTCAGGGGGCAGTGGAGGGAACTTTCCTAGTGCGGGACAGCAGCCACCCTCGCTACATGCTGACCTTGTCTGTCAAAACGGGGCGAGGGCCCACCAATGTCCGCATAGAATACAGCCACGGGCGCTTTCGTCTGGACTCCAGTTCTCCAGCCCGAACCCGATTGCTCACCTTCCCAGACGTGCCCAGTCTCGTCCAGCACTATGTGGGCTCTGGGAAAACACAGGAAGCGTCTGAGAAAGACGAGAAGGACTGCAATGTGCCCCTGGTGCCTAAGGATAACGCAGTGCTACTAAAGCTGAAACGTCCACTCCATCGGCCTCAAGCGTTCCCCTCCTTGCAACATCTCACACGCTTGGCCATTAACAAATCCACAACCTGCCCAGAAAAGCTGCCTCTACCAAGGCCACTACTCCAGTATGTTCAGGACTACCCTTTCCAACTCTGAAGACACTGAAAAACAAGCCAAACTGAAAGCAATGGAGAGGACACTGATGTCATGCCAGAAAGCCTGCAGGCATGGGAATCAGAGGAAAGCGCACTTCCAGAAAAAATGGGGCTTGGGCTCTCAGTACAGTCGTGGCAACCTATAACGTTCTAGAACATTCTGTCCGTTGGTTGTTAAGCCTAATTTATGCTTTTGCCAACACTTCTCTTTAGAAAGTTAAATTAGGCTTTACGTTCCAAGAATCCACTGTCTGGAGTTTAAGAGAGCCTAACAGACTTGTGAAAGAAGTTCACAGCCAAATAAGGCCAGTGTCCTAATGTTGTTTAACAGAAGCATTTTGCTTCATCAAAGAAGTGTCATTAGACCACAGACTTTGGGTGGACTTTTTTAAAAAGTGACTTGCAATGTAGCCTTTTTATAGGATAATGTCACATATTTAAGAGATTCTTAAAGAGGCGGTACAGAGTGTGAAGCAGTCAGTGAGCTCTACAGCTTCTAGGTACGTGACTGCTTGATAATGTTACACTGTCGTGGCACATTGAGTTAAAGCTCTGCCCTGTCTCGTTCCTTCCTTTTTACTTGGTGAAATACATTCTGGTTTATGACTATATTAATCAGTCCAGATTAATTTATTTTTTTCTATTCCCACAATGTGGGCGTTGTATATATTTATGGACTAAGATCCTTGTCTTTTTGTAATAAAATTACTTTATTGAGCCATTTGAGTCCCGTCCGTTTATCTGATTGATCCTGTTTTAAAAACGACTACATATTAATACATACATTAAAAAAGAATACATTTTATTGTTGATCATAACTATTTTGCTAGACTATTGTGGTTTATGTTAAGCTGAATTAAAAAAAAAGAGGAATGCCTAAAACCTGGAACTAAAACATGGACACGAGGAACTATGTGGTGATAAACCAGTCAGAGAGTTTTGTGGGCATGCGCAGAGCTCTGGGAAAACAAGGGCAATGTTCTGGGAAAGAGAATGACCTGAAATGCATTAATACGTAAGTGAATCAGGCCGAATCCCTTGTCTTCCACGTACTGGCTTTTCAGTAAATGCTTACGTGGTGGATGAGCAGAACTGCTCAGCACTCAGAGTAATCACTGCCAAACACATTAACACAGGTGTCCTGAGAGAGAGGTTCATTAGATTAAGCCTTTTCTTTAATACAAACCTAAATTATTCAATTATAACAGAATATAATAAAATATACTATTTAAGTTTAAAGCACAATGAAACACAGGAAAAGCTGCATTGTTATTTACGTTGTATGTGGCTTTAAACTCTTAAGAAATAAAAAATATATATATACACACACACTCTCTCTTTCTCTCTCTCTTTCCCACAATGATGCAGTTCTACTTGATTTCCTGGAATAACCGTATTCACATCAGAAATATCGACTAGAGAGATCTGAAGTGCTTCTTTTCAAATTACAAGTTTCTGCAAACCATTTTGTAAGTGATTACCATCTAACCTCCATGTAAGTGATTCACAGTAACAGTTAAACAACATTCAGTGTACACTTTAAACAGTATTGTGTGGAATATGGGTTTCTGCCGGTGTGTGTATGGTCAGTGTTTGTGTGTGCGTGTGTTTGTTCGCTAGCAAGTGAGTGTGCGGCAGGCCGCCAGCTGTTTCGCAGAATGCACACACTGCTTCCAGGGAGAGGCTTGTGCAGCACCGGGAGGGGGAGTTCTCAGAAAAGGCCTCAATAATTACCTTCAGCCTACTGCACCCTGCCACACACTCTCTCTCTCTCTCTCTCTCTCTCTCTCACACACCCACAAATGTACAAACTGTGTCTCACCACAATAACCCACAGCATATAAGAATATATTACGTCTCATAGCAAGATATGCATGCGTAGGAGGTGCTGCACAAGTTGTGAACAATACAAGGCCAGAACAAAAAACAAAATCACAACAGAAAACAGTTAAGCAACGGAGTCGCCAGGTATTCTGCATCCAAACTCTCAATTAAATGAAACTCTCAATTAAATATACAGATTTAAACATTTAAAAAGCACTGAGAACTTGTCATGTTGCAAGCAATGGAAGTCTGTGCATGCCTCTTGCTGCTCGGTTCAGTCATTGAAAGTGGCACAAAAGGAATGGACTCGTAGAGATCCAGTCATTCTGTGTCAAATTTAGTGATGTAAAACATGCTGCTGACATGCTTTATGAGGTCAAACAGCATGACATGCCAGCTTCAAGAATGTAATTTCCTAAAGGCCGCACCTGTTAAAAGCAATTGTTAAGCAATGCTGAGGTGAGTCCGGAAGCCGTGATTCAGCCTGACTACTCCAGGAATTGGCTGTGAATTGATAGGAAGAAAATGGGAAAGGAAGAGAGGAAAAAAACTGCTTGACAAATAATCATTCTTGGCTTAAAAAAAAAACATGTTGCAAAAAAAAAAAAATATATATATATATATATATATTGTGTTGTAACAATATTTTGTTTAATATATATATATTATTGGTGTTTTTTCTTAGTAGTGTAAACACTGCTTTGTTCACTACTGTCAATTTCAGAAGGTAAAAAGTTATTTATATATGCTGAAATAAGGATTACTTAACTAAATCTATTTATCACCCCCCCCCACACACACAGCCGCTCCTGTTTGATGCTAAAGCTATACATTAAACTTTTACTCAGCACATTCGTTAAAATATTCACATTTATAAAGCAATAAAATATTATAATAATTATAAAAACACACACAACACACTGTAATTATGTCTCTCTCCCAAATATACAGGAAAATTCAGGCGTTTAAATGTTATATTTAATTCTGCCAGTTACTTCTGACCCTGCAATGTGATTGGCCAAAAGGCGTTTTATGAATGACATTATCAGCTGGTAATGCACTGCAACCGAAGCTCGTGTCTACGTCCTTAGCACATCAGTGCTAATATTACACGTTATAGCACTCCCTCTTGGGTATTATTTATTAATCATTTATTTATTTAATAATTGATTGTTATTTCCAATACTAATATAATCATAACACTATTTTGACAGTCTTAGATTCATAATTCTATTTACATTTGTTATTATATACAAATGTTATTATTGAACACAAGTCTTAAAAAGAATAAGTGTGATTAATCGCAATTAAGCACAGAATGTTGTGAATAATGTATATTTAAAATCGAATGAGACCATTAAATTAAAGGAAAACCTTTCTTTTACTTAAATTACATAAATATGATAGTGTTTTTTATACTATGACACACTTCCTAAAATTTGATTTAAACAATAGCTATATATATATATATATATATATATATATATATATATATATATATATATATATATATATATATATATATATATATATATATCAGCTTCTTATAGCATTGCAATATATTGTGATATATTTAATACACTTCCAGACAGTTGCTAGGTGTTTTCTGGGTGGTTGCTTTTGTATTTAAGGTTTTTTATGAGGCTGCTAGCTGGTTGCTAAGGTGTTGCTATGGTATTCCAGGTGGTTATTATGGTGGTTACTAAGTGGCTGATATATTGAAGAAAGGTGATTGGTGTTGTATTCCAAGTAGTTGCTCAGGTGTTGCTAAGTGGCGATTATGGTATTTCAGGTGGTTGTCATGGTGTCTGTGTTTGTTACTCAAGTGATACCTGTGGTACTCCACATTGTTAACTGTGTGTTACTAGTAACATGGGAAGTGTGCACAAGCTTTTGCCCCCCCCCCCCCCCCCCATTCATTCCTATAGATGGAAAACTCTATGTGCAACTATAATAACACAAAAACACATCTACTAAATATCACCACGTTCATATATGCATCTCAGAAATTCATCACATCAGTCAATATTACTGCAGTTACTGCAGCAACATTTCATCTACTACAGCTGCTAGAGCACAGTAATATCTTTGAGCTGACCAGACTACGCGTCTTTTTTTAGCCCACCTGCAGCAATTTAGAGGTACATGTCTTGCTGAAGTGCACGGCTGCAGTACTGAGAAGATGAAAAATACAATTCTTAGTTCTGTTTTGAACTGAAATTAACTCTGTGGTTCCTGGCTTGATGGTTATTAGATTATTTTAGATGTCTCGCTGCTTTTAAATCAGGCCTTTATATCTTAAAATGTTCAATATAAACTGAAGTCCATAAAGGCAATGCAGATGGTTTGTATGAACTAGAGAATAGTCAACACTACACTGTGTAGTATGGAGTGTACTTTTTTTTACTATAATGAATTACAAGATAGTAAAAAAAAAAACTTTGCAGAGGTCAATGCCTTCATTTTCCTGGATTTTATTTGTTGCTTCCATAAGTTTATGTAGCAAAAAGTCATAATTCAGATCATGTTATGGCATTTTTTTTTCAATAGCACAAGTGCTGCAAAATAAAAAAGAACTAGTTAATATTAAACAAAAAGAAAATGTACACATAAAAACAAATACAAAAAAATCTAATAAAGAAAGAGCTGTTGATGGCTTGAAATAAACAGACAACTTAGTGAAAGTCTGATCTTTTAAAAGAGAATAGAGAATAATAAAATAGTCTGCAATCTTGTCCTTAACATTTTTTTACAGGTCTTTAGTTTTGCCAACAGTGGAAGAGAGGTTTAAATGGAAGAGACTGATTCTGTGACAGGGGTCTTTTATACAGATTAACATTGCCTTCCTAAAATGAAATGACTAATTTGGGCACCTCTTCGGCACAAAACTGGTTTGTGGGGGTCAGAATTCTTGCTGGTTGTTAGGGGATTAAATACTTATTTCACATAATCAAATATAAGTTAATGTATAACTTTGATTTAATATTTTTCAAGATTTTTTGTTGATGTTATGTCTCTCTTCTTTAAATTAAACCTACAATTAAAAGTATAGAGGGTAAACTTAGTAAATAAGAAGAGGATCAAATTATTATTTCCCAGACTTTAATAAATATCTCCTGTGGGTGATAAAAAGACTGTTGGATGGAAGCTTGTTTTAAAGTCTTGAAAGAGCTAAAGAAACCCCCTGAGTGAGAGAGATATAAAAGCAATTGGGTGGAAGCATCTCTGTTATTGAACTTCAGACACAAAATGCTGCTACTGGACTATGTAACTTTGGTGGAACTGTGCAACACTGTTGTGTAACCAAAGTTATATTTGTGTAAAAACCTGTTGTAGTACTTTATCTTGTCCACAGACATGCATTTGTCACTACAGATGCTAGTTCTGTATGTATCAGCTTGTCCACAAATGCACACAAAGAGCAACTGAAATAAGTATTTGTATTTATAACAGTGGTGTAAAAGTGAGCAAATGTAAGGGTGGCCAGGAAGAAAAGAAAATGCCATATTCTTACATACCACTTAATGATCTCTGTTCTGATTGGCTGTACTGTACACTATTTATGAGCTTTCCAGCAGAACAGGCTTAAACATTCAAACACATGACAGTATGATATCAAAACTGATATGGTTGTTTATGTAGCTTTGCAGGAAAAAAGGGTCCTTTCACTTGGCTCAAATAAATGCACTTTGATGATGTGGGTCCTTTAATTAAAAAACAGGACGTGCAGAGGAGAGGGCAGCTTATGATGGGAGCTGAGATGCAAGCAATGCACTTTGGCACATGGCCACAGAAACAGATCCTTCATGGCGGTGGCTCCATCCATCGTCTCCATATCAGCTTTCTTCCAAGTTATGTGTTCTATCCATCCATCTCCCCCTCTTTCTCAACCCATATCTGACCTGACATTCTTACACAGTCTGTACCTGTTAGTCACACAGAAACCCTCTCTTTCACTCCCACTCATCTCCTTCTCTGTAGAACGCAGAATCTTGGCCTGTAAACCCAGCAAACAAGCAAAGCAGCAGAGCTCATTAGTAAACACTGAACAAACTGTTACTTGCTTATTTGATGCTTAGAGATAGTATCTAATAAATGTTACAAGATAACACGGAATTTGGCATGGCTCGATTTCTCTGAATGGGCTTAATTCTTCCAATATAACTCCATTTATTATTTTGTGATTTGGCTAGACAAAGCATGGCTGTGATTGTCTGGCGGAATCACGTGCATATCATTGTATCATGCGACTGGTGTGATGTCTGGAATACATGTGAAAGCTGCAGTGCTCTGAAACATGTTGCACACTGAAGCTGCTAACAATAATGTATCCAGCCACACATGCCATTCATATTTTAGGTGATAAAGTTCAAAATGTATGCAAATGATCTTTTGCACAGAAAAAGAACTTTCTTTTGTTGTCTTTTACATATAAGGTGCCTCTATTTAGCCATTCTACTCTTAAAAATCACTTTTATTATCACACTCAAATATGTACAATAGACTTAATCTCAGGCAAAACAAAAGGACTGGACCGATCTACATAGTTTGTTGGCTTTTTTTTTTAATGATTGTTATGCATGTGACATATATGTTTAATATATTATTATCTATAATTCATGGTACCTATGCTACAATTTAGTCTATAATCCATCTAAGCCATGCTATAACCTAGTCTGACTTCCTAATTGACCATTTAGTGTGTGTGGGCGAGTGTGTGTGTGTGTGTGTGTGTGTGTGCGTAGTGGTACACACTCTAGTCTAATATCTGTTGTTGTTCATTGACTACTTATGTAGCGATTTGTTATTAGTAATAAAAAAAATCAAGTTAATTTCAATCTAAATAAATAAATGAATAACTAGCATAAACTTAAAAGCTGAACGTAATGAACATAAGTCAGTAACAGATGCTGTAAATATATATGTAGGCCATTTGTTTTATAAATTCAGGAGATTTATGCTGCACATACAAATACACTCAAATACATTTTGTAGAAATGGGAGGCTCTAGATGCTCCATCATCAATCCCTGATTTTTCTAATGCTCTTCTGGCTAACTGCAATCAATCAAACCCGCACATCAATGTTTTATCATCTAGTTGAGGCTGTTGTTCTTGATTTCAGAATAAATGCTGAATGAGCTGGGTCTACAGACTGTTGGACACACAGTGTTTAGTGCGTATAGTGTGTTGCCAGGTCAACCTGAACATCTGTGCAGTTACACCTTCTTATAGCACATGATAAACTGGCAGCTATACACTTCTAGATCCAGTGCAATATTAAAGTGTCTTAACTGGGTTTACTTTTACCTTTAAATAAAAAATAACGAAGATGCAAATTATTTAACTCATTATTTTGGTAATTCTAACCTATTAGTGAGATCACAGTGTGTCTCCAAATACTGCAGTCCAATCATCCTCTGTTCTGTTAGACGCTTTATCATAGGGGGGTGCCGGGGGTCCACTTCCAAATACACACGACTGAAAGAGAGACAGAGGAGAAAAGGACAAATTAATACAAAACTATTTTTGACATTCATTTATATGTAAATAAGTATATAAATTATCCTATTCCCTATTATTCCCATTTGACCTCCTTTTATCCCTATCCAAAGATGTTTTACCTTTAAACTCATTTTACATTGTACTTGACTATTGTAAGTCGCTTTGGACAAAAGCGTCTGCCAAATGTAATGTAATGTAATGTAATGTAAATTAAGTTAAGTTTCAGATGGAACAATAAACAATGTTCATATAGTCATTTTTCTAAACCAATTCTACTGGATATTCAGTCTACTGAAAGGTTTGTTTAACCTATTAAAAAAAACTTCATTGATAATATTTTGGATTGTACTGAAAACATTTGCCGTCACCAAACACTGTCATCTGCTGTTGTACTGAAATATGGCATATGGTGCTTTGCTACCTGATAAAGATAACTGCTGTTAAAAACATTAGTTTGCATATTAGAAAAGATGTTTTATTTTGTTTTAAGTTCAGATGATGAAGCTTTTGGTTGTAATTTATTGAGCGTCCCCCATATGGTGGTCATTTGTAATTCATGGGCATGGATTATGCTAATTGTGTAGTAATTGTAAAGGATCATGCATGTGTGACAAATTAGCTAACCATTAGTATTCATTAACATGCAGACATTCTACTAATGAATCTGGTGTTTATGCAGCATTTTTAAAGCTGTTGGAATTTTTTTGCTTGTAGTTTCATGTACAAGGTCCATTATATACAACAAGTACTTAATGTAATTATCGTGAGAGACATACATTCACAAGGTTTTGGTAGGTTCAGGAGCAGTGATGGTATAGTTACTTTGAAAAAGTAATCCGATTACTGATTACTGATTACTCCTTTAAAAAGTAACTTAGTTACTTTATGGATTACTTGATTTTAAAAGTAACTAAGTTACTTTACAAGTTACTTTATTAGTTACTTTCAGCAGCTGCAGACACCACCTCCCGCCGCCTTAACATAAACATTATAACCAGTTTTGCCAATACTCCCTTTATTGGAAAATGCATTTTTAACAGCAACAATTTATCTCTATTAAGTTGAACTATTTCCTAAAAAAATAAGTTTTTTTATAAAAATCAAAAAATTAACTTAACATAAATATTTTTTTAATAAAAAATAAAATATGGTCTTTCTTGATTTTACTAAACATAAATACTTGTTTTTAAAAAATATATAAAATAAAGAAAGTCTTTCTTGACCTGACATATTTAACACTGTAAAACTGAACATTGAACTTGTTGTTCTCTGCAGGGCAGCAAGGAGTGGTTTTATAAAACAGAACCGTGTATATGGTCTAGACCAGGGATCACATATTTGCAGACTGGGGTCCGGGTCCGGACCCAGACGTTGTCCAATACGGACCCATACCGGACCCAACTACTGAGAAGGATTTAATTCTGACAGTGTTCATTAAAACACCGGAACTTTTCTTGTCTTTACGGTATGTGCGCTCTGCGCCATAGTGAACTTCCAATCACGTGTGGTGTAAAATCTTTAAATGCTCTCCTCTGCCAATCAAATTTGTGGCAGACCGCTGCCCTGGCTAATGAATTGGGACGCGGCCGCAAAAACGCCTTTATAAAGAGATAGGGAGGCCGAGAACTGGCAAAAAACGAAAACGGGCGGAAACTAAAGACACGCCGAGCGTGAGAGAGAGAGACAGGGGAGAAAGCGAGACACGTGTGATTGGGGAAGAGCGGAGGGGGAATGGGTAAGGGAGCGGTGTGTGTGTGTGTGTGGATGAGATGAGGTGGAGAGAGAGAGAGAGAGAGAGAGAGAGTAACGCACAGTGACTTAAATAAGTAACTTTAATCTGATTACTGGATTGGAAATAGTAACGCGTTAGATTACTCGTTACTGAAAAAAAGGGTCAGATTAGAGTAACGCGTTACTGACATCACTGTTCAGGAGAAAGATGGATGATCACAGGCCATCTTTGCACCAGGAGTGGAATAAATATAATATTATATATTATAACTGTTTTATTATTTAGTTCTTATTTATTTTTTACCCTATTATTATCTTTTTTTCATTAGCTTTTAATTAGATCTTATTTTTATCTGTCTGGTTTTGACTGTATTTTTATTCTATTATAATTTTCATTTACCTGTTTTTGAGTATTATATTTTATTAATGTTGCTTTTATTATATGCATTATATGTATGAAAGGTGCTATATAAATAAAGTTTATTTTCATTATCATTAAAAAGATATGCAAAAGCAGTGTGTAAGACTGGTGGAGAAGATTATGCCAAGATGCATAAAAACTGTGATTAAAAACCAGGGTTATTCCACCAAATACTGCTTTCTAAACACTTAAAACTTTATGAATATGAGCTTCTTTTCTTTACCTTATTTGAGGTCTGAAAGCTCTGCATTTTTTGTCATTTTAGCCATTTCTCATTTTCTGCAAATAAATGCTCTAAATAACAATATTTTTATTTGGAATTTTATGATATGGTAGTTTATAGAATAAAACAACAAATGTTCACTTTACTCAAATATCTACCTATAAATAGCAAAATCATAGAAGCAGTCAAAACTTGAAATGAATTGATCTGTATTTAAACCACACACTGTGTGACTGTTTCTTTTATTTTAAATCATAAAAATAATCATCAAATTAGTCCCAGTACTACCAAAAAAGTAATTCATTGTTGCCATAACTGTGTTTAGGAAACGTTTGGAAATGTGTTTCTGCGCCTGATTAAAAAATGAAGGAGCTAAACAATGTCATATCCTGTTTTCCAGGACTTGTGTGGTAAGAATAAATATGAACTAGTCCAACATGTTTAAATGATGCAAAACTTTATGTGTGAAAAGAACTGGTAAGAAAGCTTATATAAAACAGAGTAAACGCTTGCACAATGCTTGAAACTAGAATACTTAAGACACTGAGTGCTGAGTCATGAAACAAACACACACACACACACACACACACACACACACACACTTTTTCTCTTTCTCAACCATGAGCTGTTAATTCCAGGCTTATATGAGGAGAGGTTAGCCATTCTTTAAATGTGTGATTTCACAGGAATCAGAAAACGCTTTACAAGAACTGGACTTTTTAACCATCATTACCACAGGCCAATGATTCCATGGGCGATGGATGGTGTGTATTGTGCGGTAATTACTGGGAGAAAGCCCCAGTCCCTGGAACGCTGTTATCTGCTTCTGTGAAAGTGTGGAGAAGTGTGAGCAGCGCGGATTCCCTGAAGTGCTGGGAAAGCTCCTTAGCTAGATTAGAGCACGCTATTTATACTCCACTGCTCTTCCAGGCCACAGACACAAGATCATATTCACCGTGCAACAGACACCCTGCAGACACTCACAAATACATACATTCATATTTATACACTCTATCTTACCCCTCTTCTGTTAGGAGCTTTGGGGCGAGAGCTAGAATCTGACAGATAACTGACATTCCATCTGATCCCCCGTCTAGAGCAGCGTGGTCTTCAAACCTGCAGTGGAGAAGACATACTTTTTAAAATTTGCACTGATGCTTTTTAATTAAGTAATACAATATCTGAAATGTGTCTGGTTCAAAAATCAGGTTAATACATGTAGTCACTAATATAAATCATATATTTAAGTGATGCTTTGCCTTTTCAAAATTAATGTACTGAATAAAGGTAGTCTAAAGTGCTGACATTACCACTGAGCAAATTAAAGAGGAATTCCACATTAAAATTATACATCTCTCAAGTCATTCAGAAAGTTAAGTTCTGATATGACACTATTTATCATTTAAAAAACTGATTTCTTTACAGTGGTGATAATAATAATAATAAAAAAAAAAAAAATATATATATATATATATATATATATATATATATATATATATATATATATATATATATATATATATATATATATATATATATATATGGTATCTATGACCATTTCAAACAACGACTTTCTGTGATATGGTTTTAAAATGATTTTAAACCTGATTCCCATCATCACTATGAATAATATCTGATTAGTAAGTTTCTCAGAACAGTTTCGTACAAGACCACTGTAACATAAATATTTAACCTTGAGAGAAACTTGAGAGGACACCTACATTTACTATATAGCTGGGCAAAAAACGATACAATAAAAAACAAAAAAATCAAACACAGACTATTAAAATCAGAAGATTAATAAGTACATTAAAAAACACTATACACAACTGAGACATGTGAAATCACCTTTTTAGAATTAAAATGAAATCTATAAAAAATTATAATAACAAAAACCAATGTGTAATAATGATGTACAGTTAAAAAGATCCTACTAAAAGTATATTTAAAAAAATTAGGAACCCACTGAAACTCACTTTAACAGTTACAAACAAAACATAATTATATAGTGCTTATATAGAAAGTATATATTTTTTGTTTTTGCGTATATTGTATATTTAGAATTATTGGTGGAATTTCCCTGTAAAAAATTGTAGTACATTAAATTATTCCAATTGTTCCAAGGTATCTTATGTGTATTTGTGTGTGTGTGTGTGTGTGTGTGTGTGTGTGTGTGTGTGTGTGCACATAAGGTTTTGTGTGTGTTTAAGTACCTGACTATCTCTTCTTGCAAAGACTCCATATCCTGTGTGAACAGGTAGGGGGGGTTGCTGACCAGCACATCAACAGCACCGCAGTCTCTTACTATCAGATATTCATCTAAGAATAGGACACACACAGACACACACACACACACACACACACACACACATACACTCACACTTTCCTGAATACAATATCAGCATGCTAGTACTAAACACCCCCCGCTAACATGCCAACTGGCCCTAGAGGCCCTGGCAACACGCTCAGCTTCAGCTTCAGCTTCCTACTAATAGAGGCATTACGCTGGAGCAGAGCCTGCAAGAACAATATTCCAGAAGCAGAGCAGCTGCATGGAGCCACGGGTAGGTCAACCAATCAGGAGGAAGTATCCAGCAAAGATTAAAAAGGACCACAATAGAGTTGTTTTTCAGATTAGAGAATGCTCAATCTAGTATACATGGGTTGAGTATGCTTTGGATGATTTAAATAAAATGACGTATTTCAAAACCATAAAAGATGGGAATTTAATGGCTATGGATTAGGGATGTGCTATATTATACAGTGTGCAATAATATCGACAATTTTTTCAAATATTGTTATCGCAAAAATACCCTGAAATATTGTGAGATTGCAACTTTTTTGCTGTTTGTAGCAAAAGAAAAATTCACACTGTTCTCATTTTCCCTTTAAATATCTATTAGAGACAGATTGTATCTATATTAGTTGGTATTCACTATGAATTACAAATTATTCTGAACTTACTAAAATGCTTCAGTATTCTGTATGGATTACAAATGATTCTGAACATACTAAAAATATTCACTATTCAGTATGAATTAAAAAATATTTTCGCAACTACTAAAATGCATACAGTCATATGAAAAAGTTTGGGCACCCCTATTCATCTTCATCATTTTTAGTTCTAAATATTTAGGTGTTTGCAACAGCCATTTCAGTTTGATATATAATAACTGATGGACACAGTAATATTTCAGGATTGAAATGAGGTTTATTGTACTAACAGAAAATGTGCAATATGCATTAAACCAAAATTTGACCGGTGCAAAAGTATGGGCACCCTTATCATTTTATTCATTTGAATACTCCTTACTACTTTTTACTGACTTACTAAAGCACAAAATTGGTTTGGTAACCTCATTGAGCTTTGAACTTTATAGCCAGGTGTATCCAATCATGTAAGGGTGCCCATACTTTTGCACCGGTCAAATTTTGGTTTAATGCATATTGCACATTTTCTGTTAGTACAATAAACCTCATTTCAATCCTGAAATATTACTGTGTCCATCAGTTATTAGATACATCAAACTGCAATGGCTGTTGCAAACACCCAAATATTTAGAACTAAAAATGATTAAGATTAATAGGGGTGCCCAAACTTTTTCATATGACTGTAAGTGTTCAGTATGAATTAGAAGTTATTCACTATTCATTTGTTCTACTTCAATGCTGGACATTATTGACATTCTGATTTCTGTTACAATATGTAACAAATCTCAAATACAGTAGGAGTGTGCTATATATCATATCATATAAAATGATACCACCTACTAAAAGAACACTGTTGTTACACAAATACTCTAAAATATTGTGATATTATTTTTGGGCCAGGTTGCCTACACCTACTATGAATTCCACTTTGGATGAAAAAATAAAAAAAGCAGTTTATCTCTACACTTCATCAGCTGAAGCAGCTTCTTATTCAAATATGTAAATGCATGTTACAGTAATATATACAAAATCAATCATGCTCATATAAGCCAGCATAAACTGTATAGGTACTTTACTGATTCAGAAAAGATGTTGGCTGTACTGTAACTGTGGGAGTGTGTGTGTTTGTGTGAGTGTGTGTGTAAAGAAAGTACATCCTCATCTAGTGGACAACATCTGACATGACATGTAACACTATAAAGCTCTGGCTCTCAGTCCTGGAGGACTGGAGTGAGCACACTCCCCCCGCTCTGCATATCTGAATGTTTTCCTTGCTGAAACCCCCCTGATCCCACAAATCAGTCCCTTAGAAGTCACAGTTTAAATTTAATTTGATTATTAATTAGTGTTAAAAAAGCCGGCTGCTGCTGAAACCGATCCTAATGTTGGAGCAAACATTGCAATATAACTTAAAATAAATGAGCCATTGCTCAGTACAGATGCCATTTTGGGCTGCATATTTACAGCTTCCAAATATTCTGTGCAGCTCCAGAGTAAAAATATATTCCTGAAGTAAAGCAGAATGATTGTGCAACCTAACTGGCCAATTTCCTGCTGTACTGTTTTTACGAGGTTGCAATTTCAAGTGTAACCCTTCCCCCCTTGAACATAGTTACAGGGAGAAGGGGTGAAATCCTCCCCCTAAGAATTGGGACAATCCTTCAAGCACCCAATACAGATATAGTAGTTATAGCAGTGGAATGCTATAGTTTAGCAACCTAGCTGCTGGTTATCTAGTTAACTTGAGGGGCTCGTCTTCTTGTCTTCAGAAAGGGGGAAGGTGCTGCGGTTTGTACAAATGTTTATTATCATCCAAGCCCATCACTTACCCGTCATAACATCTAAATGATGAACATTCAGCCTGTCGTCGAGCCCCAGTCTGAAAAAAGTAAAAATATATAGTATAAGTGCACTTGCATGAATCCACAGCTCTCTTACTTTCATATCCGCTCCCCCAAGGGAGGAAATCACCTGCTCGCGTTTTCCTTCGTTAAGCACACTGCTTCCTGGCTTTTGTCCAACGCAATAGCCTTGAGCTTAGAGTAAAGACATACAAAGCATGAATTACCACAAAGAGAATTAGCACACACAGCAAACGTTCCTTAGGTGAATTTAATTAAAAGGACGCTAAACTAAATTTCTCTTGCATAATTTAAAACAAAGAAGATTAAGGTAGTAAGTAAATACTTTTTAATAAATTTAATAAATAAATAAATTTCCTAGTTCATACAGTCCATATATACAGATAATATGCTGAAAAAACACACTGTTTAAAAAAAAAAGAAAAAAAATTATATATACATATATATATACATATATATATATATGTATATATATATGTATATATATATGTATATACATATATATATATATACATATATATGTATATACATATATATATACCTATATATACAAAAAAATATATATATATATATATATATGTCTAATTAAGCAATTAATTTACATATTCTCGCTGTCCACTACAACAAATATGTATCTCCAAAACTGCAACTTTACAGGAGGGAAATAAAACCTTCTTTACTTTCAATGGTAGTCAATGTAAAAAAGGTTTATTTCAGAAAATTTGAAGAAATTTCATTGGACCATTCATGAAGAAATTTTGACACAGTGTAAGCGAAAGTTTGTGTGGTCAAATTATATAATAAACAAAAAAATGACAAAAATGCAGATACTTGTCTTTCATTGGATTGGACAGCAGCATATTATTTGATGATATATTATATAAACTATTCAGCCTCCAAAAGCTGCAAAAATAGTGTAAATAGATTTTAAGTAAAAAGTAAAACACAAACATTTCAAGATATAGGCCCTTTAAGATTTATTAGAGCAAAGTCTCGTTTAATCAGGCTTATTATTTGTCTACCCACTGATGATGATTGACTAATTATTTGGCATCTAGCAAAATGCTATCATACTAATATTATATATTATACACCAAACTTAGGTATTATATACTTGAATATTATACACTGTCTGATACTGTATAATCAAATAAGTATTTATAGCAAATAAAACATGACAAATATGACCCCCAGGGATATGAGAGTTCAAGATGTGCTACAATGTAACGAAGACTTACCTGTGGAAGGCTGTGCAGTAAGCTAAGAGAGATGGCGCCGGTTCCACAGCCCACCTCTAGGCATCGTAAAGCAGGCAGAGACTTATCCTTCTGCTGTTCCTGCAGATCCTCCAACACCAAACTAACCAGCTCCTGCATGCAAACACACCACACTTAACAATATCTGTACATTTAAAAATTACACTTATTCTTTATGATTTAGGGAGTCACATTCCATGATTTCATCAGGTGTGTGTGAGTGTGAGAGAGAGAGAGAGAGAGAGAGAGAGAGAGAGAGAGGCAGAATGAGGAATAGACTTAGAGTGAGTGATGTAGGACCTCTGTTTCAGGGCGGGGGATGAACACTGGAGGTTTCATCTTCAGAGTGAGGTCCCTAAAATCCCACTCTTCTATCACATACTGAACTGGCATCCTGAAACACACAACACATACTCTCTAAACAACTCAAAGTCCCATATTAAATACGTTTTGTACAGTTTTTTTTATTAGTGATTTTAACTCACTGTTCATAAAAAACTGGGAGCACAGTAACCAGTCACCATATTGCTACTTGTTCCTATACTTACTGTCCATCTCATCAGCTCCACTGGGCACATAGAAGAACATTATATTGCTAAAATCACCGACAGTGATTCTTCTTTATCTCCGTATACTTTATTATCCTCCTCTTACCCTGTTATTTAATGGTCAGGACCCCACTAGACCACCATTGAGCAGTTATTATTGAAGTTTGCAAACACTGTGTTCACACACTGTCTTCCACTCTATTAGACATTTCTACCTAACTGCTCCACCTTGTAGACATAAAGTCAGACACAGAAACTCATCTCATCTTTTACAGCACAGTTTGTGTTGGTCTCTCTCTTACTCTCTCTCACTCACACTCACCAATATGTGTAACATAGATTGATCAGCTGCCTCAGGTGGCTTAACCTAGGTCTGCTGCACTGCATGTTAACATCACAATATCTACAGACTTTAGAGCCAGTACCTTGTGAGGCGTTTTGAACACAGTTCCCACACCATCTCTCTCTGCTGTTCAGTCAATCTGTCCCCGAGCCTACTCCTCTCTATACACTCCAACTGAGTGAGAGAGAGAGAGAGAGAGAGAAAGAGAGCGAGAGAGAGAGAGAGAGATGTGTTTACAATTAGGAAAACATGACAGTGGGCATGTGGTGAGGCATAATTTGATTCCTAGAAGTTCCCTGGAATAATTGTGCTGGACTGGTTTGATGTGTTTGTTGACAGAAGTATGAGCAAAAATGTCCTTTCACTGGATAAATATAGAAGGAAAAAACAATGAAACACTTTCTCTTGTCCCCGCAAACACTCTAATTTACCCAAATTACTCAGCAGTAAATCACTCGATTATAAGGCAAGCAGCCACCAAGACAAATAAAAACAGGAAAGTGACTCATGAAGAAAAGCTGAAAGTGATTTAAAATACACAGACTGATTTATTTGTCTCAGACAGCGTTCCAGTCTGACAAACAAACTTTTAACCAATAAAATCGGTCTTCATGGCTTCATTTCAGAATGGTGTCCAATACAGGAGGTAAAATTATTTAAACAGACCAGTATTTGTGGATAAGGTGATGTAAATAATGGGCCATGTGTGACATTCTGTGGCTGTTATTTTGAGTATAACAAAGACAGAGTGCAAAGCAGATCCCCTGATATATTCAGGAGAGCAACAGATATAGCAAATAATTGGATCATTTGGCTATTAGATCATCCAACCCCCTCACAATCAGGCCATCAGATAATGGCATGTATTCATGGCATGTATTCATAGCATGTAAATTTTAGCTCTGTACCCCAGAACACTAAACATAAAAATAAAACAATGATCATTAGAATATTTAGAATGTCAGGCAAACTGTAAACAGATAGACAGACAGACAGACAGACACAAGGCAGGGTAAGAAACTCACTGTTTTCTGCCCAAGTATGTGAGCTATGATGTAACTGCTGGACAGAAGTGGTTCAGAAATGTCCTGCTGCTGGAAGTGTTGAGCCCACAGACTGACTGCCTGCTCTACTGTCACACTGCCATCTATAGGTGGGCCTACAGCGCCACCTACAGCTCTGCAGGGCACACGGACCAAAGCCTGGAAAAAAAACAGACACTTCAGAGATGTTGTAATAATAACATAACAATTACAACTTTTATTTTATTCGCACTGTTCAGTTTAGTTACAAAATCATAAATCTGTTAAAGAAGGCAGGTAAGGCATGGTACAGAGTCAATTAAATATGAACTATATATTTAAAAAATCCAAGCATCTATTTGATGTATTGCAAAAAGAAAGAAAAAACTGAATCTCTTTTTTGTGAATTTTTTCACTTTCAACATAGTTTGAAATCTGCTGTTGTTCTTAATATTGATTCAACATTTCCTGATGAACGGATCATTAAAATTATATAAATGTCTGTTTTACACTAAACTTTACTAAATTTGAATAGGTTTTTACCCTCTCTATAAAGTTTCCATTTTAAATTTAAATTTTGTCAAGCAGTGATGAGTGAATACAGCATGGATGTGCTATAAAACCTCAACAAAGCCTTTAACCCTTTAAAATGCATTGTCCCGTATACAAGCTACAGGTGTAGGTGATACAAAACCCTTTTTTCTGCAGTAAAATAACTTATTTACAATCTGAAAATGAAATGGCTTTGAAATCTCCTACAGGTCACTTGGAGAAGCTGCCTGTTCACTCTCTACTCCATTTAACAATTCTAGATCAGTAACTTAGCAGGAGTTAGCCTAAATTCTGCAGGTTTTGAAATAGACATAACAAACTAGACAAACATAACAAAACTAAAGGTTTGGAGGACATGAACTGTTTGATTTGTATTCAGAAAAATATTGATTTTAAAGTGAAGTTCAGTACAGTTTATTTATTATACTTTTACAGTTGCTGTTTTATTTAATTTTTTTTTATATATATTTTCTATTACAATATTAATGATACTTTTTCGTAATGTTCCTTATCAAACATGAAAGCTGTTTATGTAATGCTTGAATAAAAATCCTCAAGATATAGTAATGTAATGTCAGGCACACAACTGAAAAAAATCCTGGCCTGTATAGTAGGGCAACGTATAGAAAAGTATATAAAGCAGCTCATTTGACTGCACTGGATTTAGAATTGCTGTTTACTAACCTGCTGCTGCTGCTGGAATAAACCGCTCGGTTTGAGGCGCTGAATAACGCGTTTTATACTGCAGTACATTTCCCAACCGGTCTAAATGAATCGGCATGAAGAAAAGCCGCTTAACACAAACATAACTGGACCATAACTGTTATTACTTAGAACCTGTTAATGGTATGCACACACACACACACACACACACACACACACCAGCACCAGCACACACTTAACGCTAGTACTCCACGCTGTTTGGTGACACGCGGAAACGGCAAAATACAGCCGCATGTCAAAATAAGAGTATCCCCAGAATTACATTACATTACATTACATTTGGCAGACGCTTTTGTCCAAAGTGACTTACAATAGTCAAGTACAATGTAAAATAAGTTTAAAGGTAAAACATCTTTGGATAGGGATAAAAGGAGGTCAAATGGGAATAATAGGATAGAGGAGTGAAGGAGGGGAAGAAGGAAATGAGGTTAGAAGTAGTTAGTGTATTATACAATATATATATATTTAATACTGGAAACAACAGTGTACTGGAATGTTTCTCGAATTAAAAACGTTAGATATGAAAGTCATTTCTTTGAAACAAAGCTGATTTATAAAGAGCATACCCGTTTCTTATTACTCAATGACTTAAATTTTTTTTATATAATTTCTTTAGCAAGTTGCTTTTTTCTGTAATCATCTTTTGTTTTTATGTTGATACAGCGTTGTAATGCACTGAAGGTTTTATCCACTGCATTAAATGCCTTACAAAAATGTCATTATAATTGAAAGAACTGTATTAAAATAATTATTTTTTATTACATTTTGTTTGAAACAAGTAGAACCCAAACCAGAGCCGGTTTTTATAAAGCCTATCTATTAGAACTGCCGTTATATCAGAAATTTACAGTCAACCGCTAGAGGGAGCCCGCGAGTGAGTCCAATAAATGGGGGGTGAATGGAGCTAAACCATAGACTGTATATAGCTGTACATATGTATATCTTTTTTTACAGTCTCTGAGCTAAACCTAAATAAAAAATAATTAATTGTAATCTATATGGTCGGTATATTCCTTGAAATTTTGAAATTAAAATGATGATTGTTGCTTTAAAAAAAGCTCATACTCATACTCAGAAAACATACTCATATATTAAATACACTTATATACACATTTCCAACAGTAAACAGGTTTTAGGCAGCAAGGCGCTAGTATTACTGCTACTGTGATCTCATTGGTTGGTGAGCTGATGCTGGTAAGTGGAGTTTAGAGGCTTTAAAAATTATATTGATGTTTTGTGAATGAATACATCTTTCAGTATGATTTTGCTCAGTTGCTCCATATGAACTAATTTATTCATATGGACTCAATCAAACCCAAAAGAGATTCTCAAGTTTGTAATCTCTTTATTAGAGATTCTCTCACTATGTTTCTCTCTATGTACCATACTTGCCATTAGCAACAGCGATACTGAACATTAGGGGGCAGGCTTCCCATATCATACATCTCTTTTTTTCTATCTCTTTTGTCACAGAAATGTCAACATTTTTCAAGCGTGTAGAAAGTTATCTGCTGAGCCTTTAGCGCGTGTGAATATGTGTGAACTGAAGTGAAATCAAGAGAAATGAAAAGATGTGGCTTAATAAAAGGTCATATGACCCCATCAGCCACAGTTACCCTTTACTTAAAAAAGGCTTAAAAGAGCAGGTGTGGGGAGCGGAACAGTGAGGACCAACTGGTAGCCTGACTGGTAAACTAAATGCCATGACATTTCAGCCCCGTTTAGTTAAGACCAGATAGATTCGTTTTTAAATGCACGTACAAATGAAATGTCCAACTTTAAGAACAAGGCACTAAAGAGTTTATAGACACCTAGCTAATTCTGTCCTTCCTTTCTTTTAATAAGGTTTTATTAGTACACTGTCTGGCCAAAAAAAAAGTCACCACCTGTTTTTAAGTAAGTAAATGATGTGGTGTTGATGCTGCAGTTGGTCAGGTCTAGGTTTAGCAACAGTATGTGCTGAAAGAATGAGGTCAGCTGACTACCTGAATATACTGAATATAGACCAGATTATTCCACCAAGAGATTTTTTCCTCCCTGTTGGCACAGGTATATTCCAAGATGACAATGCCAGGATTCATGGGGCTGGAATTGTGAAAGAGTGATTCAGGGAGCATGAGATCATCATTTTCACACATGGATTGTTCACCACAGAGTCCAGACCTTAACCTCATTGAGAATCTTTGGGATGTGCTGGATGGAGAAGACTTTGCGCAGTGGTCTGACTCTACCATCATCAATGCTGCTGCAAGATCTTGGTGAAAAAGTAATGCAACACTGGGTTGAAATAAATTTTGTGACATTGCAGAAGCTTCTTGAAACAACGGCACAGTGAATGTGTGCAGCAATCAAAGCTAAAGGTGGTCAAATGAAATATTAGAGTGTGTAAACTTTTTTTGGTGGCACCTTTTTTTTTAGTTTTGGGACACCAGCTACATAGTATTATATTAAGATTATTACTGAATTTAAAGCGGGCATACCTGTTTTTACACAAGTTAAAATATGTATATGAGCTATAAAACACACAAAATCACTCTCACATAAGAATATGTCACAAGCTCTATACTTGCCAGTTTCAGTCCCTTTTAGAATGAGCCGTTTGTTTAAGGGCTCTGTCACTTTCATGTAAATAAGCTGTTGCTGGCCACGCCCCATGGACCCACTTTGACTTGCCACAGATCCCTCAGTCAGATGAAGTCTGCTGGCTAATCCTACTGTGTACTTTCTGAGGTTCTCAACCAAAATGATCAAATTGGCATTTCTTCTTCAACGGATTTATAGATGGTGGCTCTGGTTGGGGGTTGACAGGTGGTGCCAGGGTGATTCTATGCACATTTCCAAATGGCTCAAAGAAGCATATGATTCCTGACACCTTATATAGGGGGCATACAATATCCCCTTTGATGATTAGTTCTAGTTCACAAATGCCACACAAACTCATCCCAATGCAGCTAATTCAGAGCATAGTTACACTTCTACAGCCCTGTATTGGCATTAGACACAGGGGGTATGGCAACTTTAGGCTTAAGTTTGATTGTTCTCGAGTGTCCCATTATATTGGCTATTGGCAAATTCTCCAAGGTGTTTGTGTACAATTTGTACATGGGCACCTTAAAGCAGCAAAAACCACAAATTATACACACTGTTTGAACATATTTGGCTAAATGCAGGCTTATCTTAATCACAACTATCTTTTTTATATTTATAATTTCTATCATTTACTTCAAAAAGTCACTTATTTTATCTCTGAAAATAGTGCCTGGTTGCTCCACTGTGTCTATGAAGGAAAAATAGGAAAAGAAGCAGATTGGCTGGCAGGCCTGTGCTGATCATGTGCTGTGAGAGAAAATGCTCTGTAGGCCAGATGGTACTGATTGTTGTTGTGTTCTGCAGGGGCTGCAGAGTTCAGTCTGGGGCTCTGAAAAAGTCACCATGATTCCTCCTATAAGTTCTGTGTTTACCCTGAAACACATCTCGAAACCAGTCAGCTAGAAGAAGAGAAAGAAAGTTTTGGAAAGACCTGAAGAAGTGCAAAGTAGAAGACCATGCAGAAGAGAAAGTAGAAAAGGAAGCATAAAAGGAAGGAAGGAAGAGAGAGAGAGGGGAAAATAGAGAAGAAAGGAAAAGAAAGCAGAAGAAGAAAAGCACACAGGCATGTACGAAGCGTAGAGTTTATTTGAGATGCATTTCTCCCAGAGGCTTGCCTGCGTTTAATAGCTCACAGTGTGTTTGTAATTACAGTCACAGAAACTAGCCGAGGCTCTCGAGGCGAAGAGAACTGGCGCTGGTATGCTGGCCAGGAGCACACTACTACACAGAATTTTCCAAACCAGCAATTTACTGCTGAAAAGAAACAACAAGAAGAAGGAACACTTTCACAAGATCACACAGCGCTCTCTCAGTACTGATTATGCTGTGTATGATGGAGTAGAAGGGAAATTCAGCTAATTTGCAATGAAAGGCTAAAATGTGAAGTCTGAGGAGACAATGATAGATAACTGGATATGCATTTCCTGAAGGAAATGCCAGTGTACAGTGCTTAAAAAGAAAAAAAAGGAAAAGTTGAACATTAGAAGGAAATTTAATGCAATTTCTATTGTGTTATTACAATCTTATTATAATGATTAGATGCAATGGTTATTTTTTGATCCTGGAAGAATAAGATAAGGAAGTAGAAAAATAAGTGAAGTTAAGTGCAGTAAAGTGCAGCTTATTACAGCACAACACTTGTGTTATGTGGCAATAATCTGAATAGGTTCTGTGCGCTAGTAGTCATGAGGTATTTAGTTTAATTACATTTTTCTCTCACTTTGAATTCCTCTGTGAATAAAAACAAATACAATTAAATGGCTTTCTTTTCAAATAAGACAATTCTGTTGATCCAACATACCTTTAAAATGAACACTAATCAAATAAACCAGACTGCTCACTGTATTTGATATATGGCACAGCATGGTATTGCATTTGTGTCTCCAAGGCAAGCTCTTTCAATGGCAGCGGTCTGTAGATGAGCATTTTCCTGTTGGTATGGCACATAGGAATGTGAGTTTCCAATGCAAGGGCCAGTGGTTGCAGGACCTTATTAATGTAATGTTGGACTGTGAAAGGGCCTCTAATAAAGATCAAAGATGATCTGGCATTGATCATCATTGATCATTACCAAACCTTCTGGACGTCTAAAGTGATAAAACTAGTGATTAATCTTCCTCCGCATGCTTTATCTTCAATTCAAACAGTATTCCAATCCACACCTTCCTTCTGTGTGCAATTACTTTTGATGATAAATGTATTCACATACATACGACAGACCTGGAGCAGCATGGTATTAGTAGTAGTACTCTAACAACAAGTGAAACCAAGTTCATCTTTCAACTGTGTTGGGGAGAAGTAGATTTCTTTTTAGAAACACAAGCTAATGGGCACCTGTATGCTTCTCTACAGTGAGAGTTCCTTCTCCTGGAAAATCAAATATTCAAAAAACCTGCATTCATATGAAGTTTAAATAGGCCCCAGAACAATGCGCGAGAGGAAAAAACACGCAGAAGTTTTCTTTTCAAAGACGAGTTGCAATTCCTGTGTGACAGACAGCTTTGTGAAGCTGCTTTGAAGTGGAGGGCGAGGTGTATCCCCACATACTGTGTTATGGCTCGCACGGCTGATAACATCTGTGAGTTACTGCCGCACAAAGCTTGTTTGAATCACACTGAGGGAAGGAGACGAGAAACACTGTTGATTCCAAAAGCCCGGCTTACATAACTTGTTTATTTTAGATTTAGTTTGGTTTTTCAAGATTGAAATGAGAAAAAAAAACTGAGGAAAAGTAATACCTTGCTTGTTGCTGGGGGCTAATACTCATTGTAACCTCCCAGCATCCCGGTCATACAGCCATAAGAGCAGATTTCACTTCCCAAAAAAAAAAGAGCCATAACAATAACACACCTGACAGAGTGAAGCCCATGGGGCATGACTTCATTTCCATAAAGTCCGAGTGTGCAGTAATGAGTTCACCAGTCTTTCTCTCTCTCTCTCTATGGAATCATTAAGCCTGTTTTTTTTGCAGATGCATTACCTACTTATGCATTACCTGCTCCTTTCATCCTGTATAATACATCAAAGGCAGGCAAGATCAAATATTCCAAAAAATATGCATTGAAAGGGTATTAAAATGCAAACAAAGCCAGTAAAAGTGGCTTTTATAATGCTTGAGAACAGCTCTGGTTAAAAATAAGAGACCACTTTAGTTTCTGAATCAGTGTCTGATTTTGCTATTTAGATGTATATGTTTGCATAAAATGAACATTGATTTTGGATTCTGTAAATATTTCTCTCAAATTTCTAATAAAATTCATTTAGAGAATTTATTTGCAGAAAATGCGAAATGGCTGAAATAACAAAAAAAGATGCAGAGCTTTCAGACCTCAAATAATGCAAAGAAAACAAGTTCAGAAAGAAGCTTCAGAAAGAGTACAGAAATCAGTATTTGGTGGAATAACCCTGGTTTTTAATCACAGTTTTTATGCATCTTGGTATGTTCTCCTCCACCAGTCTTACACACTGCTTTTGGATAACTTCATGCCACTCCTGGTGTAAAAATTCAAGCACTTCAGCTTGGTCTGATGGCTTGTGATCATCCATCTTTTTTCAATTTGGTAAAATTAAGGAAAAACACCATCATTAAGTGATCTCTAGTTTTTATCCTGAGCTGTATATTTAGACCTGAGATGTGTTTACAGATGGATGTTGTTTAGGGAAAGGGCTTGCACATATATAGCAAATGGTACCCTGCAGTGCACATCTCTCTGGGTTTGCTAAATTCTTCTGATGGAATAAAGCTATTAGTTATAATTTCTATCTAGACAGGATATTAAAGGGTTGTGAAGACTTTTTATACATACATAAACAAGGTACAGACAGTTTTTATTGATAAATATCTATATACACTGCAATATCCAAGTCCTATTAAACAGCAATTATAAAAAGAAACACATAAAGTAGATTTAGCTTTAGTTTAAATTTATTGCTAATCTTTATTCAATGTCTTCAAGTCATCTGTAATCAGTAAGATTTATTTTTTATTCAAAATGAAAAACTTCAGAGCAGAAATGCATTAATTTGAAACCAAGGCCAGTCATAAAACATGTAAACATTAAAAGGGAATCCCCCAAATTTCTTCTCTGTATAAATCTGTGTATAATTAAATGCCTAATGTGAGCTCATAGCTAATTAAGCTAGCTCATTCACTAACTCATCTGTGGCTATCAACAATCCACAAAACTTACTGATGTGACATTAATTAGGCTTGTGAAAGCCTAAACTTTAGCTAGCCAGGTTTCTACTTTAACAGGCCACCAATTCAGCTTGCTAGCAGTAGCTAGCTAGTTAGCATCTCAGTGAGCACTCACAAAACTTATGCTATGACATTAATTATGTTGAAAAAGCCTAGAAAACTGAGCATCATAAATGTTCACATTTTTAAAGCCTGTTAAGTGATAAAGGATGAGAATGCCTTTAATCATATCCATAATGCAAAGGATTTATTTTTATTTTTAGAGTACCAGGCAACTGCTTACAGGAGTCAATGGCTGCTGATTGTTAGGACAAGGCCATTATCAATAACTCAACATAATGGTAGTGATTGATGAAGTATGTTTAAAAAAAAAATCCATCATGCCGATTTGTGTATCAGTGCAATTAGCTTATTTTCCCAGAATCCTACATGTTCTTTTGACCTCCAGCTGAAAAAATGCACTTATTTACCTGCAGGTTGAACTGATGTCAAACTGACAGAGAACACTCTCCCTTTGAGACTCACTTCCAGATGTGGCCAATAAAATAAACGTATACAACCCAAGACATATTTACTTTTTCTAATACACAATGGTAGCAGGGCTTGTGTATGGGTCATGGACGGAATTGACGCATGCCTTTTATGTGTGCTAGTATTGGATCAGATTTATCTGTCTTCAAAAAATACTGGTCATTTGGAGTAAAGGACATTTTTAGTCGTAAATTCTGAAACTGAATTTTCTTCTGAAGGTGATTTTTAATTGTATCACCCCACAATGTTTTACATTCTCGTCCTTGAGTGCCCATCACTTTCAGCCCCAACACCGAAAACGGTCTAAAAATCTTGGCAGCATTCCAGATGGTCTCCTCTCTCCGGCTCATATGGTGTCCCCTGTGTCTTAGTCTGGTAGATGGACTCGCTCAGCGGAGACTCTCTCTCTCTTTTCTTTCCTCTTCTTTTCAGACTGAAATTCTGAGAGAAAGCTCACAATGGGGCTTTGTCCCTCAAAAAACACTGAAGTCATAGTTTCCCAGGCTCCTGCCCCCTGAGACGCCTAGCAATGAGTCGGAGAGAGGAGGGGCACAGGACTTGGCAACGTTTAGCCATAAGCAATGGAGAGGATACATTCTTGTGCCTGCTGGCTGCCGATAGAACTCTCACCGCCTCGATGAAGTTCGAAGCTCAGACCGATCCTTATAAATTAAAACCGGGTGTTGGGTCTGGGCCGTGACTCACAAGAGCAATCGGGTGGGTGATTTCAACATAACGCCACTGAAAATCATCAGACACTTGGCAGAACATACAGAAGTTCTACTGGCTCTTGATAATTTAATCTGACTTGCAAGAGCAATCATATAACAATACTCATTCACTGCAAACCTACTCATTTTTTCATAGTAAATGATGTAATAAATCAAAATGTTTCTTAATGCTGTTGCTGCTGACCTACAGCACTGTCTGGCTTCATGTATCTGTTGACTCAGCACACCTGATTCAGCTTATGAAGAGGCTTAATAATCAAACAATGAGCTGTATCAGATGTGTTGAGGCAAAGAAGTCTTGAAACCATGCACACTGAAGAAAATATTTGTTGAATCAACTTAACTCAGACAAGTCATCCTTTTGCTGTGTGTTAAGTTAAAGACCTGACAAGTTAACAAACTTATTCTTGGTATTTTCAACTTATTTAATAAATCTGTCAAATAAACAATTTAAACAATATTTTTTTCATCATTTTGTTTTTACACTGTAGCACCTTGCACACATAACACACAGAACACCCCAATAACGCAGAATAGAGGTAACTTGCTCTTACATCCTACAACATTGAGATTTGCCGGTACCCAGTATATAAAATACAAATGCACATCAAAGTAGAGAAAGTAGGTTTAGGCAACAGACATCACACTGATGGTACGTTAGCGGGGAGGACATGCCCAGGGTTCAAATATATGCTGCCAGAAGCCAGTGGTAAAGATATATTAAAGTATATTTTACAAATTATAACTGATGAAGGAGCTTTGGTGCATGAATAGTACACTAAAATTTGTTTGATTTGTGTTGGTTAGTTTACAGGTTGCTTAAGTTATTCTGTCTGGTAAGTTTACTTAACATGATAACACTAGTTGATCTGCCTGAAACACAAAATCACTTTTTAGAGTGCCTTAAAGTTGTAGGTCACCAGGAGTACATTTAAGAAACACCCCTGTTACAAGACCTAAATCACTGTCTGCCTTCTGAAGTTATAAGTAAGGTAAAACCTTCATGAAGATGCCTTCTAGCACAACACAGAAGGACAGTTCCTCCCAGTGATGGATAGTACTTCTTGAGAAGAAACACAATTCTATGCAGTGCTGTGCATTCCTCTGGCCTGTCATCTTCATTCTTTTCGACTGCAGGTCAGCTCTTGCCTCAGAAGCTGCTCTTTCTTTCTACTTTGTGTTTTTTTGCAGGGCATCCACTGAGAAGTCTAAAGTTGACTGTGTCAGGAACTGTTTTACTGAGAGAACTGCTGCTGCTTAACGACAAGAGCAGTACAGAAGAGGCAGACAGATGCTAGCTCCAGTTGCCAGGGCAGTAGAGAGTCTTAGGGGTTATGTAATAACGGAGGTCCACCTACAGCTTACAGCTTTGGAGGAATCCTATGGGTCTTCCAGTGTCAGACACATATTAAAAACACTGCTGAAAAAGGTCCCAGGTCCAACAGCTTCAAGCTCCACACCATACAGTATGTGAAGAAGCATGACTTCAATTCTAAAGCCATTATCTTTGAGAGAAGGTCGACAGATGTGGGGATTTAGAGAGGTTAAGGAGGGCCTTTGTCAGAGTGTGTTTTCACCATTAGTGTTAATGTAAGTTCTTTCACAGGAAGCATTTAACCAATGCTATGCAAAAATGCTATAAAAGGAAGGAATGCATGAAGCAATGTGCCAAGATGGCAAAATGCAGGTAAAAAAATAGACAGTACGTATTCTACCTGTTCTGCTCAGTAAGTTACTAATGACATACTCTTAAAATGGCTCTGTTCATTGGGTGATGATTAGTAAGTTCCCCAGTCAAATCAACCCATGGATACAAGTCAAAGAGTGTGTTATAGACTCACTCTCTCACACTTTGATTGCAGACAGTGTGAATCCAATATATTTCATTTTTTGTCAACATGAAAGATTAACTTAATTTCATTTGCTAATATACGTACATCATTCCTGCATGTTAGACTTGTAACATTTCATAAAAAAAGTTGCAATTGGGGCTGATAAAATTAGATAAGAAAAGTTATGTCAACCATCACGATTTGGTTGGAAACCAGTATCTGAGGAAGGCTGAATTGTTAGAAGCAGATTATGGGCAGATGTGTTAGTTTGCGAACATACATAAAAAAATTACATTTTGAGATGTTAAAAACAATGTTCCCCAAATAAAAATAGGAAGAGATTTATATATTTCTCCCTCCGCACAATATAATAAAGACATTCAAGTACTTAGGGAGGATTTCAGTTTAGAAAAGTAAAGAGATTTAGAAAAGCAAAGTACATTGAGAACTCAGAGCAACATTTGTTGTCTTTAAGATGACATCATTTTCAGGGATGTCCATATTTTTTAACAAGACAATGCAAAACCACATGCTGCACAGATTACAGATTAAGGCGTGGCTGTGGAAGAAAAGTGTACAGGTACTCAACTGCTCTGTCTGCATTCCTGACCTGTGAATGTGTACTAAAATGACTTTTGCGCATTGTGAGAAGAATTGAAAACATTAGAAATGTCCCATAATTTTTTGTCCAGTGTCCAGTGGTGCTGTGTAACAGCAGCTTGAAAAGATGTGGTATTGCTTTACATGTGTATTGCAGAAGGCATGAGCTAGACTCTACCTCTTACTGATGCCTAATCAGTAAGACTAATTTCAAGTAAATAAATAAATAAGCAATTACTTGTATTTTTTTAAAGCAGCATCTTATGAACATTGTTTTTTCTTGCTCCTAGCTCCTGGGCTCCCCCTATAGTTGGGAGGTTAATTTGCACCATGTTTTACACACATGTATTTATGACTGAGAAATACAAAACTGTCACTGAAGGTAAAAGATTCTTGTCATTCAAGGAATTATGATATTTTTTTTACAATTTTACACAAACTAGTCCTGGGTTATGCAGCTATTTGTCGTTCTTGTGAGCTGATATTTTAAAGTAAATATGTGACACGGTGTTGCTTTAGAATTGCTTGATTTGATGTGCAATATAAATGTAATTATATCCAATATTTAGCCACTAAACTGATTTCAGTATGATTTATGTAAAACTTTAAGAATTTGTACAGATAACTTGATTCATCACAAATACATCAATCTCTGTCATAAATGCAGTTAATAGCCAGTCCCTGCTTCTATTTTCGACACATTTACTCATATTTGTGGTCTTGCGGTGTCAGATGGCTCACAGCCCATTTCACTAAGAGCTTTTGTGCCACAGTGCTGGACTCAATGATGGCTTGGTGGGGTGACAGATTTCAGAGCAGCAATGCTTCTCCCCCAGATCTTAGCCTTGAACAGCTCACTGACAGGAGCTGTCAGCAAGGACACAATTTCAGGCCTCACTTTGCCTCACTTTGAAAACTTTGCTTTGACATCCGGTCTATAGGACGATGTGTGTGACACTGCTCTGGCAGGCCTCACTTCTCCACCCAGACTGTAAAGACATGCCTGAGACAGCAAAGAGCCACTGAGAATGTGAGCTGTGGGGTTAATGTTACATTGTTCTTATTTCGAAAGGAAAAATAGTTGTCATACAGGCTGAATAACCTTTAACTGCTTTGTTTTAGGAGTGGCTCATGATGGTATTACTGGTTTAGTGCACATAATAATGAGTTATTTTTAGTGTGTATGATTTTGTGGAGGTTGTGCTGCGGTGTTGTATATAAGGTATAGTTGCAAGAAAAAGAAAGTGAACCCTTTGGGGTTACTTGGATTTCTGCATAATTTGGTCATTAAATGTGTTCTGATCTTCATCTAAATCACAACGATAGACAAACACAGTCTGCTTTAACTAAAACCACACAAAAATTATATGTTTGCATGGTTTTATTGAACACAACATGTTAACATTCACAAGTATGTGAACCTTTGGATTTAATAACTGGATGACTGTCATTTGGCATCAATAACCTCAAACAAATGTTGTTTTTGCTTTATCATACTAACAATTTTCAGATTAACAAACACATTTTATTATCAGACAAAGATAACCTGAGTAATATAATTTTTTTTATGATAATTTAATTTATAATGGGTAAATATCTATTCAAACCAGCCTTGCCCCCCCCTCCCCTTACATCTCTGTGGAGGAATTTTGGCCCACACTTTTTTAAAGAATTGATTTTTTTTAGCATGTTTGGTCTGTTTAAGATCATGCACATCATCTCATCTTCAGAAGTGGACCTGCTGGTGTGCTTTGGATCATTGTCCTGCTGCAGAACCCAAGTACGAATGAGTTTAAGGTCACAAACTGATGGACGGACATTTTCCTTCAAGATTTTCTGGAAGAGAGCAGAACCTACCACCACAGTGTTTGAGCTTCATTATGATGTTCTTATCAAGCTTTTTCCTGACTGATGTCAATGACTTTGTTTTCTCATCTGTTTTTGAATTTCTTCAGATCGGGGCATAATGTGTTGTGTTTGATTTGCTTTTTTCCCTTAATAAATTAAATCAGCATATAAAGACTGCTTTTTATATTTACTCAGCTTATCTTCATCTGATATTAAAGTTTGTTGATAATCTGAAACATGTACGTATGACAAAAAAAGCAAAAAGATTACCTTTTTTAACAACACTGTATAAGGTAAACTTTACAGTAAAAAAAAAAAAAATTCTACCCTCACATATAGTTAATCAGCCAACACATGATTGGACTGAAGCTATTATGCTACAGTAATAAAAGTCTAAGGGTTTCCTTCACACATTCATTTTTACCAGGTAAAATGTACAGTTTATTTGTACAAGTCCTGAAACAAGTCCTGGCAAATTAGAAAATTAGAAAAAGGATCCATGTGTGAACAAAAGATGAAACATTAGCTGGAATTACTGGGATGTCAGCAAACACCATGAAATGTTCTTCAACACAGCCAGCAAAACAAGTATTCCTGTGATGCTCCTGTGTTGAATATTTGATTTTTTTTTGTAAGTGAAAATATCATCAGAGTATATTTTGTACATGATTCTAGAGTGGGGCTGCCCAAAGAATGTCTCACAGACCAAATATAGCCAGTAGGGGCAATTGATGTGGTACACCAGACGTTCTAACCACACCCCGTCAGCCAATGAGAGAACAAATATTTATATATATATACGTATATATACGTATATATATATATATATATATATATATATATATATATATATATATATATATATATATATATATATATATATATACGTATATATACGTATATATATATATATATATATATATATATATATATATATATACAGTATATGTAATTTGCAATATATATAACAAAGTTTTATTATTTTTAATTGTATTTTTGTAATAGAACATAGTGTAATGATATTAAATATTTATTTAGAAACTTAGTCTGGAATCTTGTGCCAACCACAAAAAACTGCTCTGAGGAAAAGCAAAAAAGTGTGTGTGTGTGTGTGTGTGTTTGAAAGATAACTTGTAAAATTATCCCAGTAATGCCCTAAGCTTTTAAGTTTGACAGGAAATTAAATCACCTAAACTCTTTTTTAAATAGTTCTGTGTCTCCAGGGCAAATCTAGAGAATCAAACATCAGACACCAAACATGTCTTGGCTGATCAACTACGTTTGAGGTGAGAGGCAAATTGTGCACATTAAATGATCCTTTAAAGCTCCACCAATAAAGCAGCTTTGGATTCAGCTTGAGGCAACAGTAGACTGTTTTTAATTAGAGACAAATAAAAGGGAATTAAAAATAGGCAGATAAAGGCAGATAGCTAAAACAAAACTTTGTACAAGAAGGGTTCTTTTAAGTGTAACTTCAGTGGAACCTATTTTGATGCTATAGACAGAGAGGTCCCATATCATAACAAAGTCAAGAAAAGTTAACTATTATAATTATTTAAATAGATGAAATGTGTTCCTTTGAAGTAATAAAACATATCAGTGCTGCTTTATTTTTTATAAACATTTCCTAACCTTTAAAAAACGCTTTTATTGTGGTCAATTTTGCCTCTGCAGGGCCCTGACAGATTCAACTGTGCTATCGGCATGAATTATGTTTCCCTGTACTTTGGTGTGCTGATACATCACAATATGCAGATCAGTCAATCACTAACACCGCCCCCCTGGTGACATCCAATCGTCTGCGTCTCACTGCTATTAGAGGCACACTGCTGTTGCTGCAGCTCAGCCAATCAGCTCCACCTCTAAACCCATACATTGCCCAGTGATAGTATTCAAGCACTGTCCTGTACTGAGTACTAAGATGTTTATTCAAAGGATCCTGTCCTTTATCCAATTAAACTGGATTAATTACACATACATTTTGCAATGAAATGTGGAACTAGTCTGTGTTCTTTAAGAGTTAACTATATCCATGATGTAATATTATTAGTATATAAGTATATTGCCAATATTTTAAGGAAATTTAAGTTTCATCCTGTTGCCCACCTCTAATCATTTCCTGTACTGGAATACTAAGAGACCACTTAAAAATGATGAGTTTCTTCGATTTTATTAAACTGAAAAGTAATCAAGAGGAAGATGATTTATCGCAAGCCATCAAACCAAGCTGAACTGCTTGAATGTTTGTACCAGGAGTGGCATTAAGTTTGCAAAAGCAGTGTGTAAGACTGGTGGAGGAGAACATGCCAATAAGCATGAAAACTGTGATTAAAAAACAGGGTTATTGCACCAAATATTGATTTCTGAACTTTTAAAACTTTATGAATATGAACTTGTTTTCTTTGCATAATTTGAGGTCTGAAAGCTCTGCATCTTTTTTTTTTGCCATTTCTCATTTTCTGCAAATAAATGGTCTAAATGACGATATTTTTATTTGGAATTTGTTCATTTTACTCAAACATATACCATATACCAAAATCAGATAACTTGACGTGGTCTCTTAATTTATATATATATATATATATATATATATATATATATATATATATATTTTTTTTTTTTTTTTTTTTTTTTTTTCAAAAATCATTGACTCTCATAGGCTCTTTCTCTCTCACTACAATTACAACCAATTAATTTGTTTTTTTAACAATTTTGGCTTCATTGATGTTGATGTTGATGCGATCTCTTTCATATCAACGCAAAGAAGAAAAATAAGTAAAAACAATCGCTGAAGGGCGCTGAATAGCTCGAAAGACTATTGGCTGCTAGTCGGAAGACGAACGGCTGACGTAGCCAATGAACGATAAACAGACGCAAGAACGGTGCGGATTGGCTCGTAGGAGGGCGGGGACTCTGTGGTGGGCGTGGCCGCGGGCGTCGCTGCCTGGCGTTACTCCATTCTTCGGGTTTTTGGCTGCTGAGATTTTCGCTGTAGAGCGGCGGGGCTGATTCACGCGCACCGGGGCTCTGAAATGCGCTCGGGACTCTGCAGCCGTGCCCACTGCGACACTTTAAACGGCATGGGTGCGCACACGAGGCGCTACCGTCCACACTGCAGACTCACCTTTTTATGAACGGAGGAGCTGCTCGCTTTTCTTCAGTCAGTCAGTCTGTCTGTCTGCATGCATGGCAAGGAGGACTAGGAGGAGCCCCCAGTGTGTAGCAGCAGCAGCAGCAGCAGAGCAGTAGTAGCCTAGAGAGAGGGACTATATCCTATAGACAGGGCTGGTAAAGCAGGTGTGTGCATGTGTGTATGAGTGTGTGTGTTTGTAATGTCTTAGAAGTGGTTCTAGTATTAGAGCTCTGGCTGGGTTGGTGGTGGTCTCTTTCTTGGGTTGAAGAAAGATAGAATTAGAGAGAGCAGTGCTCTGTGTGACAGCAGCAGGAACATTTCCTCCTTTTTCAGAACTATAGTGAAATAAAACAAGAAAAGAAGAAAGAGAGAAATAAAAACAAACAAACAAACAAAAAACAACAGCAGCAGAAACAGGGCGCTGCTTGCTGTGGCCACAGGAGCTCTCTGTGGAGGGTCGACACCTCACTGGATTTCTACGTTTCCACGTTTCCACGTTTGTGAGTTAAACGATAGTGTTACCTCAGGGAAAAAAATGTCGTCTCAAACGAAATACAAGAAGGACAAGGAGATAATTGGAGAGTATGAAACGCAAGTCAAAGGTATGTATCTTTCGTTTAATGACATAAATCTGAAGTTTTTTTTTCTATGATCATGTTACATTTTAACATCACAAGACAGACGTGTTGAACATGTTGATTAAGGCTGCTGCACAGTTCACACAATAGCAAAGTCCACACAGCAGTGGGATAAATGCAGCCCTGTTGTGCTCCTTTAGCTGTAGCCTTGATGTGGTGCTGGTCTGTCTTTCTGTCTGTCTGCGTTGAGAACACAGAGTGGGTACCGCCTCACCTCACCCTGCCAGTGACCCTCTTCAATCAAACGGATACACACTGTTTACACTGTATTCACACTGTGTGTAATAATAGGGCTGCAACTAATGATTCTACTCTGCTAGTCGACTAATCCGTCGATTTTTCCCACTAGATTAGTCGATTAATCAACGACTATTCTTCACATCATGCTCTATATCTCTGCTTTCTGTGGAGTCCACACACCTGAATGTCACTCTGCTGTCCAGTTGTCCTCTGACTTAACATAACATAACAGAACATAACACAACATAACAAGTTGGAAAGTAAATATAGTTAATGAGACTAAAGGTTGAATGTAGAGCTGGGCGATATGGCCCCAAAATAACATCACAATATTGTATGGTATTTTTGTGATAACAATACTCTTGGCGATATGACTATGACTAAACTAAAATACTTCAAGTATACACAACTGCAACAAAAAAAAAGAAAATCAAATTGTATTATTGCATACAATAGGATACAACACACCCCTAACTGAGATATTAATAAAAATACAAGAATTTTATCATATTTGTAACAGAACGAGTCGACGATTCAGAATGTCATGATCCTAAAATAATGCACTCCAAATATCTGCATATATCCAGAATTAAAGTACAATGAATCAGACTGGAGAGATATAATCTGTCTTTAGGAGAAATATAATAGGAAATGAGAACAGTGTGTGAATTTTTCTTTTGCTAAAAACAGCAAGAAAGTAGTACCCCGATGTGATAATTCTAAATATATTTCAGGATATAATATCGTTCACAATATTCAAAAAATGTTGGCGATATTATTGGGTATGATACGATATGGCACACCCCACGTTGAAAACTTATTCAGATGTATTTTGTAACAGTAATGCATGCAGCAGAAATCTAAATGTTATAAGGCTATGTATAAGAGATTATAACGTATATACATTGTACTGGTTACAGCTTTTCCCTGATCTTTTGTTCTGATTGAATTATTTGAATTACCATGTGAGCAAAAAAAAAAAAAAAGAAACCGGCTGCACTTTTCCATCACTTTTAAATATTATAGAAAAAATAAAATGTTGATTTTAAATGCTCTTTTACTGTTTATTGTTTACTCGATTAGTCATTGCTAAAAGTTGAAGTCAACTAACCATTGCAGCCCTACATGCAGTGCATATTTCAGTAAGACAAGTAAGTAAGTGCAATGCAATCTGATCTAAGGTAGAGGTTTCTAATGGAGCCACAGCCCAAAGTTATTTGAGGGGTAGAGGTATAAACAGTCCAGTAGCAGTAAGAGAAGAGGGGGGTTCTTGCACAGGCTCCAGGCTTGCTGCCCTCACTTTTGTCTCTGTGTATTTTTTCTGTGATGGCTAGTGCACAGATCTGAACTCCATCCGACCTGGAAGCTACAGCTTGCTTTGTTGCTGGGTAGAATGGAGTCCTCTACATACACCAGTGCCATGCTCCTTACACACAGATGGGTGGAACTTGAGGGCAACCAGCTCCGTTAACTAATTCTTCCCTTTGTGCACGTTTTGAGAGAGAGACCTTTACTTGATCAAATGTCTGGCACAGCCTGTTAGTGCTAGTGCAGGGTGGATATGGGCTATTGGGTTGTGGAGGGAGGGAGGGAAGGAGGGAGGTTGGAGGGTGGTGTCAATGTACCAAGCGTTTATAGAGATGAGAAAGATTTAGACAAGTCTAAATTATCCTTCCTGCTATTTAATCAAAATACAGAATTCAGCTAAAAAGCTATAATTCTCTGAAGTGCTTCCAATTATCAAAAATATAATCACCTTCCTTACTGTTACAGTTTTTTCGTTAAATAAGGTCGGTTGTGTGTCTTCAGACAGTGAAAGGAAAAAGAAACAATATTATAAAACAGAGCAGTAAGAAAGCATTGGATTAGGTAGATTAGTGACCACTGGCTTGTGGGTGTTTTCACCAGTAAGGCAGTATGGCTTCATAGAGCTGTTACTGTAGTTACTGGCCTCTGTTCTAGCTGATTAGTATATGTATAATTTAAATACTTTGACATTGTGGTGGGTGGGCCATATGGCATAAATGGAATATCCCAACATTTAAATACATGTTCAGGATGCACAGTATTCTACAGTTGTTTTCTGAATCTGAATGTGAATTGATAATAATCTGTGCAATGAGGATATGCATTTTTAAAAATCCTAGGCATTGAGCATTTTGAGATCTCTCTGGTAAGAATGTGTAGTTGAACTGAGCATGCTGAAAAGTACTTTTATTACATGTGTTTTTTAATGCAGTGTCCTTTTAGAATGGATTAATTTTTTAGTTGTCCAGCTCACTTCAGTTCTAATTCTGTGTTTTTTTTTGGTTTACTGATGTGTGAATGAGAGGAAAGGAGTTTGCAGTAGCTCTTATTTCAGCAACATTAGCAGTGCTACTGTAGATCAGTTAACCAGCTCCCAACCAACTTCCAGGAAGACCTACCAGACAGGTGTTTTTAGAATGAATATATTTGGTTTTGCAGAGATGGTCCCAGAAACACATTAATAGTGTAAATTATTTATGCTGTTTATTAGGGGTGGGTTAAAAATCGATTTTTCGCTTTTAAGTCGAGCTGCATTGAAATGATCCAATATGGATTCATATAAACTCGAGATTGATCTACATCCCAGCTCCTAGATGTGCCGACATGCCACACTCGCTCTCCGTTTGGTTTTATGAACAGATTTAAGACGATAATGAGAAGAACTATGATTCAAACAGTTGTTGAATCATTTAGCATAGGTCTTTTAAGGTGCAAATTTAGGATGATATTTAAGAGGAAATATGAGAAAATGCCCTTGAACACCAAGGGTTAAGATTTAAGGGTTGAGTACTAACTAATATTTATATTAAAGGTAGGTTGAGGGTTCCTCATTCTATTACATTAGTTATCTGAAAATATCTTTTCATACCTAAACAAAACTGGTAATTGTAACTGGAATATCCCTAAATAAATCAACATTGGATAGGCAATACTTTTATTTAGTATTTTAAATTGTTCTCTAATATCCACGTATAAGGCAAAAACTGCCCAGATGTAGTTTTTCTACTAACAATGCTATCCAACCCTGTCTTATTTTAAGCTTATCTGGCTCCAGATGTTGTGTAGCATAATTTAAATACAGTTCAGTTTTAGAATATAGAATTTTAGCTACTGCTCCTCCATGATGATTAGCCTATATCTTTTTAAGCAGTATTGCACATTGGAACTGTGCACCATCAATAGCAAACTTCCCCTGCTTTGTGGGCAATGATTGCATCCATTTTCAGGTCTTTAGACAGTTGTTGCAAGGATCAAATGTTGTCAAGTGCTGGTACAAGGTTTGAAGAGTCAGGGAATGATTAAGGCTTGGAAATTCAATTCAGCTTACAGTCTTTAATTAGAGCATGTGACATCCAATGTCTCCGCACTGATTTGCTATTGGAGGTCTGAGACCCTGTCAAAAGAATTGGTGCCTTTGCAATAATAACTAAGGGCTCTTAAACTTTTGCAATAGATGTCTTGTTAAATCAGCAATCATTTAACTGAACTGTTACCCTGCAAATGTTTTCATCCTGGTGATGCATGTAACATAGCCTAACATGGCATAAATTACCATTACATTATGTCATTATGTAAGGTAACTCAATTAGTGATTTCAAAAAAAGTGTTCTACAATGTCTCCAAAGTGTCTCGAATTGATGCTTAAGCATGCATTTCCCCACACTGCCTTATATCTAATTACCCATGATTAATTATGCTCCTCAGTTGCAGTTTATCAGTGCACTACAAGTACTGACTATGTCCATAATACACACAGAAAAGCATATTATTATGTGAAAATCATCATATTGCCTACCTTTTCTTGTACACAATGAAAATTACTTTCTGTCTGATGAATTATACCACAGTTAGTTCCGACCCTGCAATGTGATTGGCTGAGAGGTGTTATATGAGTGCCATTATTAGCCGGTAATGCACTGTAACCGAAGCTCTCCATGTATTACTCCAGGTACAGGTAACATGTGTACATTTACATGTGTAAAAGGATCTTTCCCCTTGGGACAGACAGGCTAGGACTGTATGCATGTCATGATTCATAGTGCAGACCAGCCTACATTACAATAGGAATTAACCCTGCTGCTGTTATAGAGCTGAACGAATAAGTGTTTTCTGTTGACATGCCAATTTAGAATCACAGAAGTCAATCACACTAATGATATGAAATGATGGTCAATATACACACTGCAAAAAAAAAAAAACAGTGGCAAAAATATCCAATGGACAAAATATAAACTTTTCTTTTTCTTTTTCTGTTTTCTGTGATTATTTGAGAGTTCAGATTACTTAAAATAAGGTGAAAATTCTAAGGAAGTCTGATTAAGGTCACTATTTCTAACAGTTACAATGCCTAGTAAAGATTCTTATCAGAGCAAAAAAAATGAATTGCCTTGAAATTCAAGAATTTTGCTGATTCTTTGTAGGTTCCCATCTGAATGTGATTTATTTCCAAAAAACATTATACATGGATGGTTTCAGTTCAGTTCAGTGTTGCCATAAAGACATTGTAAATAAAGGATCAGCATAACTACTTTATTTAATCTAAAACAACAATATCCAGGGCAGTTTACTAAGCCAGTAAAATCCGTACTTATAAATATGGATACTTTAACATTATACTTTGTTATGGTTTCATCATATATCATATCGTATATTGTGTTGCTGTTTTCTGAAACATATTGAGATATGAGTTTTTAGACGTATTGCCCAGCACTGTATAAGATTTTGTGTTTGAGCATTGACTGTTTTCCTCTGTTCTGTTTCTGCAGTATGTAAGGTGCTCAAGTGCAGTGGTCTGTAATGGCAATACATGAACACAGACAGTAATTGTTGTTAGTGGGGGAAACAGCTTATGCAGCAGTGAACTGTGAACACTTTGGCCTGCTTTTGGCCGTGACGCCTGGACTCTAGCTCGAGTTCAGTGAGGTAGTCAAGCCCCTTTTGAAGTTTCTAATCCACATAACCAGTCTGACACGGACCATACACTTTTAAATCAGCACACCATAGCTGTACAGAGCAAAGTTAAAGACACAGCACATTCTGCCACCAAGCCCTATAAATATACAGTGGGTGTCAGTATTTGTAAATATAAATATGTTTAACATGTTGCACCCTTGCAATGCTATTCAGAAAGTAGATTATCAACATTTACAGATTTTTTGTTTCTTTTCTAATGAATGAATGAAACATATTCATACTAAATTAAATGATAATAATATTACATTAACCCTCCTACTATCCTCCAATTTATTAACACCCTTTATTCTCTGGGTGAATATGATCCCAACAATTTAAACCTCCAAAAAATGATTAGAATTCCAAATAATTAAACATGTTAGCAAATTTTACTCACCAGGTTGTTTGTTTATTTGACAAATTATCAGTGGTGCTGGTGTTATTATAAGTGTTTTATTAGTATTATATACGTATTACAAGCTTTTTGCTGTTAAGTCAAGGATTAGAGTGAAGGGACATTTAGAGAAAGATTCTAAAACTGAATGTTATAGTGAACTTACCTTTATTATCACACAAATATGTGTAAAATATTGAGATTTCTTATGTTTTACACCAATAAAACAGCCTAATTAAACAGACATTGAAGTTGATATATTTGAAACATTTTATTTTTTACTTATTGTCTTCATCAAAATAAGAGAAGATGATAAATATGAATCACAAAACTAATGTCAACCATTTTTTCCAAAGCTTGAAACATTGAATGGGGTCAAATTGACCCCAAAGGTAATAGGAGGGTTAACATTTATTTTGTTGTGGCAGTATATTCTTGAAATTTCGGGCAGCAATTAATGATTATTTTGAAAGTCGACTAATCTGATTTATTTTTTCGATTAATCGTTTAGTCAGCGATTATTTCTGCCATGTCTTTCATCTCTAAAAACGATAGCTGAACAGCTGAACATGAGATTTGAAAGGCATTTTAATGTCTGGATGTTGTTTAAACATGGAAAGTACTAATATTTAGTGATTAAATATGTAACCTGTGTGAAAGATTTACCCATCTACCCTTGTGCTTCTGTCCCAAGCAATTTGTACAAATTAAGGATGAGTCAACAATGAAATTTGTAGTCGACAAATTTAAATAATGAACATTTATATCGACTAATTGAAATGACAAAAATATCTCTGGGTTTTGTCACGTTTGTCATGCAAAAATAACCTGAAATATTGTGATATTATTTTAAGGCTGTAAATGTTTAAATGTATATAATAAACATACACAGTATATTATAGAAATATAGTGCCCATTTTTATTAATATTTTTTTAACATAATTTGAAGCTGGCAGTGAAAAAATGTCAAAATGCAAAATGTCATGATGAGTAGACCAATAAAAATGTTTCAAGACTAATATTTTACATTGCCTTCTATTGAACATTTTTGTCCTGCTCATGTTTTGTCCTTGACATTGCAATAGGAGGGTATTTACAACATGCATTAACTTGCATTCAACACAGATGTAAATTAAATTTTACATATATACATACCGTGATGTAAAAGTGACTCATTGTATGTTAAAGAATAAATGATGGTAGTCTCTATTGGTGTACCTGGTCACAGTCCTCTGGACAGTAGTGATTCTGACCACTGCAGAAATCACAGCAGATATGCAGATAGATTTTGTAATAAACATATTTCTAGTGTGAATTCGTAACCTAAGGACATAAAACCTGATTTGGAGACTCACTCCACTGCATTGACCCAACTAGTTCAGCTAATCCAGAAGCTGGGACTGCTTTCACAGGTCAGACTACACCAGGAACTGTCACCAGCACTGATAACCATCTTAACACTGCTTACATAATGTAGGAGTAGGAAGCTGTGAAGCATGCTTGCAGAAGCTGAGCTCTTTCAAAATGTTGTGAATAATGTAAACCACAGAAATAAATTATAGAAAGAAGAAGATTGAAAGACCCAGAGAGTGAAGAGCCACCGGAAGTGTAAAGACAGTGTTTAGATTTACGCTTCTATAGCAGTAAAAATGCATATGGAAATGCTGTAGGAATCTGCGAGGACCATTCTGTCTCCACACTGCACTCTGATAGGGCAAGTAGAGAGAGTAAAATCAGTAGAGAGGATGGTAATAAGGAGCATTACTAAGTGTACATTATACAGTATACATCTTCCCAGTGGTCTGTGTTCAGAGGTGGAAGGTAACTAATTACATTTACTCACGTTACTGTAATTTAGTAGATTTTATAAGTATTTTGAAATTGTTAAAGTAGTTTCTAAATTAGGTAATTTTACATTTACTCAAGTTCATTTTGACACAAGCAATTTACTTCACTACTTTGGAAAACTCCCTGTTACTGAGTATAAATAAATTGCTGGGAAAAAAGAACAAATTGTCTGAATAAAAAAAATTTAGTTTTGTTCTCCATGGTAGCGCAGCTGAACTTCTTCATATTACGGTTAGTGGGAGAGACTCTGTGTGAATCAGCTGTATAGCCTGGGGTCTGTGTGCGCGGCTCGGGTTATGCTACCCATCGATATGTGCTTCTTTACAGCACTGCGCAGGCGCCTACCAACATTCTTTTTGTATGTTTTCATGTTTTTCATGATAACTCCTTATAATAAGTTTTTTATTGGGAACATTAAACAGTCTGCTTGGATGTTAAAACAATATGTAAATAGCAGTTAAAGCATAGCAATTGCAAGTTGAAAAAATTCTAATGAACTGTAAAACTATATAAATACGGTTTATAGTCACCTATATGACCTTACATTTTTAACAGTAAAGAAAAAAATGGATCATAGAAACCTATGCCACTTTACTTAACAAATACTGCCTGAAAGGTCCAAATTATTTAATTTTATAAATAAATAAAAGTAACTATGTAACTTTTACTCAAAGTACATTTTAAATTGAGTACTTTATTACTTTTACTCGAGTAGATTTCTAGATGGGTACTTTTACTTTTACTTGAGTAGAATTTTAGCAAAGTAAAAGTACTTTTACTTAATTACAATTTTCAGTACTTTTTCCACCGCTGTCTATGTTATAGTTTCTCATCCTTTTCAATTTTTTGTTATTAAACTGTCTGTTTTAGTTACTGTGCCTTTAAAACTAATGGAATCTCGTTTGGTTGGCTCCCCTATATGGTCTATCCTGAAACATTCCTTGAATACATACATGTCTTAAGAGTTCATTTTAGGGCTGTGCAAATGCCCAAAACATTGAGAAAGTCAGCAGAGGGAAGCATGAAGTGCTGTAAGATTTTGTGGGAAAACACTGCACTGATTTTGGACTTGATAGAACACAGTGGATCAACACCAGCGGATGACATGTGTCTCCAAACCATCGCTGATTGTGGAAACTTCACACTAGACCTCAAGCAGCTTGAACTGTGTGTCTTTCCACTCTTCCTCCAGACTCTGATCACTTGATTTCCAAATGATATTCAGAATTTACTGATGATCAGTGATGGTTTGGAGAGGCATGTCATCTGCTGGTGTTGGTCCACTGTGTTCTATCACATTCAAAATCAGTGCAGCTTCGACCAGGAGCTTTTACAGCACTTCATGTTTCACTCTGCTGACAACTTTTATAGAGATGCAGATTTCATTTTCTAGCACTGCCCACACTGATAAAAGTACCAATTGGTCTTAAATAATATTCATATTTTCTAACACACTGATTTTTCGGTCTTTTATCAACAATAAAAGAAATAAACATAAAAAAGATCACTTTGTTTGCAACACATCTGTATAATATATTCAGTTTCACATTTTGAACTAAATTACTGAAATAAAATATATATTTTCAAGAATATTGTATTTTTTATAAGGCACTAGTATATTTGATCTTTTAAAAATCAGTAATGTGATTAATGATCTGACTGTTGAGCCGATATATGGATTGGTGGAATAATGAGACAGACAGCATGTATGTTTTTACAGTATCTTACAAACATGAATACACCCTCACATTTTTGTAAATATTTCATGATATCTTTTCATGCGACAACACTAAAGATGATATGACATTTTAAAACAATGTAAAGTAGTCAGTGTAAAGTAGACAGCTTGTATAATGGTGTACATTTGCTGTGCCCTTAAAATAACTCCACACAAAGCCATGAATGTCTAAACTACTGGCAACAAAAGTGAGTTTTAGTATTGAGAATCACGATACTACACTTGGTATTGGTATTGAAGTCAAAATGTTGGTATCGTGACAACCCTAATTTAATGTATGTAACTCCAGTGTACCTCACTCTCCCCAATTAACAGTTTTTAAGTTTAACTCCACAGTTTTATCTCACTTAATGTAAGTGGGTGCAAATAAACTGTTGGAGGCTGACTTGCTGGCAGATATATGGAAATGAGTTGGCCTTCATGACATCACAAAAAATGTCTCCTTGTCTACTGAATCTTATGTTTGTCTGAGTAACCATTGTTCTTCTTGTCCTCAGTACCCTCTGAGTGATGACCTCTAATGGTCTGGATGATTGTGATGATGTGACTTTGGTTGCAGGCCTGGCTCTGGTGGTGCCATTTATCCTCAGCCTGTCAGGCAACTTGGATGGCTTGTTGTGCAGATGAACGTTATTAATTATGCAGTTTGCATCTGTGCTTGCCATTGGTGCCCAGCTCCTGTTTAATTAAGCGGCGTTCCACGCGAGACGGGGAGGAATAAAGGAGTGCTGTGTTAATAGGAATTCAATGCTAATTCAGTCTCAGCTGTTTTACACACATGAAGCTTTGCTCATCACCCCCACAGGGGAATTTGTCCCTGTAATATGTTGGTTTTAAGCACTAGTTGTAGAATCTGTGCAGCTGATGAAGAGATGCAGCTTTATACGGCTGCTGTCATACTTGGAGTTATGTCTGTTTTGCTGGTTTTGCTTATTCAGGAGTCAGCAGTGGGTTAGATCATATCATGTGTGTCTAAATGATGAGATGTTTGCAGCTCTGCTATTCACATGGAGATTAGGTGATGCGGTGCAAGGTGATAAGGACCATAATTGGTGCAAGGATCATTATCGTGACACATCATTATTACATTTCCATAAAGGCACATCATTAGTTTTTGTTGCCCCAAGCTTTTGGGAGGTTTGTAAAAGAAAGAAAAAGATTTATGGCAGATTTATTTTTTTTATATACAAAACTGCATTAATTAAGATATATTTATCTGTTTGTAGTGTCATCTCACAATCTGCAGATTCTCTGTGAGATAGTGAGATGTCCTGTCTATCCAGATTTGCTACTTCTTGCTGAGTTTCTCTAAAACAGTTGCAGAAATACCTGATTAAAGAGGATGAGTGTGTAGAAGCATGTTTTATGTGGACTTTTCTGACAGTTTAGTATCTGACAGAACATCATTAGCTAAGATTACTATAAAACACTCTTAAGTCTTCCCTAATTCACATATCTAATTGAAACTACAACGTCTGGTGGACGGAAATGTGTCTTTCTTGGTTTTATTTGGCCTGAAATAATTGTGCACAAATTTAACGCCTTGGATTTTACTTGTATGTTCTTCTACATTTCGCTGCTGTTGGCTATTCTCAGTCTAGCATTGACACTGAGGGGTTTAAAAGCTCCAGCAGCACTTCTGTGTCTGAGCCCCTCATACCAGAGCAACACACACTAACATACGTATCACCACCATGTTACTTTCCCTGCATGGTGCTAAGCTAATAGCGCAATGTAAAAAAAACATAGTGTTCTTTTTTTATTTAGATTTTTTTTTAGAAGATATACATGTACAGTATGTATCCCATCTAATCAGACATTATAGATGTAGTCTCTGATGTAGTTTTTGAACATTAATAATTTTAATCAGTAAGTGCCTAGAATTTCAATCTGTGCACCTAGCAGTGTTATCTGTTCTTAGTAGGGTATAAAAGAGGGTATTATGGAATGTGTGAATATGTGCTGAACCCACATGGCACAAACATCATGATCATGGATACAGCAGTGCTGCTGAAGTTTTTAAACAATGGGCTCCTGTCCACTTTATTAGCCTTTTCTACCCAGCTGGTCCACTTTGTAGATGTAAGGTCAGAGACAGAACCTCATATGTTGCTGTTGGTCATCCTCTAGTCCTTCATCAATGCCTATTGGATACTGTCCATCGGACGCTGTTGGCTGAGTGTTTTTGACTTATGGACTCTTCTCAGTCCAGCAGTGACGCTAATGTGTTGAGGGGTTTAAAAACTCCAGCAGCTCTGCTGTGTCTGATTCTCGTATACTAGCATAACACACACTAACACACTAACACACCACCACCGTGCAAGTGTCACTGCATTGTATCGAACTCATACTTAACAATGATGTCTTATATTAAGTGTAAGCTCATCTGTGTAAACGTTTGTGCATCATTTAATTTTGCCTACTTGTTAGTGTCATTTTTTTTCTTCAGATGTGTCCAGCGACTCACTGTACCTACCGTACTTTGGCTAAGTTGGCTGCCAGGCCCTGGCTGACCGTACATCACGGTGCAGGAATGTGAATGACTGGTTTATGTGGCAGTGTGCATCTGGCCAGCAGTGATTCCCCCAGCAGTGATTCCCCCACACACACACCAGGTCCTTCCATTTACACACGATACATCCAGTGCATCCAAGGATGCTAAGTGCTGCTCAGAGTTAAGCTTCATGATGATTCACAGATGGCCCTCAACTCTTGCCATTTAATATGAATGTAAAGTAGACCGTCATCACCACAGTTCAAGCAACCTGCCCCAGCCGCCAGTGCAGCTCAACCTTTGCACCAGCTCAACTCCCACTGCAGCATGACATTAAAAGTGCACACAGAGCCTCGGCTCTGTGGAGCATATTACTTTATGGAGGGGGTTGTACAGCCGAGCAGTGTGGTGCATCAGGGAAGAAGGGATGGAATCCTGATCAGCTGGTTTAAGGACCCAGCGGACGAGTGCCAGACCCCCGGCCCCCCGGAGGAGAGGGAGGCTGCGTGCCTCACCTCTGTCCAAAGCTGTTCAGCTGCTACACAGCTTTATTTGCATTTAAATAGAGAGGCTCCAAGTGGAGAAGGAGCGGGGCCTTTAGAATTGGACTGGTTTTAGTCTTTCCTCTCACGCAGAACAGCGGCATGCTTGGAGAGAGCTGCTTCCTGCTCGCCTGTTCTCTCCTTTTCAGCCTTGTCATAGTCCGAGACAGTGAAAGGGGTGCATTATGTAATGGGTCAGACTTTGGCCGTGAGGACCGCTGGCTCCCTACTGCTAAATTTTAGAGCAAGGACGGACTCCCAGGCTCCTTTTTTGCCAGTTTCAATAGTGCCAGTTTGTTTTTGCCGTAATGTATTTAAAGGAGGGCTTTCAGTTATTTTGGACTGTGAGTTCATGTCGGACAGTTAGTGCTGGGCAATTTATTGTGTAGACTGCTATACTGGTGGTGTTGTCTTGTGATAATAGTGGTTTTAAAAAAGGGCTTGACTAGGCTTAAACGATTTGGACAAAAATTATTATATCACAATATATTGCCTAAGTTGGTCAATAGGCTTGGGAATCGAGAATCGATTCCTGTTGAGAATCGATTCCGTGTGTTTCGTTTCCACGGAATCGTTTGGCACCTTGCTTAATGATTCTCTTATCGATTCCAGACAGCACGATCACGCAAGTTACGCATATTACGCAAGTTACGCATATTACGCAAGTTACGCATATTACGCAAGTTACGCATATTACGCATATTACGCAAGTTACGCATATTACGCAAGTTACGCATATTACGCAAGTTACGCATGTTACGCAAGTTACGCATGATTCAGTAAGCACGTCTTTTCAATGGCGTCCACTAGGTTAAACCGCTCGAAAGTTTGGCTTCATTTCACGCTACACAAGGATGGCAACAGGGCGTTTTGCAACCATTGTAAATTTTTTATAACATCGCCGGGAGGGAATACATCAAATATGCACAAACATCTGCGCACACAACATTATTAGAGAGTATTTGCTACATTTCCATATTGCCAGTTGCACATTGTTGTGGACATGTTGACCTTGTTGTTGAGTTTGTAAGGTCGTATGATATTTAAGTAAACAAAGTTGGTGCTTATGAAACTGTTTGCTCTCCTTATTTCCCCAAATTGGAATCGATAAGAGAATCGATAAGGAATCGAATCGTTTCACAGAATCGATAAGGGAATCGGAATCGGAAAAATCTTATCAATTCCCATCCCTATTGGTCAATATGATTTAATTACGGTAGATACGGTCAATTTTGACTCAATTTTACAATAAATATTACAATATTGGCCACAACATTTTGCATGTTGGTAAGAGCTAGGGTTGAACTATATATATATATATATATATATATATATATATATATATATATATATATATATATATATATATATATATATATTGTTGTGTGTATATATATATATATATATATATATATATATATATACGACGAAAAGATATATAAATATATAGATATATAAATATAAATATATTTAGCGACAAGATACATTCAGTCGATAAGATTTTATTCTGATGTCGATATGAAACATTTTAAAGCCACAGAAAAACTATACCTACAGAAGTCTATACTTATAAACCTCTAAAAATGTATTTGCTAACTGCTTTAATGCAGCTTATTAGGTCTTTATAAGATTTTAAGATTTTAAACATTTTAGATTTCACTTTAAATGTCTGAATATTTTTCATAATTAAAAGTCTCTTAAAGAGTAATGTGTAAATGCTTTTTATGCTATTATATGTATTTGTATCATTATTAAAATGACATTTTTTATCACACTTATATCCTATTATATAAACCTATAATAGAAAATTTTGAGTTTAATAATTATGATATACTTGTTAGGCAATTGTTTTATATTTCTGTCTATATTATTCACAGTATCTGTGACTAATTGATGTTTCAGGGCATATTACGTGAATGGACTAATTCCTTTTTCAGTTTGAAAGTACAGACATTCATGGTTGGTTTTATTTTTCCATATAATATCACAAATATAAAATAAAATGTATATAGTGTGATATAGTTTTTTGTTTCTAGAGTCTGGTCGACAAAATTATTATTATTAATATTATTAAGACAAAACTATAGCATATTATTAATTGGTTCTTTTGAAATTATGTTTTTTATATAAGTTTAACTAGCTTTATTGAAATAACTGTCTTCACTGTCTAAAAAAATACTTTCTGGAGCAGTGCTGTTAGGATGTAGGATGATCCCACATCACCTCTTCCCCAACTCCTCAATGCTCCCCAAAAACACTGTTAAAGTGCCACCAGTCCAGTGGACACAGATCCAGTATTCCACAGCTCAGTGATGGGAGGCTTTATACCCCTTTATTACACAGCTGGCATCAGACATGATACCAGTAGTTTCATGTTTATCTGCTCCAGAGAGTTCTATTCTATTGGCAGCACTTTGCTGCAGGGAAAGAACAAGCTGTGTGCGTGTGCACGTTTGTGTCAGCAGTGGGTTCAAAATAATGTATATGAACATATTCATTAGACAAGGTGTCCATAAACAATTTATTTTCTTTTCTAATTTATGTTTATTTCTATGTTATATCATTATTAGTACATACAGTATGTTATTATCCCCAGGCTAAAGGTGAGGTCTGGGTATGTCCAGCTTGTATTTCTGTCATAAGGGCTGTTCGGACGGGATTAAATTTACATGGGTTACTATGGTTATTCTCTCATTCACCGGTGCTCCACTGAGACCTGATTTTCATCCATTCCAGGCAGATGCTTCAGCTACACTCTGCATTTAGTTTCTGAGCGTGCATATCCATCAGAGATTTAGAGCGTCAGATCCATTTTCTTCTTTTCTGAATGGATCATAGTGTGGTGCAGTCATTCAGACACTGAATTAAATCTGAAGATTTTATCACTGAGGAGTGTAAAATGCTTATTATTACTACTATTATTATTAGTATTGTAGCACAACAGTCCCCAGATAGCACAGGTTGATTAACCATTACCTAAAATGTGAAATTATATATAATCTGTAACTGTGATACCCTTTTATATTTGTAAAATCATGTGGAAATTTTATCATTTTATCAGTATTGCCCAGCACTGCAGTTTGTATTTATCTCCTCTATACATGTGCTAATCTTCACTTAACCAAGTCTTTTAAAGTGGCCTAGCTAATCTTACTTATGTTGCGGCTTAGAGAGTAGGCTTATTTTGCACTGATAAATCCTGATCTTCTAAAACAAAGTGCTTTGCCCTGGGTTTTTTTGTCCCTGATTTTAATCCCTCGTAAACTACTCATGTCTGCACTCTGCACCGTGGCCATATGGTGTAGATCACATGGTGAGGTTGCCTTTTTCAGTGCCTGACTTTTATTAGGTTTGTCCGTTATTTATCCTCCATTGTTCTCCTCGGTTCTCTGCAGCAGTGCTGGGGAGTGGGGGAGAGCAGGTTTGCTGGGATCTTGGCAGGATGCCCCCGTGCTGGATGGCCTTTTAAAACCTGAGCCATGGCTGCAGCTCGTGGTCCCCCCTATATCTTGCTGCTCCTGAGAGGATACATACCCTAATCATCAGCGATAACACCAAGACAAAGACAGCGGGTCTGGCCAACTCTGACTCGGGCACTAATACAGTCAGACTGGTATACAGCTACAGCCTTTCCAGAGCCATCAGCTGCAGGGACTCTCGCCTAGACAATTTTCCTGTGCACTGTTATATCACTGAACAACAACGTGACACTTTCAGGTCTACACTGAGGGCTGTTTTCACACTTTTTTCTGCTTCTCTGCAGGTGCTATGTCTGTTCTGTTTAGACATCCTGTGTTGAGGCCTAATCTAAAGTATGTCCAGCAGTACAGAGTTTCATTTTAACCTGATACAGATAAGAAAGCACATGAAACAAAGAAAGAAGCTTCTGTAAATAAAATGAAGAGTTTATTTCAGGTTTCCTTGCTTACAACAGCATTCTTTTTTAAGCCTGAGTTGCATATCGTTGCTCTCGAAATAAAGCAGTATTTTTTTAGGACAGTTTTTACCAGTGGTTTAGTCAGCAAAGTGGCAGTTAGTTATAGCCTCCGATTTTTTTTTTGGACGAGATGAGATGTGTAAATGAAGCCAAACCAAAGAGTGATGAAAGATGTGACGACACGTTTAGCGATGACCTTAATTGCACTGGGGCTGGATATAATTTTTTATAGCATTAAGTTGTTGCAGTGTTTTCTTCCTGATGAAGGAGGATTGTGTCCAAGCTGAGAACTGATACTGTGTATAATTCTTGCTGTACTGCTGAAGCTCTTTTTCTCTGTTAATTATCTCATATTTTCAGTGAAGCAGAAACTTGACATTCAGCTCTGGCTCCAAATACCTAACGTCAAGTGCTGACAGAGACCTGATGCCAGTAACAACTCTGCTAATGCTGTTCTGCATTTTATCTCAAGCCTTTTCCCATCTACAATGAATCTCGACAGTTTTAAACATATTGGTCAAATATTTTGCTAGCTTGAGTTACTGAGTGTAATCCCACTTTTAAGCTGTTTGCTCTGTTTGTGATCTAAAGGTGATTCATATTTCAGCCAATAATACCAACCACAGATATGCTTCAGTATAACTCAACGAATATATATATTTTTCCTAAAATGATTTGAGTGTATCTGTAAAGCCAGTGGGATTAACCCAGTCACAGATCTCCTTCAAGTCCTTCCCATGCTCTTCTGTTTTGAATTACTGTCATGCGCGCTTCTAGGAACAACTTGATGATTTTTGGAGTTATGAAAGCCAAAATGCGGGGACTGTGTCGTCAGTGGTCTCCAAAGGCTTTTTCAGCTGGCAGTTTGAAATCCATTCAGCAGGAACCACCTAGCACCCGCCAAGTGTCAGACTCTCAGTTTTGGTACTCAAAATAGTGCAGCTGTCAGGCACCACTAAAATATGTTTCCACTGGAACGTTCAGAGGAGATGACTGAAGATGGCCGTACAGTATTTTCCACCTTTTACAGCATTTACAACCATTCCTCCTTTTCGCTGTACTCGTCACTGGGGAGTCTTAGATCAAAAACTGTCACAGTTGATGGTTTAATACATTTTCATGGGGTTTGTAGAATCCTTAGAGAACCTCTTTCACAGTCCGTCACAATGATTTGACTGATGAAGTGAAGAGTTCTGCAAATATGCACCATCTTTTAAACATACTGGATTCTTTTCTTAAGAAAGAAGCTAAAATAAAGCTTTTGTCTGTTGATCATTTAATAAAGAAAAAAACCCAGGAAAATATGGAGCGAATTATATGGTATAAATATAATATTATTTAATATTGCTAAAGTTTTGCAGTGTACAGCACCATAGAATGTATTTATCTATGTGTATCACTTTATTAAAAATCACTTATATTAGACTAGGATTGGTTATATTGTCTTTGTTATAAAATAGTGCTCAGTGATCTAGAAGTAATAACATTATTTATAATGTTGATATCAACAATAAACCCAGAAAAGCTAATTATGACATAATGTGAATGTAAATGCATTGATGGCAAACTGATCATCAGTGTTATCATAACTGCTATTAATAGAGCAGTTTTTAACACAAACTAGGCACGTATATTGTTGTTGCACGGCAATTGTCTTACTATATGCTTGATCAGCCACTCGCAGATATTTATCTGTGTGGATTACCTGTTTCAGGCAAAAAAAAAGTGTGAAGGGTAGAGATGTGCTAAAATGAAATTTTCACCTGAAACTCGAATATGATCTATATGAAAGATTTGCAGTTTTCATTTATTTTGACACTTGTTCACCATTAAATAACCATCTTTCTTGTCAAAGATGAAAAAAGAAATGTTACAAAACTACATATTAAAAATATTTATTGAACACAAAACATTTAAAATATTTTAGCAGACAAACCAACACAGCACAACACATTTACCTCAGCAGTACTATTCTAATCTTCTCATTTATTTCAGCACTGCTGTTCCAGTCATAATTTACCTCAGTAATCCTATGCAAGTTTGATAAGTGCTGCTTATCATGTGCTAAAACATGATTCCTTTAGCTTTTCTGTACTTTTTGATTGTGGCTAAAGGTAGTCTTCACCATTTACTGTTTTTTTTTTTTTTGGTTTCTTGGGAAGTGTATTTGTTATCTCTGCCGTGTTGCTGTGCTAATAGCTACTCACTGTTTCAGCTGGAAGATGCACTCTGAAAAAAAGGAAGCTTCTGGAGCATAAAAAGTCATATTCTCACATTACCACAATGCAAGCAATAGAACTAAATCTTCTTATTCTTTTAAATAGTTTGCGAGATTTCAGATATCCATGCAGATTCTTTATTGCTGCTAATTGGAGGAAGTGGTGTTTGTGGATGGAGCAGTGAGGAGTTCTGTAAACAGGTTTGGTCAGCCATGTGGTTGGACTGCATAACAGCTTTAGTTCTCGGACACACTGAAAGGCTCCAGGCTAGCTTTGGAGGTTCTGGCCAAGTGTATGAGTCAGTCTTCAGACCACAGCATGAATCCTGCAACAGTTCTTATTAGATTTAGTATTAAACCTGCAAACAATACAGGAATATCAGTATATGGAATTTTTAAAACCTTCAGAAAAAATGGCGAGTGGCTGTGGGATGTGATACATTTTGGAGGCATCAGTGATTAGCACATAGTCTAGCCGCTGTGGCTGTGAGTTCTTCTTCCTGTTTTAATTAACAGTAAGCCTTTGCGTTTGTGAGCAGAGGGGAAAAGCTTTGAACTGTAATTTCTGTGACCAAGGGAAACATTTCTTAGAACTGTGTTTTGCAAGAAGTTGTGAATCAGCATCTTCCTATTTCAGCTCTGATCATGCACAGCAGGCTAATGAAGCCGCAGAGGAAAATTACACTGAATTCTTCAGGATTTTCTGAGTCATTCTGCAGTCTAGTCAAGTGTGTTTTGATATGGGGGGGAATGAAACTGTGGATGGGAGAATTGCAGAACTGTGTAGAAGCTTGAGCTGATAGATGCTGATTAGCTGCACATATGTCTCACACTCTGCATCCAGACTCTTAGTCATAGACTTGTGAATCTCTCTACTGTTAATAATTGTAATTGGTCCTGCAGTGCAGTGAAGGTTTGGATCAGGACTAGCAGTTACCTGCTATGTTACAGTTTGCTACCTCGTGCAATGCTCCACATTCATCCTTTATTCCTGCCAGTGAGAAATTGATAATCCTCCTCAGAAAGGTATGGTGCTTCAGATGTCAATCATATATAATTTTGTGGCTGAGGCTGATTGAACTATAATTAGTAGACTGTGTATCCTAAATTACCAACGGTTTGTTTGCTCTGTGCTAATTTCCCCCTGAAATCAGTTTCAGTTTGATTGACAGACTTTATTACATGAAGTAGCTGAGTTGTATTTGATTATACTACAAAGTAAATCATACAGTTATTGATCATGTTGTTTTGGTTAGATTAACAAAATCAGGTCTCTCAAGTTTTGAAGTTTGGTGGCGCAGTTCTTCAGGTGTTAAACGGGGTGGGGGGTGGGGGGTGGGGGGTTTAGAACTTTCGAATCGGACAGTTCTTCGCGCCTGACACACTGGCTGAAACTCCACCCTCTTTGACTAGGTCTGCCTAACAACAGCGCGATCTCTATTCTGATTGGCTCAACGAGAGTACATTATAATATACAGCCGATGGATTGGCAAGTGGAAATACCATGTGTGGCGTGTGAACTCGCTGAAGTGCGTGCGTCACACGCTCAAAGCGTGAGACTTGAGAACACTGACAAAATGCTCTGCAGTTGAAGAAGCCTAAACTTGCCAATGTGATGTAATTAGTAGTTAGCCAACCAGCTAATGTTTATGTAATTAGAGATCCTGGACTGCGTAGTATTTGTGAACCCAATGAAAGCAGAATCAGTTTTAATGATATATTTTAACAGAAAAACATAAAAAAGCCAAAAATCAGGCAGGGTGGTGTAAAGGGGACTGTTTGGGCTTGTTTGGCTAGCTAAAATACAGTACCAGTAAAACGTTTGGACACACTCTCATTCAATGCTATTCTTTAATTCTTTATTTGATTTATTTTTAAATTGTAGATTAATATTAAAGACATGAAAAAGATTAAGGGACACACAAGGAAAATGTAGTAAACAAAAAAAAGTTTCTCCTCCACAATTCCCTGACCTAAACCTGATCAACTGAGATGATTTAGGATGAGCTGGAGCTTCACAGCGTGAAGAAAAAGCAGCAACTATTGTTCAGCACCTCCAAGAACTCTTATAGCTGTATAGCTTTTGTGTCTTCAGTGTTAAATTCATAAAAGGAAGAATGAGAAGAGGTGTGTCCAAATGTTTTACTGGTATTAGTAAGTGTTTATTTATTTATTTTTATTGTTCTAAAATGTATTATTATTATTTTTTTGTAATGGACCATTCTCATAATAAGCCTTAACATATATTTAAATTAATTGAGTCTTGGCTAGTTTAAAACCTAATCCTGTTTTGTTTGTCTAAGATATATGGCTGTTTTAATTATAGAAATTCAAAGATCAGAGCATTATTGTTATTTAATTTTGTTGTACTGGATTGGATCAGATTGGTATCAGTTGAATCCAATATGTAGCTCACTATGTTAATAAATACAGAATCATGAAAATGCAGCAGAAAAAAATCCAGTAAAAACAAAAGCAATTCTTTTGTGTTAGAAATGTAAGGGTTAATAACTACAGTGTCTTTTAGAAATTACAGATATTCCTTCTGGATATTCACTTTTATTGTTCTGAGGCATAAGCTAAATATTAAATAGCGTTGTATATAAAAATGTGAATACTGTGTGTTTGGGTTAAAAAGGATTAGGCAACACTAGAGGTACGCTAGAGGAAAAAGAGGTCAGTGTCATGGTGTCGTGTCTGGGTTTGTGAATAAGCATGTGTCAACATCTTCCCCTCACCCTTTACACGCATCACACCACACCTCCTCCCTGGAGAGGGCTGGACAATGCGTTGCTGTAGTGACGCTCTGTAGTCATTTCTCTGTGCGGCTGCAGTTGGCGTGGAGACGGGCATGATTGACGGTGTGGCTCTAAATAGGGTGTGGTTGGTTCCTTAAAGGGGCCGGATCATGTAACACACACACACACACACACACATACACACACACACACACAGATACAGTACACTCAGGATGCTTCTGCTGATGGCCCAGCCATGGAAGGGAAAAATCAATACGCTGGGTGGATGAAAGTCTGGGAATAATGCTTGTGTGTGTACATGCTTGTGGTTGTGTGTGTGTGTGCATGAGTGTGATGCTGATTGTTTGTTTCTGTTTACAGAAGTGCTTCACTTACACTTTTATTTACACTACAGGACAGATTTACCACAGCCTGCAACGTTTCAGTTGCCTCTTAACCGCAGAAGAGCTTAAGTCCTTCTGAAATGTTCCCCACACTTGACTTCACTCTTAAAGAAGTGTGTTGTGTTTGTGTTAGGCTCTAACAGCTCATACACAGCGCAGCGCTTAAGCTTCGCTAGTGAGCGCAGCTAATTTAAAGGACCCGTGTTCTGCTATTTCCTTGTTTTGTATTGTTTCCCCCTGAAGACCACTTCTAAAGTTAATGGACCATTAACAATTCTTAGTTCATTTGTATCTGACCATTTTCCAGCCCATCTTTTAGTTTGAAGAATGAAACAGACTGTTTTATTTACAACAGCCCCTAGTTCGGGTAGGATTAGTTTTATCTGGGGAGGTGGAGTAATGTATTTTCACTGCAGGACATCTGTAAAATTTATGACCGACTGATTTTTACAGGATAAGAAATCTCAGCACAGATGTTCCAAGTTTTACTGTTTGTCATTTATCAGGACACTCATGCATTAAAATTCTTGTGGTGAGAATGGGGCTTTGGTGATAGACCTATAGCAGGTTTGCACAAATATACAGACCTAAATATACACAAATGATGAAAAAGAAATATATACTATATACTTATTATACAAAAATAAACAGAAACATTACAGAAACAGGAAGGTCCTAGGAAAGAGAATAATCTATTGTATACACATATATTAAGCAACAAAATCTAAGAGGAAGAGAAATATATATATATATATATATATATATATATATATATATATATATATATTGAGTGAATTGGGTCTTTAAGCTTTTCTGAAGGAAAAATAGCCAAACAAATGATACATTTCTGTAATACTGAAGATGTCAGTATTGATATTGTGGTTTGGAGGCTTGACCTTAGTCCCAATCAGATTTAATTTGCTCTGTATGAATACACAATTACGAAAACACATGAAAAGTTGTCACTGTCCAACAAAACCTTGAACTTCAAAATGGCAACTTTCCTAATGGGAAAAAAAATTCACATTTCAGTTCAAAGGAGAAAAACAACAAAAAATGGAGATGCAAGTATTAAGTTTGACATTAATGATATTTAAAAAATTAAGCTCTTCTGTGATTGACTGTTCTGTATTGTGCTTTCTTTAAGAAAAAACAGTATATCTCAGCATGAATGAGTATGATAAGTATGAGTATAAAACTTTTTTTTAAAGGAGTTTTAAAACAGCATTATGTAAAATTTTCCTTTGTGTATCTCATTGAGATTCCCTGTAGTTGTGAAGTGTACTTTGCACTTTATTACTAAATGATATACTGAAAACATGCCATTCTGGACAGGAGATACAGAACCATCACTGAAGCATTTTGGCCGAGGCGGTAGAGAAGTAAGATTTCAGAATTTTATACAAATATGATTTGAGTTTTAAAGTTCTTGTGAGCATTTTTTTCAACCCACTTCAACAGAGTTACATAGTGCAGTAAGCAAGTACTTAAGTACTTAGTACTGTTCTCCCTATTACAGATCAGTGGAGCATCAACATGATTTTGAAACTATGATTTTGAGGTACAGACACCACACAATGTTGCTTCAACTCTTCATTTCGTTTTGTTTCCATAATATAAGCCATTTAAGAATTGTTTTAGGCTAATTTACCCCACATTTCTGTTCCTGCAAATGAAAAAAGTACATGTGCTGATGAGAGGCAGACAGAGAGAGAGAGAGAATCTTAGGGAAGAGATGTGCACTAAGGTGAGATAGTAAGAGCTGACCACAGTCTACAGCACTATCAGGAAAATCGATGAAATGTGCTGCCTCAGCTCCTCTCTCATCTTACAAATCTAAGTGCTTGTCAAAGCTCTCCGTTTGATTTGAATACGTTTCACTCCAGCTCTCACTGCAGTAAAGATAAGCACAGCATGTCACATTTATCTGCCCCTGCTGCCAGTTAGCACTGCGTATTTCTTCTAGACAGATACCCTGCTGCTGCATGTGCGCCCAAACAACTGCTGCATTTCCTTCCAACCAGCTTCCAGGCAGAAGTGTAATGCTGTTTGCATCATTGTCAGTCCATCTGTTCATGTTTCGCTCTGACAGAAATTACGGCAGTGATGTTAGCAGATGCTAACTGGCTCAGGTTCACAGTAAAAACCACCATAACAACTCTCTGCTTGTGTTAACCCCTTGATTAACTTAGGCTTGCCTTTCTGAGTCATGGTAAATCTCTAAAATGCATTTTTGCCTGAGGGGTCATTTCAAATTAGCACCTCATTAGAAGAAACAAAGGAATTTGGAGCTGCATTTATCTCAAATTTCTGCATATTTCTGTCTGTCCTTGACAGCTGCTTAAGGCTGTGTTAAATGTCTCATTCTGCAAAAATCCACTTTTTATTTCTTGTTCTTTTTGAAATACTATAGATCTATCTGAATTATATATGCATGCTGCACTTAGATGTTAGGTGTCTACGTCAACGGGTGGGGTGGGGGATGCATGTTTTTCAAATAAACTTTGCTGAAATAATGGAAAGGTTTAAATTATATATATATATATATATATATATATATATATATATATATATATATATATATATATATATATATATATATATATATATATATGCTCAACTGGTAAATACCACTTTTGATATACTATTTTAGGGCAGGCCTCCAATGTAAAAAAATGAATGCACTCATTTATTTGTCATTTTATATTCATCTCTCCTTTCTCCCATTCAATTCTATTCTTTTTGCCCTTGTCTAATCGCAATCTCTAATTTGATCACAGCTTTCAAACTCAACGCACTCCTTCAAGGCACCTGTATAATTCTGATTTGTTGTTTTTTCATCCCTCATTCAACCTATTCAGCTGCACAAAACATTCTGCATTTCCTTTAGAAAATGCGCTTTTGGGTTATTTTTAATAACATCTGCTTTTAAAGACAATCATAGTCAACATTTGTTCTGAACACAGATGTGAACACAAATATGGCCTCTGTCTTAAACCCACCCATGCAGTGGACGCACACATAGTGAGGTTTGGGGGTCTTGCTCAAGACCTTAACATTAGCCGCTTGCTAAACCCAGGTTTTTAACCTAGTGCCCTAGCCACTGAGCCAACACTGCCCACCTGGTAGAACCTGGTCCTGGTCCTCACTTATCCCAATCCACTAAAATAGATATGTGACGCTATGTCACACTCACAAAAGTTCCAAAGTATCAAAGTCGCCAAACCTCAGACTTGGTTGAAAATCTCTTAAGCTCTGTTTCTGGAAAAACCCTGCATCTAAGAAGCTGTTAATTGATGCTGTAAAGCATTTAAATTAAGTTCTTCACAGCAGTTTCATTGATTATTAAAATTTGAAAAGGTAGTGGTAACTATCGTGAATTTTACTTTGAATATTTGGTTTGATATATCAAGAGAATTGGCCGCTAGGTGTTTTTCATTAGCATAAAGATTAACCTAATTTCTCTTGAACATATTATTGTGTGATGTGCAAACAAATGATAATCGGCTCCAGATTGAGTCTACACTCATAATGAGTCTTCCTTCTATTCTGTCTTTATTGCAGTTTGTCTCTTGTGGGATGTTGGTGACTTTATAACTGCCAGTCAGCCTACACATCCCGAATAACACGCATAGACGGTGTAGGCTCAGAGCTCAGTGCGGCATCGGACACATTAAATTAGCCTGACTTGGAACCCATCTTTTCAGCATTTCCAGATCCTCCTCAACCCACACACACCCTTATGTCGCTTCAGTCTGTTGATGGATGGGCTGTGAAGGGGTAATATTCTATTGGCTCTGCTTTCAGCTGGCACTTCTTTGTACTCTTTGCTTTTTGAGCTGGAGAAAGGGAGGGAGTCTTATCTGGCCTGTATGGAAGTCAGTGGAATCTTCTTTGTGCAGTGATGGTAAAAGTACAAGCCTGGGTCACTCTGAGCTTATTTTCTGCATTGTGGAAATCACTCTGCATCAGTGCTCCATCATTGCAGTATTAGGTTATGGAATCAAGAGCTCCATCATGTGACCAGCATGCAGTGCTCCAGTCACACTGAGCCAATGTGTCACTTAAAGGATTTTATGTCATTTTGTGTCATTATGGAAGAAACGCTATTATCTGCAGAGGAAAAAGAACGACTAATGTTTGCTGGTCCATTACTGGCACATAAACACATTTGAATAGGATTTGATATTAACAGTATTTGGTTTGTGACGTAAAGGAAAAAAGTTCTCTTTTTAGCTTTTGACTTGACAGTCAGAAGAGAAGAAAATGGCCAAATTAATATTATTATATAAATTAAAATATATATAATAATAAATGCAGTAAAAACAAAAGTTTTACACAAACACCAAAAATTACAATTCAAATTTTAAAAATCCAAAAGAAAAAATGTTGCAAAGTCAATACAGAAACAAATATATCAAACATATATTTAAAAATGTACATACTTTATGATTCTTTGCAATTATTTGAAACTTATTTGTGTTTGGATTTTTACAGTCTTTGCTTTTATTTTAGTGTTTTCATAGATTTGTTTGTGGATTTTCTGTATATTTTGCTGCCTTTTGTGGTCTTTTGCTTCTGGAATCTCTTGTTTGAGTCAGCTTACATTTTTTGCTTCTATATGTATATAATCTACTTTTTTGAGTGCAGATTAGATATTTTGTGTATAACCCCATAATAAGCTCCTTATCAATTTGACATGTGTTTTTACGGTACCTATCAGATCTCATCTGGGGCCAGTGCCCCTGTGGCCCCACCTCTAGAGCTACCAGTGGTTTAAATGCATTCTTGGTGCTTTTACAGTTGAATTTATATGTGGTTTGGCCTTATATATAAATAGTTCTGATACTCATGACATATAAAGTGGATAGGTGTGATCAGGGTCTGGCCTGTTTTAAGGCTTTCAGGTCTAAACAAACAAAATGCCCTTTAAGATTTCACTTTTTATGTTGTATCACTGCTCAAACAATGTCTATATGTTATTTCTACAGGTATTGTTGAACTAAAAAACTATAGTATTACAGTTTTTTCATTGTTTTGTTCGGTCTCTAAGTGTGTGTGGATCTGGCACTTGTTCCAGCTCTTTTCTTACCTCAGCTCGGTTTTGGTTCAGAAGTTTGACTAATGGATACTCCAGGCCATGGCTGCTGTCATTAATGAATGGGCAGTTATGGAGGCAATGGGGGGTTAACACATTCAGTTTGAAGTTAATTGCCTGCAGTGTGCACTGTGTAACCTTCGCTCTGAACATTGCAAAGCTGCTGCAGTGGAGCAGTAACTGGCTTTACAGATGGCAGGCAGAGAGAGAGGGGGAGTTAGCACTGTGAGAATAATTTCAGTGGACATGCTTAGTTCGTATTTCTGATCAATGAGAACGGTATTGTATTTCAGCGCGAGTAGCTAAACCAATTCTCTGAAATATAACACTGTAATCCTGTAACAAAAAGGACCCAACAGTGTTGTGGAGCTTTTTCTCTTCGCTGTATGTCTGTTTTTGTTCTGCGGCTCTGTTTTTGTGCTGATGTTTGAATGTGCTGCCCTGCACAGGCTTTATATTTACAGCAGCAGAGGGTTTAAGTTACCGTCATTATTAACTGGGGGAATGCAGATGTAGGCATGCATTTACATGTACTATTGCAGCTGCTGCTGCAGCAATAGTTAAGGTGGTTTCACACCTACCTTTACATCACAGCAGCACGGTGGCTCACCCCACTCTCAGTACTGAGGGGTTTAAGTCTATTTGTCCACGTGTCGGTGGGGTAAACTGATGCAGTCCTCCAGGTATATAGTCTTTTCTAGTCATTTGCACACCTACTGAAAACAGGGACTGAGTTCCAAACTGCACTAAATACTGTGATAAACCGTAGTGCACCAAATATATGAGTGAATCTTGATGACAACGAATATATATTTTTGTTGCAGTCTAGGTTAACTGAACATGATTAACCTGGAAACTTTAAAACATTTGTTCCTTTTAACGCAAACTGTCATTTTATCAAGATTGGCCCCAACTTGGTCCTGTAATTTACTTTTTTTTTCAAAGCCTAGTGATGTATTCATGCAAAAGTGCAAAACATTAAAGTGTATGCCGAAAAGTTTGATTTTTTTTAGCAGCACTAGATAGCATTAGATACTGAGATTCCCTCTAGCAGGTTCTATGTGTAAAGATGTGCAATCTCAATTATCATATATGCATTAAAACAACAATTTAGATAATCAAATTACTACGATTAATCTTAAGCACTATGCATCGCCATTATAAGTGTGTTTTTTAATGCAAGTAAAGTATACAAATGTGTGGTTTCACAAACAGTCATCACATTTTAATTCTGCATCATAATCACTGAACAGAGACAGAGGAACCACTTTAGGTTCTTGTGCTGTTCTGCTCTAACACATGTTTATCTCAATATCAATTTCTGAAAAAAAAATAATTTAAAATACTTTGTAAGTTCCACTGAATCACAATAAGTACATCGTATTTGGCACTTTCTCAACTCATCCCAAATGAAATGGTCAAAGACCTTAGACTTTGAATTAATAGCAATCGTCAATTCACCTGTACTGACTTTGTTCAGAATCCTGTACTGAACCAGTGCACTGCCCGTGGCCTGCGTTCACACACAGCCTCAGACTCACATCCTTTCATCACTACATTAAGAAATGCTGAACTGCTGCCTTACAGCAGCTCCTCCCAGAAACAGAGCGAGAGAGTGAGCGAGACAGCAGGAGAGACAGACTGATACAGAGCACAGGGAGGAGAGAGAGAGAGAGTCTGTTATAAAATGCACTTTGATGCTCTTCCAAGCCCCTCTTTCCTATGGGGTTGTTTGGAAAGGCAGAAGAAATATCTCCCTAAAACAATACTGGAAAACACTGATATTGTCAGTTGTGTTCTGGTGAGATATCAGCAGAACACTCTCAAAATGATTCACCTAAAAAACAAACAAAGAAAAACAACTTGGTTTATACCGAAGCTTTTTAATTACAGACAATGTGAGAGCGACATCTAAGACTGGGCCTAAGTGTTTGCAGTTAGAGTAGGTATTTTTACCACTCTTCTTCACATTAACTGTTTTTAGGTTGAACAAGTTTTAAGCCATTTGACCATTTGAATATAGAAGTTGTTTTTTGCATTGTACCAGTAGAAAAACTCAAAAATGTCGTGAAATAAATGAAATCTTTTTTACATTAACATGGGAAGGTTATTTCCCCCTTACCTGTGAAGTTATCATTCAATATATGAGCTTTTTTGCATGACAAATAATATATTCAGCTAAAAAAAAAACACAGCTAGTTTGCTTCTGCTAATATGCTAATATTTTTGCAGAAACACCTAACAGGCCAAACTTAAAGTGGCAGTTTCACTTTCTGACTTAAGAAAGTGACTGTCAAACTTGGCTAAAACGAGCCTGAGCAAGAATTGGTAAATATATTTTTTTGGCCTGTGATTTACAGTGGTATAAATGGCTCTACCAAACACATTTGCTCTTATACTTTCTGCTAACAAAATTAAGCCACTTGACCTTAAATGGCCCTGCAGTGACAGTGCACCATTTATGTTAGCATTAGCAGTGTACCAGCTGCTTTTTTCTCTTAATGTAAGGTAGTTTTTCACTGCCACTGTTGTCACCACATTTTTTGACATCACTATGGTGCTTGCTCATAAGAGGCGTGGACCGTTTTCTCTGCAAAGCTGCTTTGTTACAACATTTGTTGTAAAAAGGACTATATAAATGCATTTTAATTCAATTGAATTGAATTGTTAGTGTGCTGGCCATCAGCCTCAGCCAACGCTGCCACTGCGTCGCTGCAGTGCAATTGAATCGATTGTTAGCCTCGCTCTGCATCACTACTGTGGTATTAGCATTGCTATAGCAGCATTAGCTTTACCCAACATCGCTATCACAGCATTAGCGTCATAATCGTGCTGGCTTCCTGCATTACCCAACATTACAATCCCACTAGTTAACAACTAGTAAATAACTGTTCTACACCTGAAGGCTCTGTCAGCAGGGCTTGAACCCCTTACCAAACAGGGTCACGTGAAAGGGTAATAATACATGTCTCATATTAGGACACAGCACATTTAAAAAAATTAAATAGCATGTTTATTGTTGAAAAGCCACTGACAATCTACAGGGTTGGACAATGAAACTGAAACACCTGGTTTTAGACCACAATAATTTATTGTGGCGACGGACAGTTCTGGTGGAAACAGGAGAGTTGAGGTGCACATTGAATTCTGCCGTGATTTGGGCAGCCGTGGTTTTATGTTTTTTGGATACAATCCGGGTTAGCACCCGAACATCCCTTTCAGACAGCTTCCTCTTGCGTCCACAGTTAATCCTGTTGGATGTGGTTCGTCCTTCTTGGTGGTATGCTGACATTACCCTGGATACCGTGGCTCTTGATACATCACAAAGACTTGCTGTCTTGGTCACAGATGCGCCAGCAAGTGGTGCACCAACAATTTGTCCGCCTTTTGAACTCTGGTATGTCACCAATAATGTTGTGTGCATTGCAATATTTTGAGCAGAACTGTGCTCTTACTCTGCTAATTGAACCTTCACACTCTGCTGCTTACTGGTGCAATGTGCAATTAATGAAGATTGCCCATCAGGCTGCTCCAATTTAGCCATGAAACCTCCCTCCACACTAAAATGAGAGGTGTTTCAGTTTCATTGTCCAACCCCTGTATGTAGCCAATTGCAGTCCAGCTAAACTAGGCCTGACTCTTTTTTTTTTTCTTGTTTTGGTTACACAGTGCTTACACAAAGCTATGTACAGTATAAGCATAAGCATATTTTAGGAGTGAGGAGGAAGTTCCTTTTTTATATGGTGGAAGAACCTTTTGAGTTTAAGTGAGATTAAACAGAGCTGGTGAGAAACACTGTGGTCGGCTCAAGCTCTACACTTACACCAGACTGCAGTTATTTATACCTGACCTCTCTGTGTCTCTTTCTCTCTCTCTCTCTCTCTCTCTTTTGTGCTCTTCTTTCTTCTTCTTTCTCTCTCTCATTTTTGCTGTCTGTCTTTCTCCATCCCTCCCTCCCGCCCAGTCATACTTCACACATTAACATAACGCCTCGCCCATCTTCAGTGTTGCCTTTTTTTTTTTTACGTTGCTGCAGTCTGCAGGGTCAGGCTTCCTCTGTGTCCTGCTATTGTTTGAGGAGGTTGTTCACCTATTCACAAAAAAAAAATCAAGGCCACTTTGAGACACGGACAGGGCTTATGGAGCTGTGTGGATAATGCTGATGTATTGTCTCGAGGTCAGAGTGAAGTACTTTTGGCTTATCTCTGTGTCGTCCTGTCTGCTTTTAGATGGGCTGTAATGAGCCTGGACCCCCCACAAAGGCAGTTTGAATCGATTGGGCTAGATAATGGTAGCAGTATACTCCTGTTTATTGGAGGATAATGTTGTTTAATTGAGAAATTAAGGTGTGATCTTGATTTCTTTGGAAAACATGGCAGTGCGTGTTGACTTGCTGTTGTGTTAATTATTTTTTTCTTCGATTAACAAAAGGATATACGTCTCAGCCTGCTCTGTTTATAGCTTGTGTACCTATGGGTCTGTCTGCTATATTGTGTCATTTTTAAAGGATTTTACATTAGATTAGCAAAGCAATTATTATTGTATTCACCTGTTTATGTAGAAATGAAACTACTGCAGTGAGGAATCCAAAGGCCTTAAAATCATGCTAATAGTGAATTATTAAAGTTTGGTGGAAAACCAAAGGGTAAAAATCTTGAAACACCCATTATGTCAACTTGTTGGTGTGGTACAGTGGATAACACCGCCGCCTGTGAGTGAGATACCATGTGAGAGACTGGGGTTCAATTCCAGGTCTGGGCGACTATGCTATGCTACACCAATTAGAGTCCTTGGGCAAGAATCCTAACACTACATTGGCCCGCCTCTGTAATATGAATAACTTTGCAAGACACTCTCTAATAGTTGTGAATGTACAATGTAATGTCTGTAGCAAAGATGTGCTGCAATGCATTTCATAATGTAATGCAAGCACATTTTTAAGCACTTTGTGCTATTTATAAATTATATTTAACTTTTATATTTTGTTTAGATTACCTTTGTTTATATGTTTTGTTGACCACGGGTTTTTACATTGTAAATCTTAGTTTTTTATTCTTTTTACCTTGACATTTTGCACATTTAATTTTTTGTAGTTTAAAAAAAAAAAAAAATTAGCTTAGTAATATTGTGTGAGCAGGCTGTCGTTCCTGCTTTTCACTGCAGGTCATACCGTGTAGTTCTATATTATGTGACAAATAAAATTTTAAATTGAAATTGAAGCTGCAAGGAATGCATTGGTGCAGTAACGCGTAATGCTAATGCTGCTCCAGCAGTGCTAGCCAGGCTTAGCAGCAGGCTACAGGCCAATAATAATCACCTCTGAACGGTGAAAAAGCTAGCACTTAGTGCAGTTAGCAGCTAAACATAGAAAATACAGAGTAAAGAACCCCAAGGCAAGGAAATCTCCCTCAGAGCTGAAAAAGGAGGAAGAAACCTTGGGAGGACCAAGACTCACATTTAAGGGGGGTCCATCCTACCACTGGTCAAACAGCTTTTAAATTCATTTTAAAAAGTCTTTATACATCCAATTATTTTGTGCTACAACTGGGCATACCTCCTGCATATAAAGACATGATTTGCTGATTTCTGAAATATCACAGTTTGATCTGTTTTATTTTTCCACTTAGACTAATGCGTACACAGTCAGATTTATTATTATAGGCTTAACCATAAAATTGTGGTAATCAGTTATTGTTCTTTGTGTTTGAGGTAGAGAATATCAGTGTAAATATTTCATTTCAACCGTTCTCCTGTTCTTCTGTTCTCCTGCAGCTGTTGTTTCAGTGGGAAAGTGGCTTCTGCTGTTAGCATTTTGAAATTGTACACTGCAGGCGCACGCAAGCCCTAGTGTCCCAGAAGTGGAGTAGCTGGACTGAGCCACAGCCTGACTGTACAGTATGTCAACACCCACCTTCTTAAGTGATGTTCCTGGAGTGTGCTGTGACTGAGTGTAGCTTTGAGGCTCTTATTACAGAATACTGAAAGAAATGCTTGGAGTCTGAGTTCAGAATTCAGCAGACACTTTGCTTTACAAATTATAATGTCGGTCAACAATAGCCAAAAATGTTCATTTATTTTTGAACAGAGCAGTAGTCAGACAGGATGAGGCTGGGCTTTACTGTCTCTCCTCCACATCCTGTGGGATGCAGGCCCAGATCCTGAGGCCTACAGTTTTTTATGGGAATGACATGCAGGCTTGGATAAATTGTGCATCTCATAGTGTGTTTTTGTGTGGGTTATTATTGTTCTCTGTGCTAAGAACACTTTCCTATTATGTGCACGAACATTGCACCAATAATACACTCTGTTCCTTATTCAAACTCGTTTTAAAGAGCTTAACATTGACTTCTTTCATTGACGCCTTTCATAGCAAACAGAGAAAAGCAGCCAATCAGTGTTTTACAAACTAAATCACAGATATTCCTTTGTTTATGACTGTAAATTATCTATTCATCCAAACACTGAAAGCTTTCAGCAGTTTAAAATGTTTTCCTTTACTACAACAAACAAGTAAGTGCAGAATTAGTTACTGGTACAGCCTTTCGAACAGGCTTAATAAAATGATGGGCTTAATATAAAGAGCTGCTGGTTCTTAATATTGGGGCACACAAGTAACCCAGTGAGTGTTTTTCAAAAGCAGCGTCACGCTGCATAATAGGAAAAGCGAGCATTAGAAAAGTAATGCAGCAAAACAAGAACATTTGTGTTGTTTTATCCACCGTCACTCCCTTCCACACCATCTGCTTCAGCAGTGTGATTAGAGCTCTCGTCTCAGGAAGTCACAGTGTGACAGGCTTGTACCACAACATCTCCTTCCAGACAAGGTGAAAGGTTTCTAGAATGTCGACATGTAATTGGTAAATAACGGCAGCCTCCTGCTCTGTATGCTGCTGGTAACACCTGCTATCAGCCCAGACATGCAGGTCACCAAGATCTTAAGCTGCACTCTGTGTTTTTTTTATTTTTATAATGCTAACACCATCACGCCAGTTAGATACAGGAAACCGATGCAGGGTCTGACCATTTACCACACTGCTCTAACAAGAAAATGCTTTACAGAGTATTAAAGGGGACATGAAACATTTCAGTTTGTACAAGTTTTCTAAGGTATTAAATATAATGGAATTTATTTGGGGGGGATTTTTTTATATAAAATGTTTACACACTAAATTATAATATATTTATGTTTGTTATGTTTGAGCTAGGGCGCCGCCATGTTGCCCGTGCAGCACTGGTGACGTCACGAGGTTGGTTGGTTTAAGATCCCAGGCATATAGCTAGAGGAAAAGAGCGTATTGTTTGTCGAGATTATGGATGAAGACGAAGCTGAACTAGGCTAACATGGAGCATTTGCTCAGAGATCTTTCCTGTATAAACCTGAGCAGGACTTTTCAGATGCTTTTCTGAGAGAGACGTTTTGGGAGTGTTTATTCTCTCTCTATGGGAGGTCCGTGCAGAACCCTGCAGCGCGTCCACAGCAGGTACTACCATTCAGTTAACCAGCTATTTTATATACATTTAGCTATTTAACATGCAAAGTCCAGAGTTCATTAAGACTGAATGAAACGAACATGATTTAAGTGGATATTGAAACATCCAGGCGCTGTTTGGTTGATAAACCATTCAGTTTAGAAGTTAGAATGCTTACTGGGTTACTTAGCTTCATCTAGTTAGTGTTAGCTAGTTAGCTAGCGTTGGCTAGCTAGAATAAGATAGCTAGCTAAGTAGCTAACGCTAGCTATGTTATCTTTAAATTGTCATTTTATCTAGATTTTCGGTAACGGTACCTCTCGCTGCTCTGCTGGGTGGGCGTGTTGTTTGGCTGGTGCGGCTCACAGCTGCTGCTCTCATAGTAACGTTACTATCAGTCGGACGGTCTGTACATTCCAGCTGATCAGAGGAAAAATAAAAAACGGAGGAAAAAAGCCTCGGACTTCAGCTTATTTATCCGGCGCTAATGCTCCTGACTCAAACCCCTCTCCTTCACATAGTCCTGGTCTAGAAAGTGCTCGCCACTAACCCCTAGCAGCTAACCGGAGGATTCTCACGCTTCAGCGCTGCGAGCCCCGCTGAAGGTATGAAAGTGAAAGTAAATATTTCTCATTCCTCACCCTATTAAAATTCACTACTCCCAGTATTACTACACACAGGGGCAATACAAAAGTGCCCCCCCGCTCTGCATTGAGTTTTGGTTTGGATTTTATTATTTATTGAGGAGCTAAATTACAGTATTCTCATAGATCATAGTAGTGAGGCGTGCGAGAACCAACCTCGTGACGTCACTTTCAGCGCTGGGACAAGATGGCGCTGCCCTTACTTAAAAAAATGACATTTAGATTGCTTATTATTTTAATTCCGCTTCACTGACAACTGTTAAACTTATAAAATTTGTTAGAGTGAAAATACATCTTGTGAATTAAACGAAATACTTGAAGTGTTTCATGTCCCCTTTAAAATAGAACAATTTCTCAGATATGAATCAGTATTGGACATTTTTAGTCATTTAGTCAGTCGTCAAATTAGAGTCAACCAGAACCAGAGTATTAATGAGGTAAGGTTTACAGCAGCTCTGTGTGAGTCTCATTGTTGGGTACTTTAAATAACAGGTAGCGGAAGTTTCTTAGTTTTTTGTACAACTTTAACAGCCAGTTTTATTATTAGTTTTGAACCTTATCTGACCCTATCAATCTCACATATTTGTAGAGTGTGTAGAGTGTGTAGAGTGTGTAGAGTGTGTAGAGTGTGTAAAACTAACACCCCTCGTAGAGGAAGCAGCGTAAAGACTTCTACCACTACTGACTGGATTCCCCTCTTGAAAGTACATCACACCTTAGCTCACTACTTTGTGTATGAGCAGAGCTCACAAACACCACTAACCACATAAAACCGCAGCAAATGTCAAAAACAGTTAAAACGCTAATGAAATCAAGTCCACAGTGATCAAGTTTGTAGCACTTTTTTAGCTTTTTCTTTAGTTGTTTCCGTTTTGAGCTTCACAGAGCGGTTCTGCAAGGGAGTTCAAAGAGTCTCTCAGCAAGAGTTACAGAGTAAAACACATTTCATATTGAGACAATGCAGGAACATTATAGAATAATGCACAATGACTCATTACCAAGTTTGCATGAAAAGATGATATGGCATCTGGCCCCACCCTCGTGATTAGTCGATAAGTCTTCCTAAAAGAGATTTCAATTTCAAAGGTGTTGTTTTTTTATAGCCAGGAATGAATGATAAATCTATAGGTGGAAAATACATAGTTCATTGTTGCTTTCACTGTTTGTTTTTTACTTTTTTTTTTTAATGATAGAGGTCAAGTTTTAAAAAAAAAAATCTTGACTAATAATTATTTAAAGCAGCAGTCCTTAAAATGTTTTCCTCTCAATAGAAAGAAAGCAGTTGAATTCTTGACTTGAGAAAAAATATATAATATTGTAATTAATGGTATCATTGTACTGGCACAACTGTCCCTGCTACGTCTACTATAGTTATTCTAAAAACAAAGTGGTCTGGTTGGCTTGTTGGATGTAATTTTGTTGGATGTTGCTTTAAACATGACCAGTCGATTGCTGATACTTGGCTTAAAAATTAGGAAAAGCTTTTTTGTGCAAAGCACAAATTAGCTTTGCTCTAATTCTGTTTTTTGTTGTCTGCCATAGCAACAGTTTATGCTGCAGTAATGAAATAAAGAAGAGAATTTCTGAAGAGACAGATGCTAAACCAGGCTGATAATGTGGACAGTGCAGCACTGAGAAGCTCAAACAAAAAGAAGAATTCTTGAATTCATGAATTCCTTCGATTTTTCGGGGAAAAAAATGCATTTCCACCCACACTGACTTAAATCTGACTACGAGTAAAGGGTTCCCCTGCGTTAAAACAGACCGAGCTAGAGAAAAAGGCTGTTGTGCTTGTTGTGCACAAATAATGTGTTCCTCCCCCTTTGCCTCTAAATAACCTTGCTGCTACTTGATGTCATTTCACGGATCATCCGCCCTGGTTTATATATCCTATCTTCTGCTGCGTTCAAACACCTTACAAAGATTATAAGGAAGTAAATTGCATTAATAAATGTCACAGCAGATGTCACCGCCTCGTGCAACATTTTACTCCTTTTTACTGCACTGTCAATGAGCGATTGTATCCGCCGCTACTTAGTTACACCAGCAACCTGTGCAATAAGAACAGCATTAACAATTTATAGCATGTCACGCAGTAGGTGATGGAGCCAATAAAATGGTGGATAAATTGTGCGGCAGACAGTGCGAGATCACTTACTTTTATGATGAGGGCTGCAGGTTAGTGTATATGATAAGAGAGTTTCTGAAGATGAGTGACTTGTTAAATGTGAGCTGTAGCAGCTGTCAGATTCTGGTTCCGATTTTGGTTTAGGATTGTGGATAACGTCCAATCTTTGTCGTTTGCTGTTTTTGCCCACAAAGGTAGTAATTTAGACAGCGGTGAATATACAATATTGTGAACGATATTATACCCTGAAATATCAGCCACCCCTATTTATCACATCAGGGTACTACTTTTATTTTTTTTAGTTGTTTTTAGCAAAAGAAAAAAAAAATCACACTGTTCTCAACATCCCATTATATATCTACTAGAGACATATTATATCTGACCAGTATCTTTTATTTTACTTTAATCCTGGATATATGGAGATATTTAAAGTGCATTATTTGTATCATGACATTCTGGATTATTGACTTTGACTGTTACAAATCTGATAAAATTCTTGTATTTTTTAATCTTTGATATAGGGGTGTACCATATCATATCTTATGCAATGATAAAATGCAATTATCATTTTGTTGCAGTAGTATGCTCTTGAAATATATTTTTTTAATTCAGTGTTTTGTCATATCGCCAAGATTATCATTGTCACAAAACAACTATAAAATATTGTGATATTATTTTAGGGCCATATTGCCCACCCCTAGTGGTGAGCAAGCTACATTTTTATTATTTTAGTGTTTTTGCATTGACAGTGACACAGTTAATCATGTGAAAAAAAATTGAAAAAGAAAGAATACCCTTATTTACATCAAAAATGTAAACGTACCTTGTATTGTTGCTAAAATGAGCTAAATTGTACTACATTGCCAAGTGTATCCGCTCAACTATCCAAATCATTGAACTCTTTCATAGCCACCGGTGTATAAAACCAAGCATCCAGGCATGCAGATTGCTTCTACAAACATTAGTGAAAGACTGGGTCACTCTCAGGAGCTCAGTGAATTCCAGCAAGGTACTGTGATAGGAAGCAGCACCTGTGCAACAAGTCCAGTCGTGAAATTTCCTCACTACTAAACATTCCACATCCAACTGTCAGTGATATTAAACACAGTGAAAGCGTCTGGGAATAAAAGCAACTCTGGGTCAGTGGATGCTATGGATGCCATCTAAGCCTCACATCCCCAAACGCAATGCAGGCAAGCAGATACTTTTTACAATATAGAGATATATAAATAATTACAAGTATGATCTAATTAGACACCAGTAAAAATACTCCCGGAGGCTACGTTTGATTGGTGTACCTGCTGGACATGTTGTGCGATTTTTAAAGTAGTGGAACCTTCACAACAAGTCTGATGTGTTTTTTTTTTTCTCTCTCTCTCTTCTGTACTCTGTAAACTAGGCAAAAAAATACACAGCTTTTTTCCCCACATGTTTTTTTCTGTACTCTTGAACCTCGTATGCTCATATGCATATGCATTTGACAGACAATCAGGCAAATTACAGTTTATTCCATCTGGATCCATATTACGCACCCCTGGGTACTTTAGTGTAGTGTAGTGTAGTGTAGTGCGTTAATTAAGCAATAAAGTCTAAGCATTAGCTATTGTGTTCAGCACACGCACACACACACACAAAATCTCAACATCGTGCTCATTTAATCTGCTATAATTTTAGAATATAGAATAATAGGATATTTAAGCAATAATACACGAGAGGGAGTGCTATAACAAGTAATATTGGCACTGCTGTGATGTGGCCGTAGACACGAGGCCACAGGCCGAGCACACTGTGCCAATATTACACGTTATAACATGAACCTCAAATCTATTATTGCAGTGACACCACAGTTCCATTTTCTCTGTTTATTTAAAGCTTTTGACTTAAACAGGATGAAAAGAAATGCGATCAATTTGGTTATAAACACTCCGCGTGTTAAAATAGTTCCATAGCTGCTCTGCTTGTAGCTGCACTGTAGGCTCTGCATTATTGGCCATTTTAGTCAAAATTGTGGAAATCTAAGTGTGCTATAAATAAACAGAAGCGCTTTACTCACCCAAATAAATGGTTTTAAAGAGAGAAATCTGTGTAGAATAAAGTCCAGCATTGTTTTTCATAAGAATTTCTTAAGAATTAAAGTTTTTTTTTAAGTTACCTGTATGTGGCAGAGTAATATATGGAGAGCTTCGGTTACAGTGCATTACCGGCTAATAATGTCACTCATAAAACGCCTCTCAGACAATCACATTGCAGGGTCGGAACTAACTGTGGTATAATAAGAAATAGGATATTTAAGCTAGAATATCAGTGAAAAACATGTTGTTTTTTTGGTGTTTCATATCCAAAGGTTGGAACATTGACCGATAAAGAGTGAAATTAGTTTACAAGTATTTTTCTCTACACATGGCAACAAAAGAGTAAAAGAAAGTTCCCACAATGCCATTAAAATCCAGTGGATTACATTTTAAGATTGCTTGTGAAATGACTGTATTTGCAGTTTGCAGCTGCTTTTTTGCAGCATCAGCACAGTGGCTGAATTGTGCTTAAAGGTCTGTTTCTCACATGCATCACACCGACCATCACCTTGATCCTTCAGCTCAGTAAACAACCACATTCCAACGTTTGGCCACTGGCTTTAAACATGCATCAAAACAATAGTATAGAAAATAAAACCCGACAGACCGGTTGAACTCTTATGTGTTTCAGCTTCAGGGCTTCAGGGCTTCAGTGCCAGTGAGGAAGACCTCCCCACTGTCACAAACACACTAGGGTGGTACACTGGGAGCTCTGGGCTCTGAACCATGCACCATCCCCCCCCCCACGCCCTCCGCCACCATCCCCACACTGCAGGCAAGCAGACAAAGGGCGTCCAGTGGAGCTGCGGTGGGGGAGGGGATGTTCGTGATGCGCTGCCTCTAATTGCAGCTTTGCTTAATCAAACCGCAGTATGAGGTGGAAAGCCCTTCAATTAAAGGTTAAGCTCATAGCCTATATCTCATTAAACAAGCTTTCCTCTGTTTTGGCTCTTCAGTGATGCTCCGCCCTCTTCCATTATTTTGTGTGTGGGAGTAATCAGTTTATAATCATTCAGATTCAGGCTTATTTGCAGGAATATGCACAGGAACTGCGAGGAGGAATGGGTGGGTTACCCAAGATGCTCACAGCTCTCTTGAATGTTGTGTGGATAATTATTGTAATGTAATTAGGGATGCATGGAGACCATTTTTCTCCAACCGAAAACGAAAAATGTGTATTTTTTTTTGTTCTTGTACTTGTACGATACAGATACAGGGGCTTGATGTAATAGCGTAGTTGTTAGTATAAAGTGGTATAATGCATAAAACATTTAATTTATTAATTTTGAGTCACATTATATAAACATTTTAACATTTAAACAGAAATATAAACATAAAATTATGTTTATTACTAAGAGAAACTAGAGAAAAAAAAAATTAACTACCGTATAACTAGTCACATACAGCTCTGGAAAACCACTTAAAAATGATAAATTTCCTTTATTTTACCAAGTTGAAAACCTCTGGGATATAATCGAGAGGAAGATGGATGATCACAAGCCATCAAACCAAGCTGAACTGCTTAAATCTTTGCACCAGGAGCGGCATAAAGTTATCCAAAAGCAGTGTGTAAGACTGCTGGAGGAGAACATGCCAAGATGCATGAAAACTGTCATTAAAACAACCAGGGTTATTCCACCAAATATTGATTTCTAAACTTTTAAAACTTAATCAATATGAACTTGTTTTCTTTTTGCATAATTTGAGATCTGAGGTCTTCAGCCATTTCTCATTTTCTGCAAATACATTTTCTAAATGACAATATTATTATTTGGAAGTTGGGAGAAATGCTGTACGTAGTTTATAGAATAAAACAACAATGTTCATTTTCTCAAACATAAACCTATAAATAGCAAAATCAGAGAAACTGATTCAGAAACTGAAGTGGTCTCTTCATTTTTTCCAGAGCTGTATATACACAATAAAAGCACAAATAAATACACAAATAGCGATTTGTTCTATTGTTCATAGCTGTAAGAAAAAACTAACAAAGTAAATACATGGGTAGCATTTTCTGTTCAAAGTGTGTACTATGTACAATTTATACGTTTTTTATTAAAATTGGATTCACATATTTCTCATATAATTAACCTAGATGGACATTTCATAACTTTTCATGTACTTATAGATTTTCTACCTTTGAATTTATTGTTTAGAATTCACAATACTGGAGACAAAATATATATTATATATACATTACATTTTAATTTTTAGTTGCATTTTATAATTTCATTGTGGTGATTATTATTTTAGAATGATTTTAAGCATAGATAGTAGTGTAAATTTAGTTAATATCATAAACAAGTATTGGCATATAAAAAAAAGTGACATGATATGAATGAAACCTGCACTGAAAGAATAGGACCCTAGACGTTAAAGGGTTAAGCAGCCAATCAGCTCGGAGTTCCAGGCTTGCAGTGAAATCACAGGGTGAAGTGACTGCAGTGTGTGTCTGCATGGAATCCACTGTTCCTCTGAATAGCTCTGTGATTGCTCATGGTCTCCACAAGAGGTTGAAGGCTCACTTACAGCGTGACCTATTTTTCCAAACCCTCCCGCGTGTTCTCGCGCTGCTTCTGCTGCTGGTTTTGAAGTGAAGTCGTCTCTTTACGAGAGTATTTTCGAAGTCCTGCCTGTCATTCAAGTGGAACGATGTCAGATGTTTCTGGGGCGTTCCTCTGGGCTGGCTTGTTTTGTCACTGGATACATGCGAGTGAACGGAGGGAACTGAGTGAAAGAACTGAAAGAAAATAGAAGCTGTAGAGCTTCTGGAAAGGCTTTGGAATGTTTGTGAGAACAGCATCACTGAGTCTGTGGATGGTTTGGGTTTTTTCAGTATGTGAGATATCTGAAATGGGCGTAAGCCACAGAGGCTGAAGCTTTCAGCATCTAAAGAGAAAAGCTGGACTTTGGTTGCTAACCTGAACTTGTGGAGAGTTACATAGGCATTACATAGGCAACATTAAAAAAACATATAAACTCCCATTCCTCCGAGATTTAGGGCAGAGTTTAATTTTAACTTAAGGTCTAGTTTATATCATACAATCCATTTATCCAAGTGTTATGTTCGGCTCTGATAAACAGCTCTAGAAATAAATTAGACCACTTAATGATGATGTTTTTCCTTGATTTACTAAATTTAAAATCTCTGGAATATATTACCTTATTGTGCGAAAAATATAATAATATTAAAAGTATGCAAAAAAAAAAACTGATACAGGATTACAGTCTGTAATTACAGAACTTTAAAATGCTCTTTTGTGCTCAGCTGATAAAATGGACAGTGAGTGTAGAATCCACATCTTAATGTTATGGCAGGTCAGTTTATATGTCTATTATTAAATCATTGTTGAATCAAGCAGGTCTGGATCTGACATAGCTAAGAATAACCTTAGTTTTAGCAGTTTATATAGTTCACATTTATGATAGAGTACTAAATTTAGTGAGACCAAGAAATCCAAATGTTAATATAATTTTGAGAAAATACCTTTTTTCACAGATTAACTTCCCTCAGCGGATAGATTCATTTATCCTGACAAAGTGGACATGCGTACTTTCTCTGTCAACCTCTGTCGAAGAAGATGCAGGCTGTCTGAAGCGGCACAAACAGCTTTGAAATGGCTCATGAAAGAGCTCTGTTTTGGCACATTAGACACTGCTGGCTCTGGGGAGCTGACTGGCTGTACAGGCTGAATGCACTGATGCTGGCTCTTTTGTCTCGCTTGTCAGGCCACTTAAGAACATTTTTCCATTTGAGCCTTTTAAAAGGCCATCAACCTACAGACGCAGATTTGATTTTCTTGTAAAACGGAGCCATTAGTGAGTGAACACGGATCAAAAAGAGTGTGACTCTGCTTGCTTGTGTCTCTGTGGAGAGCAGAAAGGGTGAAGGAAACGTCTTCAGAAACCTCTCACTGGTGGCTCATATTGATTCATGCTGCCTTCCCTTCCTAAAGACTTTGATAATATGGAGTTTGTGGGAAAAATTGACTTTTAAAAACTTTGGCTTTACTGCAGTGTCGCATTGTTTAAAAGGAACAAACACAAGCTTGTGTATTACTTTTTTATAGGCTTTTATCATCCTGCATGTGTCTTTCCTAGGGCTGCACAATATTCTGCTATATATATATATATATATATATATATATATATATATATATATATATATATATATATATATATATATATATATATATATAGCGATATTAAAAATACTAAGGATGCACCAATGGGGAAATTCTGGGCTGATGCCAATATCTGATATTACACATGTATATATCTGCAGCTGCAGATGCCAATGGCTATATACACATTTCTAACTTGCAGAGAGACAAAGACACACCTTAACTTTAGAAACAAATGTAGCATTTAGTTCCCTTAAATCTTAGCTTTCAACCAACGGTATGCAGTCAATAAAATGAAAGATGTCTCCATTTTGATTTTACATTAATTTAGCTAACTGATCCTTCCATAGACTGGTCACAGCTTAAGGTCTCTTTTATTCAATTAACAGTTCAAATAACACAACAGATCTATTGAAACTATATAACAATTAAATCAATAAATTTAGTTGTGCGGCCAATCATAGTAGCATGACCAGCATTGCTTGGTCCTTTTCCGCTGTACAATAAATATGTGAGCAAGTATCGGTTTGAAGTTTAGACATTGGTCCAATGACAATGATTCTGAAAAAAAGAACAATTATTTGCCAATACCAATATAATTCTGATAATTTTAAGCATCCCTACAAAATACAGGATTAAAATGACTTATTTTGATATTTATAACACACACTGTATATCTATGATTGGAATCAAATAAATAATATTAGGTAGATACAATCTGCCTCTGATGAATATATCTTGGAAATAAGAACAGTGGAAATCAATATGTATCATAACGCATAATTTATTTTGCCGTATATGATATTTCACATGCACACATTGTGATGTTGTGCAGCCCTAGTCTTTACTGGGGTTTTGATTTCATTCAGGCCACAAACCCCACAAACTCAAACTGATCTAAAATAAGGTAATGATATTAAACCTTGCGAGTGTGCTGTTTAGTGTTCTGTTGAGGAGTTGTGCTGTTCTTCTCATGCTAACATGTGTTTGCACATATGTGTTTGTTTTGTTTCAGAGATCCGTAATCAGCTGGTGGAGCAGTTTAAGTGTCTGGAGCAGCAGTCGGAGTCTCGGATCCAGCTGCTGCAGGACCTGCAGGAGTTTTTCCGCCGCAAGGCTGAGATTCAGCTGGAGTATTCCCGGAGCCTGGAGAAACTGGCTGAGAGATTCTCTTCCAAAATCCGCTCCTCCAGGGAACACCAGCAGTTCAAGTAAGCCGCCCATCCACTCATGTTTGTGTATGTATGTGCGTGTGTTTGCATTGCCATCATATGGTTAAAGACAAAATGCTATATTTAAAGTTAAAGCTGTATCACGCAAAGAAAAAGAAGCCATGTGTCAACACAACCCAGAAATTCCACTGTTTCTCTGGGACAAATCTAATTTAAAATGAACTAACTAAGTAAAATAGAAAATATTGTTTTGTGGTCTGATGAGTCAAAAATCAAAATTAAAATTTTAAAAGCAGACTAAAGTAGTGTTCATAAAAAACAGGCAAGAGTTAAAACCAACCAACTCTTCAAAGAGACAAAAGAAATACAAAAGCATTGTCAAAATCTTAAAAGATAAATAGGTTAGAAACTTTTGGTTTTCATTCAAAAAGGATGGCAATACTTTGCAAAGGTCTTTCAAAGACAAACAAAGGTTTGTAGACACAAAACCAGTAGGTAAAAACAATTGAATGAAATCAGTACTCCGGTGAGGATGAGCATGAGAGCTGTCCCTGTTTGGCTGTCTGATGTCATGTGACTGTGACGTGTGAATCATATCTTACTGTAGTACTGTAGTTCGGAACATTGATAGAGATGAAAAAGAATCTAGGATCTATTTTTCTTACTCGTTTGTGTGTGTTGTGTGTATTTGTGTTGCATGTACTCTGCTGGAACGCTGTAATTTCCCTTTGGGGGTTTATTGGAGTTTTATCTTGTCTCATCTTAACTTGCTGACTCTAAATTGTTCATTAATGGTGATTAGATCCAGTGTAAAGGGCTGTATTGCCTCTTAAATATCCTTTTTAGAAAGTAATAAAATAAAAAGCCTGATGCCTGAGACATTGGTTTAAAGCAGCTTAGAGACAGATTTTGTGCCTAGATGATACAGTACGTGTGGCTTTTTAAGGCAAAGTAACCCCCCAGCACTCATTATTTAAATTCTCGTCATAAGAGTAAGGCAATACTTACTATTTCTATAGTTCTCTATAATCAGATAGTATTTCAGCAATTGACTTTAAAGAATAAATGTCATAAAGAATCTTTAAACATATTAAATTATTTTAAAACATATGTATGACCCCACGTCTTAACATTTTATGAAAACAAAGTTGTTTGTGAGCGCATGTTTGCATGGGTACCACTTTATAATAAGACTACCTTTATAAAGGGTTTATAAATGGTTTACAACTAGTTTATTAATGGTTACTAATTAGGTTGTAAATGCCTTAAAACTCATTAATAACCAGTTATAACACATACATAGAAAGGGCAACAATATAGATGGATGTGGGTTCACTATTTGGCAAACAACAGGTCATTGTTGCTTTTTCTACGTATATGTTATAACTAATTATAAATGATTTTTAAGGCATTTACAACCTAATTAGTAACCATTAATAAACTAATTGTAAACCATTAAAAAAACCCTTTATAAAGGTAGTCTTATTATAAAGTAGTTCCTTTGCATGTCTTCTTTATGGTGTGTATATATATCTCTTGCTGTACATGCCAGATTTTCTTCTCTCTCGTTTCTCTCTCTTCGCTCCACCCTTCCTTCTTCTCCGTGCTCTCTTGTTATCAGAAATAGCTGCTGCTGAATTTTAAAAACTCTCATTTCTCTCTTCTCCTCTGGATATGATCGTCCTTCACACGTGTTTGGCTCTCACTCTCAAACTTCTAAGAAGTTCTAAAACAACCAAAGGCATGAGGATTTTTAATCTCCGTTTCTGTGTAGAATTATGATTCAGCTCTTCATCGAAAAGAGCTTCCTTTGTCTTCCCCCCCTCCCCCCCTCAAAGACGAGCGTCTTCGAGGCAGTCAGCTCAGCTCTGCTTCTAAAAAGAGCACAACTGGAGTTCTTCTCTTTACATGTGATGGAGCTGCTGCTGGAGCGTATTAGATCAATGGGCAATTCTCTGCTTGGTGGCACCCGGCCAGCCATGGATTCTTAGCCTGCAGTGGGGTTCCGCTCACAAGGCTTCATCTGGTGTCTGTCGGGTGCTGCTATTATAGACACTTTTCTTTGAATGGGGTTGTAATACAGTACATTGCATTGAATTGCAATCGCTTTTTATAGTGTTGGTCTTATTAAGGAATGATGACAAAAACAGAACATGATGTGATCGTTTGATAAGAAATAAACTTACCCCAAATGTAGTTTATCAACCAATACACATTTGATATGTTTATTTGTTTGTTTGTTTTTAGAGCTTTAAAGCTATGGAAACTGTAATGGAAACTTCCACAGTCACAAGTAGCAATATACAGTCATACTTAAACCACATCATGTAGTAAAAAGTGCAAAAAATATATTTATTGAATATTTTATATTGTTTTTCATTGTATAAAGAGTTTGTTACTTTAGTTGTGATGCAAAATTCTCAAACACTGTATTTACAGTCTTGTTATTTTGCCATGAAATGAGACACACTGATGTTTTCTGTGCAGCAAGCCTGTGGACATACAAAAAAATGACCTACACTTATTGGATGGTTTATAGCTCATTGTAAGTCACTTCTTTGTACCAATCATCAACTATCATAAAACAACTATACCTTGTTAAATATTGTTTGACTGGACCATCATTGTTTTTTGTAGGATTGTTTCCGCTGTCTATCTGGCAACCCTGTTATTGTAGCACTGCTCTATACAGTTCTGTCAGAAAAGTGAAAGACAGGCAGGTCCACATACATTAGTTTGACTTTACTTGCCTAAATTAAATTAAATAAAGCATTATGCATCGCTTATCAAGCGTGTTTGCAGTTTACATATTACCTCTTGCCAGCTGTTTTCCAGCTGAAAGATACAAGCTGTACAGGACCAGGATAGTATAAGGATTTCTGTGGTCTCTATATGGCTTTACTAATATTTTGTGGTGCATTGTGATGTGCTGAGGAGTCTAAACAGTAACCAGTGTGCATAAAACGACACATGGTACTGGTGTGTGACAGGCTTTACCTTACATTGTGAAAGTTCCAGCTTTCACGCTTTCTCTCACAGAGTTATGTCATTATTTTTGCAATGGTGGGCCATCGCTGCAGAGTGTAAGTTATGGAAACACTGACCTTTGGCTGATGTTTGTGAAAAAAACATATCAGCAAGTCTGTTTAAGATGACTTATTGTCTTGACACAGCACTTGGCTAAACCATTTTTAAAGATTATACTAAAATGCTAACAACCAATTAGATAGAATCTAGCGTTTGTGGGTTTGGATTGGGGTTTATTTAAGTTTGACTCCTCGATGAACTAACGCTTTAACCGATTAGTCTTTGGAAGGGTTCCTGAAGTGAGTGGAGGGGTATACAGCTGTGAGTGTGTGAGTGTTGGGGGAGCACAAGTGTGTTGGGTCAGTAAATCAAAGCTTTGAGTACACGTGTGTGTGTGTGCGTGTGTTTAGTGTAGACCGGCTGTGTGTGAGCCTGCTGAGGCCTAGTCCAATAGCAGCGGGCTCAGTGTGTGTAATTAAGGCCAGCTGTAGGGGAGCAGGCGGACGGCTGCGTGTTCCCCAGGCCTGCACCAGCAGGGATGAGGAGGGAAAATGTGCCAATCTCTCAGCCCTCGGTCTGATCCTGAGCTGCATTCACTGCTGTTTCTCTGCATTTAGTTCTGTGTGTTTTCTTTCTCATATCTGTCTTGTATTCTGGCAATTCTTAGGGGATGCAATTTTTGAGTCTGTTCAGCTTACATTTGGTGCTGTTCAGATTTCCATCTGCTGTTGTTGAGTTTTACCTTAATAAATCTACCTTTAGGTCTGAACAACTTGGGTGATATAATGTACAGTACTGAGCCACTATACTAATGCAGATGTCTTGGAGCAATACTGATTCTAAGTTTTAGCAAAATTTAGATAAATAATGATACATTAGGGAGAGAAGAAACACACACTATAAACTACATCTAGATTCTGTCTTGGTACCATTCATACTACTGTGTAAACAGAACTCAACTGAACAGTCATGTTAAAACAATCATAAGGTCCTGTCATACACCTGCGATGCCCATTAATCATCTTACACCGGGTGAAAAGTCTATTTTCACGCTTTGTGTCTGCATTCTTTAAATAGGGACAGAGCTTATAAAGAGATTATGGTGTGTTTAGGTATATTTCATATTTGAGTTCAGGTAAATTGCTGTCTTGGCAACAGAATGCACAGGTGTGTCACTGACTGATAAAAACCCAGTCAACAGTCAGACGTTCATTGCTATCTTGGCTAAGTAGGGGTGCCACATGTGCTAAGCGTGCATACACCCCCGTAGCACACAAACCCCACCTTTTACATCAACAATAAACAGAATACTAAATAAATAAAATAAAATAATATTGCCGTTACCGTAAATAATTTGCTTGCACACCTTAACAGTGTGAACATGCATGTCAATTTCCTTTGCTGAGATGTGCAGAAACGCTGCACCGTTAAAATACCAATCTGCCAAAGTCAAAGCATACCTGGCTCCTACGAGGAATAGCATGTGACGTACTGCTTAGTTTATTTTATGATACATCCAAAAAAAAACTACTTTTTATGTTTCAAACTGTGCAAGGTGTTTTTTTTTTTTTGCGTCCTCATCGTACCCAGCACACACTGATATACCCTAAATCAAGCTGCCCTGTACACGGTTGATGGTTTGCTTAAAGATAGTTAAAATAGGGTCCATAGACTTGTAAAATGTTCTTTATCAAAGAGCAGAATTGCATGAGGCCATTAATTTAATTAACACCACTGCACCACAATCCCACATGTAGACTGGGATTAGGTCCTTCAGCATTCCAGCACACCATGCTGTACCACTCAGGGGTGTAGCAGTACAGGTACTGTATTTATACAGAACTGTCAGTGGTACAGGGGTTACATGGTTTTGGTGTATGCAGGTGCATAGTGATACATGTAACACCTTAGCCCATGTCTGCCTTGTGTTTCTCCCTCATTTGGTCTCTTGTGCTCCTGCCCCTCTGTTTACCTGTCATGTTTCCCAGTCATGTGCTTCTGTTGTGTTTTGGTCTTGTCTCCGCCCTAGCCCCACCCTGTCATCAGTGATTTGTAACCCCACCCCCTCTTGATTGATCCTCAGGTGTTTCCAGTTTCCTGTTCCCTCCTCATGTATATCAGCCCCTGTGTTTCAAGCGTTCTTGGTCTAGTCTTATGTCACACATGAAGAGGGTGGACGTAAGTGCAGAAATATTTATAATATCATTTATTAAATAAACAAACTAAAACAAATTAAAACAAACAAACATAAACCAAAGCTTCACTAAAAATAAACAGAAAACAAACACGGGTAAACGAAATTACAAGACTGAAATAACTAAAATAACAAAGATGAGATTAAAGTATATACAAAACTAAGAAACCAGTAACTAGAAACAAAACCAACCTGACAAACACACAGCAAGGAATCACACAAAAGATGTGTCTTGTTCTGTTGTTCAGTCCACATTATGCTGTGATTAACAGCAGCTTTTCTGCAGGAACGGCATGAGCCTCTATAAAGTGTCAGATTTTAAACTGTTCTGTATAACACTAAAGCACTACAGTGCATTGAGAAAAGCATGCACTGCTGTGTGGACCATCGTAACACTGTGTTCCTCTAGAAGCAACCTGTAATTTTAAAGGCATGTGGTCTGCTTGTTTTGTGCTCACTTTGGTACGGGTAGAGTGTTCCCACCTGTCTGAAAGGTTTGATAGGTCTGTACCAAACAAGCTAGCAGTGAAGCACCCCTCTGTCGCTTTGGTCTGATAAACCCTAGAAAAAGAGAGAGATCTGATAATTATCATTATCAGCAGCTCTATTGGGCTTCCTGTAAAGCAGTAGAAGAAAGTAAAACGTAAAAACTTACTGACGAAAAAATAAAAAAGTACCCCTTCCCCAACTGCTGGTGTGATGATCTGAAGGGCTATTGCATCTGAGAGAAGATTACCCCTAGTAGTGATAAAAGTGACACTAAGGCCCAATCCCATTTCACCCCTTGGCCCTACCCCTTACACGCCATGGGGTAGGGGTGTCCTGATTCTTGTTTGGCTGGAGGGGTAGGGGGAAGGGATAGGGCTTGTTAGCCCTTCTAACTGAGATTTTTCATGCGCACACTTTAAACTGAGGGGTATGAGAAAGAAAACCACAAAGGTTAAAAGTTAGGTGTTAAAAAAAATGACAATTAGCACTGTATTACCATAGTTTAATGTGTAGTTTCAGTGTTTTATAGCCAATGTTTTCTTCCATTGCAAGCATAAAAAAAGATTGCTATTGGTTTTCCCAGTAGCTAGCTAGCTAGCTAACTTTTCCATTCCACCTTAAATTTTGCAACAGATGGCAACGGCTACAGCATTTAAGGTGGAATCAAAGCTAATGTCAGCTCCCCATCACAGAATAATTACGAAATAGACAATAATAATAAATAATTCTGCACAGTCCCCCCTTTCTAAAGACATATGATGCCCTTAAGTTAACTAGTTAACTAGTTAACCAGCAGCTAGGTTACTGAACTGAGTTAGCGCTATAACTCTGTTCCAATGGGGGAAAGAGTTACAAAAAAGCTCAGCTATATGTGCAGGACATCTATGCTCAAGCAAGTGTTTTGATTGAACATCCCAGCAAGATTGCAACACAACATGTTTGTGGCCTGCCCTGTCGCTAGATTTATCACCAATTGAGCATTTATCAGAGCATCTGCAAAATATCTGTGTGCAGGATCTACAGGCCCAGCTGAAAATCTGGAAACAATTTAGGAAAAGAAATAATGAAAAAAAAAACTGGATATTGCAAAGACAAGGCAAACACATCATCTCTTATTTTAAAATAGTAAACACTCTTCTCCTTAGACAGCAGTTTAAAGTGTGTGTTTCTCTCAGCATGGGACCGGGAAGCTCCCTGAGTGTGTGAATAATGCAGCTGTGAGTTTAAGTGTGTGTTTGTGTGTGTGTGTGTGTGTGTGTGTGTGTGTGTGTGTGTGTGTGTGTGTGCTTGTGTGTGTAAGAGAAATGAGATTTGACACTATGACCTCCGCTGGATCTTTTATTGCATTCCCTGTGTTGTTCTGTAAACACCATTAACTCAGCTAAACACAAGCCAGTGAAAACCTGCCGTTCATACGTTCCATTGTATCCACTCAAATAAACCCTGCTCACAGGGTCACTCTCTCTCTCTCTCTCTTTTTCTCTCTAGCTTTCTCTTTGTCTCTCATTCATAAATCAGTAAATTAGTCAGTCAACACAGATAGTGTATATATCCTTTTTCCCCCCCTTTTTTCTGTTTATCTCTTGTCTTTACCGCTGCACTGCTCTCTCTCTCTCTCCCTCTCCATTTTATCCATCTTTATATTGATTTTATTTCTCTCTCTCCCTCAATCATACATCAGTCAATTATTCAGTCCATACTGTTAGCCTATAGAATATGTTTTTTTTTTGCACGCTCTCTTCCACAAAATTGTACTCCTTTTTCTTCTGTATGTTGCATTTCTCTTTCTCTCTCTCTCTCTCTCTCTCAATATTTATTATACATCAATAATTAGTTACTTTTCTATTCTGTCTTATTGTTTCTCCCATCTCTCTCTGTCTCTCTCTTTTTCTGCCTTTTTCCTAATCAGTTGTTCTTTTCCACTGTCATATTTTTTTACATTAATCTGTCAATACATGTTTCTGCCCTTGTTCAACCATTCCCTCTCTCTTCTCTCTGCCTCTCAGTCTCTCACTTTCCAAACAACCCTTTTTACATCCCATTTTGCTAAAAAAAAGTGGGATGTAAAAAGGGTTGTTTGGAAAGTGAGAGACTGAGAGGCAGAGAGAAGAGAGAGGGAATGGTTGAACAAGGGCAGAAACATGTATATATATATACATATATATACTATATATATGTGTATATATATATATATATATATATATATATATATATATATATATATATATATATATATATATATATATATATATATATATATATAAATCAGTGTCTTTGATAGAGCATTGTAGCTTACAGAGTACATGAGTCATTTCTGAAGTCAGTTCTTCACATCTCTGTTTGAGATTCATCATCCCTTTCAATGCCACAGTGTTTTTTGGTCTTTAATTCCACTCTACTCCATTGTGTTATTCAGCAGCCTCTTGCCTCCCCATTCTGCAGCAGGGAACACCTCCCGTTAGCTGCTCCTTAGTCCTGCTGGACGAATGCTGTCCACTTTGATGCGTGAAGCAGGTGCTCAGGGAGCTGGAGCTCTGACACAAAGCCTGAATACTAATTGTAGCTGCTCAGCCGCAGTCCTGCTTCAGCACGTGCCTTCCTGCACCTATATGTCACTCCAGCATGCATAAGAATCAAGCATGCAGCCTTATACACCTTATACACACTGCACCAATACAACTCACATTCTGCATTCTGCAGACAGGCTGCAGAAAACAACAAGCCAGAGGGAAACTGAGAATAAACAGGAACAGGCAGGTGATAAAATGTGTTAAGCATTTCGTTCCTGAATAGGAAATGTTAGGGTACCATGTCTTTCTGTATTACATTAACTTATTGCATTTTACAGCTCAGAAAGTGTAGTAATGGAGTAGGCTTGATTATAGTGTGAAGTCCAGTGCCAAATAATATATTTAATATAAATTGTACTTTTATCCTTATTGTAGGGGTGTCACGATTCTCTAAATCCTCGATTCGATTTTATTTCTGATTTTAGGGTCACGATTCGATTCTTGATTTTCTTTTTTCTTTTTTTTTTTTTACAGCAGAGAGGCCTATGCCAGTTTTAGATTAGTCTATGGTCATTCATTGGTTTGATTAATCAAATTTACAGTATCTTCTTTCAAAAGGTAGGCATGATATACGTGATGCAAAGTGATACAAGTAATACACCACATTAGGCACTAATGGTCAAATTTAAATAATTTAATTAAGATATATTTGTAATGCCATCTAGTGGCTTTTTTTGGTGGCAGCAGTGTGCACATAACAAAATATGTAATAAAAAATACTGGAACAGTCATGTAAAAAATAATAGAACAATTAAAGCCTTAACAAACTGAACTCTATCCTACTATAACAGTTAAACATGAAAAATAAGACTTTAATACTTTTTTGGTCCCTGAGAATGACAAGTTTTTTTTCTTTAACAAAGATATATTATTAACTTTATCTGAGAGACTTCCATCTGCAGACTGTGTCACATAATTAGACTGGAGGCAGAGTGAGGTTAAATGTGGTAAAAGGAAAAAACAAGCACTAAAAACCCTTCATTAAGCTTAAACTGATTTATGATTGTGTTCCACTTCGTTATCAGGATATACAACAGTGTTATTGCACAACATGTTTTTTGACCATATTGTGCAACCCTAGTTTACACTATTGCTAAGCAGGTTACACGTCATATGGCCAAAGGTATTTGGCCCGTAATTAATTAGGGCTGGGTATCGAAATTCGATACTAAAAAAAGGCACCAACCGAAATATCTCGGTACTACAGAGTACCCTAAGGTCTAAAAAAGGTTAGCGCCTGTTTTTGATACTTTCATGAAACATTATAAGCTTCCCGAACACAGAGAGCACGCATAGCGATGTTAAAACAACTGCGATGGTGCCCTGGCGCACACAAAATAGAGCGCGTGCAGAAACACAGTGATCGTGTTCACGGTTATAATTCAAATGGGTGATCATTCAAATTGTGATGTGCTAGACTCTCACTCTTGCCCTGTTTCGCTAACTCACACCATCTCTCCTTTTCTTTCACTCATCCTGTCTCTCGCTAACTCTGTCTTTGTCTCACTTGCACTGTCCCTTCATCCCTTTTCTCCTAAGATATTATAATACAGTCAAAAAGCTCTAGTCTGCCTGACCTAAACCACACTACACTATTATTACTGCCCCCTCTCAAAAATACAGGGAACTAGCAGCATTAAAATAGAGAATCATGATTATAATTAATTTATAATTTAATATTTTTGAAAGCTGATATTTTTTAAAACTGTAATGCATAAAGCAATATGCGTAGGAAAAACTTTTGTAGTTTAAGCACAAGCAATGATTTTTGTTCTTAAGAAAGCGCCTCAAACATGCTCACTGTTCCAACAAGACTCTCTCATGATGAGAGTATGAGAATGAGATTACTCATGTATTTTTTTTTTTTTTTAGAAAAATTTAGAAAAAGATATCGGGGGGGAAAAAAATATATATCGCTTAGGTATCTGTACAGAATTAAAAATATTGTATCAGTACCGGTATCGAACATTTTACTTATACCCAGCTCTACCCATAATGTTACCTTATACTCTGGAGTCTGAAAAGCTTCCTTATCTTGAGACACTTGTTGTATATTGTGGGTAAATAGCTTATCTAAATTAGTATGATCTGTAACTGGGCTGGAAATAGAATCCTCTTAATCCAATAACTGTTTGAAACATAGCCACTAATGATGATGTGTCCAAAAGCATTAGTAGATATCCTTACAGATTATTGCTTTGCTTTGATTAGCAGTTTTTCAACCATCCTTCTGCTTCTAAACACGGCCACTAGTCCAGCACATTGCAGCACTGCACGAAGCAACAAAGAGCTGATGATAGACCGTTTTTTGTTGCATGTTGTTGAAATCATTTTAGAAGTTCGACATTTCACACTGTGTTTGGTTGTTCAGTTCACAGTTTATTTGCATATTACATAATTAGAAGAGTTGAACTGTGTTCCGTTTGAACTGAAACGCTCCTACAGTTTATATTTCATGTTCAAGTTCAGAATCCAAGATGTCTGCCTTGCACATCAACTGTAGTAGTAGAAGAAACAGTATAATGCTGTTTATTAGCACTTGTATCTATTTATGCCTAACTAAATTGGTTATACACTTTTACAACTCTTTTTTTTACAAACGTGGGACGAGCTATGTTCTGGATCTAACACCTAATTTTGAAATGTTTGGCGCATTTCCACCAACAAAAATATGTTCTGGAACCCAAAAATTTGTTTCCAGCTGGAACCAAAGAATCTGCTTTGTGCAACTCCCTCCTTGGTTCTACTAAAACTGCACCAAGGTTCTTATAAGTGTGAACTGAATCAGTTCCAGAACCAGAACCAGAGTTATTTTTGTCAAAAAGGTCTAACAGTACTGTTTAACTAATTAATGTGTGTGTACTTGTTTTCATGGTGTTTTGATGTTTAAAATACTGAATAATGTGATCTGCATTCAGAAGAGCACAATTTTAGAACTTTGATCTCGGAATAGTATTTTCATATACTGTAAAACACCAGCAACCCCCCTGTCCCTTTTGGGGCTATAGTTGGACATCTCTGCCTGAGGGTTCTTCTGTCCTTTTTGCAATATCATGTGTAAACATTGTGACAGTAACTCAAGCATACAAGAACTGTCCCAACCCGAAGAGCCCCAAGCTGTTCTTGGGTGCACTTTGCTACCTTCCTATTTAATTTTACAGTGATTTTTGTGCTGCAGGTCAGTATACCAAACACGGTTCTACAGGTTTTCATTCATTTTGTCTCTAGTGCATAAATTAAGTAGCTTAAATGTATATTTGTCTTGTTTTTCAGAGAAAAAGCAGTTAAAAAAAACTACAATTTAAAAATGTTTTAAACACTTAACAAGTGTTTTTAACCCAGCTGACAAACCAACATAGCAGCATTTGACAAATAGTCATTATTCTGTAAACACATGGACACCTTTTAACAAACACTAAAATACCATCTTGTCAATCGTGTAACACCCCACTAACTATAAAACACACCCTCATCGACTGTCCAGCCCATAACGATATAAGAAAATGAATGGACCTTTTTGGAAAAAAACCACCAGGGAAGATTTTTAAGTTTTTATCGGATCTTAATCTTAAACATCAAATTTGACACATATGTAGTGACTTATTAATCTTTGAATCAACTGTACTATATCTACACATATAAAACCAAGTGTATGCCACAAATAGCCTAATTTTGTGCTGGAGTGGCAATAAAACCCCAACAACCAACCAACCAACCAACCATTCTTCTGTATAATTTATTTAGCCTGTTTACGAATTTCAGTTGCCAAATATTTGGTACACTGCTTATTACATTCTTATTTTTTACCATTTTCTGCTAATACCGATACCTGATCTGATCCATCTGTATTAAACGCGTTTTGACCATCAGTGCATGCTGTGTGTATAATGTGTTTGTGTGTATATGTTTGTATGTTTGCGTGTTGAGAAGGAAAGCCGTCATAAGATGTGCAAATCGTGGCAGGAGCTTATTGAACTCTTGGCTTTAAAGGCTGGAAATGCATTTGAAGCATAAAGCTGGGCCGCGTGTGCCCGTCCTGCACCCCCACCCCTCCCAACAGCTCACTTTGATACCCGTTTGATTCTTTTCCTTCTTCTCTTTAAGAGATAAGCTTGAGAAAGCCACTGGCAACTAGATAAAATGCTCTTGGCACAGCTTGATTGAGTGTAGAGGGTAAAAAAACAAGAGCATCTTATTGAAGTGAAAGGATACGTGCAGTCACATGATTGCGTTTGATGCCTGGTGTGGTTGAGTTAACGCCTGGGTGCTGCTGCCTTTGAATGCAGTCTGAGAGGCTTGTTGCCATTCATCCATATAGGATAGGATTAGAGGGCTTTACATCTGCGAGAATCTCTTCAGACACAAACACACACACTCACACACACAATTACTAAGAGACATATTAGCATAATAATTCTCACATAAACACACAGCGAGTGCTGGCCTTAATCTTATCCTTGGGTAACCTGTCATTATTAAAGCCGGTCTACTGCAGGACAGTTGGTCTAGATGTCTGTGCATGCTGATTAACTATAGTAAAATTGATTAGCAGATTAGATTGGAGTGTCATAATAACTCCTTTAGACAAAATATTGTCAAAAAAATAGTTGCAATTAACAATACTGTGTGCAATGATGATAATCTTCTGTGCTAAAAGATAATAAAATGGATGTGTGATCAGATTAAAGAAACATACTAGCATCCCTTGAACATAGGGCTGTGTATTGGCCAAAACCAGGCTATATGTTATGGATCCTATACAGGATTACATTTCTATTTATTTTAATACATTGTGATACTGTAAGCAAGGTGATATATTGCAATATTTGTTTTATCAAATTTTGGAAAAAACGCAGTATTATTATTGACTATTGACTATTATTCATTAAATCTGAGTAAAACAAATGTTACATAACATTCAACAAAAAAATGAACCTCTATCTACCAGAAATATTTACATATAAACTATTACTAAAAATCAATACTGTGTGTTTTTTGAGAATTGCTACAGTGTTACAAAATATAATATTGTGGTGTTTTAATATATAAATAGTTTTATACATCCCTTATTGACTGCTTTAGCCAGTATGTTCTTCTTTTGAAGTGTCAGTTATGGAACAGAACTGTTTTGTATTTAAGCCTCTGATCCCACCCACTGCCCATTCCCCAGTCCCATTTCCATTCCCCAGTCCCAGTCCCCTGGGTTGCCAGTTATGGAAGATAAAATATCATCATTAGTTGATTTAAAATGTACAAACAATACAATTCCTGGAAAAATATAAATTAGAGTTTTATTCTCTTGCTTCTCTTGCACTTTTTTTACTCTTTTATCTCCTTCTAGTCTTCTTTTACTGTAATGTAGGCTGGACTGGTCTTTTTTGGCAATTCATACTGTCTGTCAGTAGTCAGCAGTGCATTTTTAAATGCAGTTAAAGTCATACCCATATATATCCCATGATAAGTTGATAATGTCATTGGTATTATGTTCTGCTGTGTGTTTATAATTGTATAAGGCAGACCTGGGCATTGTACAGCCTGTAGGCCAAATCTGACCCTTTGTCTTTTTAATAAGTGGCCCTTCGCATATGCAGCTCCCATTTCCATGTGAGTCTATTTTAGGGCTGCAACTAATGATTGTTTTGGTAGTCGACTAATTTGACAATTATTTTTTATATTAGTCGATTAGTCAACGATTATTTCTGCCATCTCTAAAAACGATAGAAACAGCATAAAATGAGGTTTAAATGAAATTACTGATATTTAGTGATTTAATATGTAATCTGTTGTTTTTGGGCACTTTTGGAGACACAAACTAAGTCTCCCATTATGCTTTTGTCCCCAGCACTTTGTGTAATGTGGTACTGTTACAAATTAACAATTAGTCGACAATGAAATTTGTAGTCGACAAATTTGAATAATTGATATTTTCGATTATATCGACTAATCGTTGCAGCCCTAGCCTATTTTCCATTCTCCTCAGCATTGCATTGGATATCATTGAGTATGTTATTTTAAATCATAGATCATTTATTAATTTATGTTAGATCTTTGCCCTAATTGTTTCTTAGAACATCAAAACGTCACATTATTAAAAGACGGGTAAATTAAAAGCTTTTTTTTGCTCAGCCTTAAAGATAGCTATTGTAGCTGTCAGGTTGGTAGAGCTGGTGTAAAACTGTCAGTAAGTGATGAACGTGAGGAAATGTGTTTGTGTGTGTGTGTGTGTGTGTGTGATTGTGTGGGGTAGACAGATGCTAAAATATTGCTCTGTTTGTTTCAACAGCAATGCATTTCCCTAAGGAGCATCAGAGCCTATCTGCCTGCTCTCAGCTCCACACTAATGATACCCCACTTGATAGACACACACACACACACACACATGCTCACTCTCACACACACAGTCATTATCCTAGCTTTTTAAGGGTTGGTGACTCATCCTACTGACTCTGCTGGTCTTTCCAGCGAACTATGCTCTGGTGGGACTCACTGAGGGCATGCTGTCGTATGCATCTGCACCACCTCACCTCACTATGGCCAGAGAAATGCGAAATGCTCATTGTTTCCTGAGAAGTACTGGTATTCAGTGCAGCTCTGACTGTGCATAACACAATTTACAATATCAGTAACAGCAGGGGTCATTCCTGCAAGACTGTAAACATCAGCTTTTTAATGCAGATTGTGGTATTATTAAATGATTTATATATATATTTTCTTGTTACTACACCTATTATCCATTTGTTGTAGTTAAATAGCATATAGGAGCTCTCCATAATTTTATAATTACAGGCTGTAGTACGGTATTTTTGTTTCTTTGCATACAGTATTATCCTCTTTTTACCCTGTCCTACAATGGTCAGGACTCCATAGTACCATCATAGAGCAGCTGGGTGCTCTGTGCATCACACATTATTTGGGTGATGGATCATTCTCAGCTAGTGTGTGTTGTAGGGGTGGGCGATATGGCTCTAAAATAATATCACGATATTTCAGGGTATTTTTGCGATAACAATATACTTGGAGATATAGGAAAACAGAAAAGTAATTAATTCATTTCAGGAATATAGTATAATAGTATAACAGTATAATCATGATATGGCAAAATAAATAATATAGCATAAAATAATATAATGCAGCAAATAATATTGCAGAATATTTAGTGCATGCATATAAACTGCAAACTAAAACAATTATACAATAAATACACCTAAAGCTTCACAGTAAATAATAGACTACTTTTAAGACAGAACAACCCTATTATCACGATATGGATTTTTAATCTCATGATATTTCTGTTTCACGATATATTGTATACAATATAATATTGCCCACCCCTACTGTGTTGTTCTGCTTTAATAGTAGACCAAAAACTACAGTGCTGCTGGAGTTTTTAAACACACACTAGCTAGTCCACCATGTACATGTAGATGTAAAGTCAAAGATAGAAACTCTTTTCTTGTTGCACAGTTTGTGTTGGTCATGCTCTAGTCCTTCATCAGTGCTCACACAAACACTGCCCAACTCTTCTCAGTCCAGCAGTCACACCGAGGTGTTTAAAAACTCCAGCAGCACTGCTGTGTCTGATCCATTCAGACCAGCACAACACGTACAGTACTAACACACCACCACCATGTCAGTGTCACTGCAGTGCTAAGAATAATGATCCACCCCCCAAATAATAATAGCTGCTCTGTGGTGGTCTCTCCTGTGGAGTCCTGACCATTGAAGATCAGGGTGAAAGGAGGATAATAATGTACAGTACTGTGCAAAAGTTTAAGGCACCAAAGCAAATTACACTAATCCCTTTATCTCAGCAATATGAGTGTTTTTACCTAAAAAAAACACCACATATGATTTGAACAGATGCAAATAAATATACATACATTAAAACATAACAAGGAATTCTCATTTTTAACTAAGTATGTTATATCCTGTGAGCCGAGCTGAAGTTCTCCTGGATGCTTCTCAGCCAGCATGTGTATATGTTCAGTTCTGTCAGCAGCTTACCTGATTTACCAAATTTACCAATTTACCAAACTAGGTGTTGATATGAGGAGAACTAGAAATAACTCTATTAAACTCTATTAGATGAGGAGAGATTAGGAAATGCTTTAAGGAAAACAGTGATTTTAAAGATCAGCTTTTTGTAAAATAGCTGTTTGTATTTGTTGTAATGCTAATGTTTTACTGAGCTAATAAACACCTACTTCACAGGTAAGCAGCTTTTTCTTCACTGAAATTCCCACAGGTGCCTAAAACATTTGCACAATACTGTTTGTACTACAGTCTGTAATTATACAGCTACAAAGTGTTCCTTCATTATTGGTGTAGAAACAAGGAGTATATATGTGTATATGTGTGTGTATATTGTGTACTAAAGCTTATTTAGGATACAGAATGCTTTAAAACACATTACATACAGAATCCTTGTAATTCTTGCAGTTCTCTTGCACTTTTATTTTAACTGAAAGTGTACAATTTGTTGTGAATGTGTGTGAAACTGGAACGACTGTCATGTAGCATGCCTGCATTTGTGTGACAGCTCTATGAAATCACCTCTGCATCTCTCGTTCAGGAGCGTTAAAATAAGCAGCGTCCTCTGTGCTCCCGTTAACCAGTTTAATAGCTAACCATCTGCCCTCAATTGCTTTCCAAACCAGGACACGACGAGCGCGGCTAAAAGCGGATAATTGGCGTCCTTTGTCTCGTAAGATTAGATCTCAGTCAAATGAGTGTCCAGTGTCAAGATCTCGCTTTGGGAATTTGGAAGTGGGACAACGAACCCTGAGGCCTGTCCAGTCTAGTGGTTCAAACACAGCTTGGGAGATTTCACATGAACGAGTATGTATGTGTGTGTGTGTGTGTGTGTGTGTTACATACAGGGGTTGGACAATGAAACTGAAACACCTATTTTTAACTAAAATGATTTGGGCAGCCGGGGTTTTATGTTTTATGGATACAATCCGGGTTCGCACCCGAACATCCCTTTCAGACAGCTTCCTCTTACATCCACAGTTAATCCTGTTGGATGTGGTTGGTCCTTCTTGGTGGTATGCTGACATTACCCTGGATACTGTGGCTCTTGATACATCACAAAGACTTGCTGTCTTGGTCACAGATGCTCCAGCAAGACGTGCACCAACAATTTGTCCTCTTTTGAACTCTGGTATGTCACCCATAATGTTGTGTGCATTGTGTGCAATATTTTTAGCAAATTCTGTGCTCTTACCCTGCTAATTGAACCTTCACACTCTGCTCTTACTGGTGCAATGTGCAATTAATGAAGTTTGGCCACCAGGCTGCTCCAATTTAGCCATGAAACCTCCCACACTAAATTAATGGTGTTTCAGTTTCATTGTCCAACCCCTCTATATGTTTGTATGTAAGGTTAAAAATGTACTGTTCCAGATTTCCATGGAAAAAAGTGAAACTGATAAAAAGGATTTTCACTGCAACATGTAGAAAGCCAGAGGCTGCTGTCACCCCAGAACAGCTGACTGTAGTTTAATCAGCTGAAAAAGAGCTTTTTTTAACAGGCAGATAAATATTTAATGTAGGATTACATGAGGAAGATACATGTGGTCAGCGTTTCTGCAAAGAAGACTGATCTGAGACATTTTAAATCCCTCCATGCACTCAAATGTGTGTGTGTGTGTGTTTAGGTGTATGTCAATGGGGATAAGAGTGTTTGGGGAAATTAACAGCAAGCTGTGATAATGCTTAAGAAAATGGTTTAGCACCAGAATACCCTGTCTACATGTACTGTATGAAGAAGCATACAGTGTGTTGTGGATAACCCTAAAAAAATAAAGACCTCAAGACCTCAGGGCATGAAATATATAAATATATATATTTTTTTTTTGCTAAATCCTGAAATTTGATTCTGACATACAGAAACACTTCTACTTCTTTTTATTTAAAAAAATAAGGATTATAAATGTTTAACTCCCTTGTCTTTTAAAGTGCATGCCCTGCTTTTCTGACGACTCCATTGGAGTAAAACCTTTTTTTCTCAAAAAAGCAGATCAGGGCAGAGAATAATGTCACTCTACAAATTCTGGATGGAGAAAAGTCATTTCTCCTCCACAATTCTGAAAAGAATCAGCCTGAGGCTCAGAGCTGAGAATGACCCAGTTCCAAGCTAGAGTTGCACTGAACCACACACACAGTGGACACAATGACAAGCTGGAGAAATCTCGCTCTGTGCCTTTATCATTTCTGAAACAACATGAAATTTTGAATTCAATTCACATTAAGTTTAATTCAAGTTTATTTTTTTGTTCCTTTTTTTGTTGAGGTTGTTTTCACAAAGCACTTACTGAAAAAATTACAGCACTTATTGAGCCAAGCTGGTGAAGGGTGGGGCTTGATCTGTAAACAGACACCATGTTAAGCGTTTTAGAGGCTCTTACTCATATTCATATTTTATAACACCTCCGCCCTCCCACAACGTTCTGAGATCCAGAAATGTTAACAGTTTGCCTGAACACCCTTCAGACTGGGTGACACGGGGCATAATTTGCCCCGATAAATCACTTTTTCCACCATTATCCAGCTCAAAGTAGCTCCATACCTCCTTGCTAGAATCCGAAGAGCCCTCACATTTAAAACGGGGCATTAATAACTTAAAAAGTGCACAAGAAGCTTATTAAAAACCACTGTTTATATCCTGTAGCGCTAGCTTCAGGTCCGGCTCGGAGCTCGCCTGCTGCTACACTGTAGACTCTGCATATTGTAGCAACCGGCACCAGGAGTATTGGTGGCGCTCGGAGCTGAAGCTTGCATTGTAGAATGTGTAAACAGTGGATTTTAATAAGCTTTTTGTGCACTTTTTAAGTTATCAATGCCTCGTTTTAAATGTCAGGGCTCTCCGGATTCTAGCAAGGAGGTGTGGAGCTACTTTGAGCTGGATAACGGTGGAAAAAGCTAATTATCGGGGCAAATTATGCCTTGTGTCTCCCACTCTGAAGGGTGTTTGGACAAACTGTTAAAATGTCTGGATCTCGGAATACTGTGGGAGGGCGGAGGTGTGCTATTCATCAAAGATAAATACTTTTTATCATGTTTTACTACAACAAAAGTCCATTTTACACCGGAGTTCTCCTTTAAGGCATCAGGATATGGTGACACTTCTCTGGTTACATATTATTAAGGGTAATATTGATGTGATACTGCTATGATACAGTAAGTACAACATGTCTATAGATTCTTCTGAACGTAAATTAAGAAGACTAGAATTGTGGGTTAGCTATTATGCTTATAGCTGGGCTTATCGGTTGTGATGCTAACAGACACAACAGCCAGCCTTGTCAGTTTGGGTGTGGGCTAGGCTGGGTGGGCTGGGACAGTTTTTTTCACTGAATGGAACGGTCAAATGATTAAATACCTGATTCAGGTGCTTAATCTCTAATGCCTTGAGGGTTTGGTAGAACTGTGATCATCCAACATCCTGACCTCACTAACAACCCTTAAATCTTCATAGCAAACTTCTAGTAGAGTTAGTTTTTCTTTTTCCTTGATTTTAAAAGGAACAATGAACAATTAATCAGATGTATTATTAGGGTTCAAGCACCGAAGGTGCGTAGAACCCTATTGTTTTTGCTAAGATTTTTCTTCTTCTTCTTCTTCTTATTATTATTATTCTTTTTCTCCTGTAAAAACAGTTGTGCAGCCTAAACCGTAAGTCATAGAGAAATGAAACTTGGTAGGTAGATGTAGGATCAGTGCATCTCGGTGGACAACAAAAATGGCACCGATTGGTCAAGTGGTGGCGCTATAAACAAGGAAATTCATTTTTCACAATTTTCTCAATAACTCAAAAACCATAAGACCTACATTCAAAATTCTTTTTTTGATGGATTCCTTGGGTCAATACCAACAACTTTCCAATTTGGACCATGCACTTCCGTCTATATAGATTTTGTGCTAATTTGCATAATATGCAAAACCTACTTTTGCAAACTAGTCCTAGGAATTTTGACCAATCCTGGCATGTTTGGTATCAAAACACTCGTGAGAGCATGCGCTTCAATATTCATTAAGAAAAAGTTGAAATATGTAAACAATATGGCCGCCATATGCAAATTAGTCCTTCCGGATATATGCCCCATTCACTTCAAGAGGTAAATTTGGAGCACTGTTTCTCAGCAACCGTGCAACCTAGCAAGTTGAAACTTTGCATGCAGAATCTATCATACAGCCTCTAAAGGATGTTCAAAGGGCAACTTAATCAATCAACATCAGCTTTCAGCAGACATTTTGGCAGGCTGAATGTTGCCCAATCTGGATGATATATGTTCAGGTGGAGACACTGTAGTGACCTGCAAAGTGCTGAAACAATCCGCCCACTGGGGGGCGCTGTTCCAAAAAAACGAGTATATGTCAATCATGCTGTACTATTTTGACATCTAATTGTTTTTGCCATATTTAGTACAGTGGCTCTGACAAATTTCTCAATACAACTATGTTTAAAAAGTGTTTTGTTCATTCATAATTGCTAATTGTTTGAAAATAGCTATATTGAAACTACTCTCTGGATATTTGGCCTATCACCTCCATTTCAGTCGTGCTGCACACTGTAGAGTCTCTAGGTAAATGTTCATTAAAAACATTTGTGAAAATTTCACATACAATACTCTCCAGGCATCAAGCAATCTGTGCATCCTTGGAATTTCTAACCTAAATTGCTGTAACTCTGCAGTATTTGCTGTAATCTCACAATGTTAAAGACCTCTGTACAATATCACTCTGATGAAGCGCCATTTAATACAGAACTAGATTAAGAATAACTTGACATTACATGTCATATCAGAACATTCACTCCTTTGTGCCTCTTCTCAACATTAATAACAGGTGAAAGACTTTTGATCATTTCTAAATGTGACAGAATGTCTCCAATTGTGTTAGACCTTCTTACACATCACCATCCTATGCTCTAGTAGGCACCATTGTGCTAGTTGGTGCTTGATGAAGCGCCATTTAATTCAGAACTAGATTTATAATAACTTCATAATTACATGTCATATCAGAACATTCACTCCTTTGTGTTAATTTAAACTTGTTTGGTCAAACATTTCAGCTTGTTCTGCAAAGGTTCAAAGGTCAATCTGAATACCACTTTGTGAACATTCTGGTTGAAGCCACCTGATCAATACCAATAACATGTAGACACCTTTTGACTAGTTCTAACTCACTTAATGAATATCCTACAAAGTTCACTAGATTTACATGTGAATTTAAGCACTGATCAGGTTGAAAGGCCTCTGCTCAACATTAATAACAGGTGAAAAACTTGATAATTTCTAAATGTGACAGGGCATCTCCAATCATATTAGACCTTCTTACACATCACCATTCAATGCTCCAGTAGGCACCATTGTGCAAGTTGGTGCTTGAACCCGATGATTGCCGCTTGCGGCTATATTTACTTTTGTTTTTGTAGTGTAGACATCTATCCTGGAGAAGCATTGCTAATTCCATTTCATTGGTGACTCTTGTTGTTTTAGCATGTTTCTTGTCCTAAACATGTGTTCCTTGTTGTTCATCAGTTGACTCTACTGATATTTGCCTGTAGTATAGTAGGGTGGTACAGAAACAAAACACATTATCATAAGATGTTTAATATAGTTACATAGGTACATTACAGAGAAATCTCTGAAATATAACTTGATTATTTTCCAGATTAAGAACCATTAGACTGAAACCATTAGGAGGCAGTTTGACACACCCTGAGCAAATTGTGTGCAGAAAGTGTAAATTCGGCCCAGTGAAGGATCAGATTAGTGTTTTTGCCAGTGAGCCAAAGAGGCTAAGAGATTAATAACAGGATGGTTAGCATAGGCTACTTTGTCTGTTGCTCATCCCCTGGTGGAGGGGGTGGATTAGCAGGCTAATAGTGCTAGCCTGCACACTGCAGGAGAGCGATACGCTCTTCATTAGCAGTGATTAGCATTTCGCTAACCCTCCGAAAGGGCTGCGCTTTGATGTTCTCTCCCTTGTCCTCAAAAATCCCCAAAGTAATTGCCTTCATGTCTCTTATCTGAGTTATCTGAGGCTTCATCCTGCTATCTCTGCAGCTTCTTGTGATTCCCCTCTCATCCATTCTTTTCTTTCTTCATCCTCCAGCTTGTTTATTGATTGGAGAAGGAGATAGACTTGAGGAGGCAGGCTGAGCCTGGGTTAGCGGTTAGCTGGAGCTTATGACCCTGAAAGCTGATTAGGCTAAAGCTAGGACGCTTTCTCTCTCAGGGTCATTATGATTAGCAGTGTTAAGGAATTAAGTGATCAATTGTGCTGTCAGGTCGCATGTTGTTGTGGTAAAGCTTGTGTTTAGTGGAGGAGGGCTGGTTATTTAAAGTGAGCAAGGGACAGAAACATCCCTAAGGCCTGTGTTTTGTGTCTGTTAGTAGGAAACACTGCTAGCCAATAGGAACCCTAGTGAAGACAATGGCACTGACTGGACATCAAAAGCATGATTTTTCCCAAATAGAGTTCATTAAAAGTGATTGTTCATTCTGTCCTCACACAACTAATAGCACTTAAGAAGATTAATGAGCTACACATGCAGAAGAAAATGTGTTATAAGCTTATATTGTTATACGACCTGTAATTAGCCAACACACTCACAGTGTACACAGTCAAACATAATATTATGACCACCACCTTGTTCCTACACCCATTATCCATTTTTTCAACTCCTTTCACTCTGTTCTTTAATGGTCATCATGACGGCACCACATGACAGTACCACAGAGCATTGTGTATGATTTGGGCGGAGGATCATTCTCAGCACTGCAGTGACATTGAATTGGTGGTGGTGTTTTAAGTGTATTTTGTGCTGGTACAGTGAGTGGATCAGATACAGCAGTGCTGCTGGAGTTTTTAAACACTGTGGTCACTCACTGTCCTCCACTCTATTAGATATAAGGAACTAGCTGTTACACCTTGTAGATTCTCATCTATTTTCTAGTCCTTTATCAGTGCTCACAGGAAGTTGCCCATCTGGATGATACTCACAGGAAGCTGTTGGTGGACTATGTTATTAGACCAGCCGTAAAACTGAGGTGTTTAAAAACTCCAGCAGCACTTCTGTCTCTGACCCAGCACAACACACATCAACAAACCACCCCATAGCCCTATGCGCACGGGATTAGTTTCTCAGTGGGTCCTCTTTGATTTTATTCCCACCCGGAACGAACATGTGTGTGTTTTTCTCAGACATCCTCAGAGAAAATTACAGGCTGAACTGCGTGGTCAGGAGTTTCATCACCTCGCCATTAATAAAATAGCTATTTGTCCACTGCCACGCACCATGATTACATATTAGGCATGTGTTTCCACAGAGATCCATGTACACACAAAAGTGAGTGGAAATGGAGGAGCTACTGAACGTGATGTCATGTGACCGAGAAATAAAAAAAAAAAAAAAAAAAAAATCACTGGTCCTCCTGTTTTTTCTTACGCAGTCCGGATGCAAGAGTTTTATCACTGAGTAGAAGTGTGAAATATTTTTACCAGACATCTCCCTGAGAAACTAAACCCGTCCGGATAGGGCTCATGTCAGCGTTACTGCGATGCTGAGAATAATCAACCATCTGAATAATAGCTGCTCTTCTGGGGGTCCTCTGGGGTCCTGCCCATTGCAGAACCGGGTAAAAGAAGGATAATAAAGTTTGCAGAGAAACGCATGAATGACAGATTTTAATAATAGAACTTCAGAAAGCTTCTATATAATCAGTGGTGCTAAAAATAATTAATGTAGAAACAAGATGGTGGTCATAATATATGCTTGATTGAGGTATTCCATAAAGCAGCTGTGCAACGATCTTTTGACAACAGGAATAACATAACTAGAAAGCAAGTCTATTAAACGTGCTTTACCTATTGCATTCTTGCTCTTGATTTTTTTTTTTCAGGTATTTATTTGTAGATCTGATAATTTGACATCCAGCACAGATGTCATCAGTGTCGTAGGTGTTATTTGGTGTAAGTGAAAGTCTGTCAGAGTGAACTGTGTGCAGAACTGTGAGCTACGTGTGGAATCTAATTAATCATGTCTGCACTGATACAAGGGTTTTGGACCAGTGCCAATGATGCTGATGCTAATATACAGCTCTGGAAAAAATGAAAAGACCACTTCAGTTTCTGAATCAGTTTTTCTGTTTTTGCTATTTATAGGTATATGTTTGCATAAAATGAACATTGTTGTTTTATAATATAAACTACGGACAACATTTCTCCCAAATTCCAAATAAAAATATTGTCATTTAGAGCATTTATTTGCAGAAAATGAGAAATCGCTGAAATAACAAAAAAGATTCAGAGCTTTCAGACCTCAAATAATGCAAAAAAACCAAGTTCATATTCATAAAGTTTTAGGAGTCCAGAAAACAATATTTGGTGGAATAACCCTGGTTTTTAATCAGTTTTCATGCATCTTGGCATGTTCTTCTCCGACAGTCTTACACACTGCTTTTGGATAACTTTATGCCACCATGTGAATTTGTTAAATTCCAAGTACATGAACCGTACCAAGGATGTTGTATAGGGTTAGAAGTTCAGAAAATATAATTTAATGCAGATATTTTAGCATGGTAACCCAGTCTTGCAAATTACAATAAATGTAACATCAAACACCAGTTTGATATACTTAAGAAATGTAATGGAAGTATAAGTAGATCTAGAGTTTTGGATCATGCATTGAAGTGAAGAGTACAAATGTAGTATCTAGTTTTATTTGATTTCATTGCCTTTATAAATGGTTGTGTTTTTTTTATTGAAGCAAAATATGTTTATGTATTAATTTTTTTGACAAATATGTTTATAGCAAAATCTTGTGCAGTATTTACCTTAAAAGAACATCTTCATAATCTTGATGCTCTACTGAAGTCTAATTGGGTAAAAAATGTCTGGGCAGGGCAGTGCTCACAAGAACTGCGAACTTATAATGTAAAATGTAAAATATTGTTAAAAAAGCAATATAAGAAGTATTATAACCCTAACGCCTCAGTTCACATGATTCTTTCACTTTCAGTGACCGTTCTGTATCGCTCAGCTTGTCCAGAAATGCATGTGTACAGTGTGTCCTTTAGCTATAGCTCAAAGTATGAATTGTACTTCTCGACTCTTAAAAAAGAACTATTATGACCTAATACTGCTTTTATATTAAACCAAGTAATTTAAACTTTAAACCTGCAAGGTGGAGGAGTCCTGAGGCGACCTAACATCCCTGTCTTTTTGTGTCCTCTAGGAAAGATCAGCACCTGCTCTCCTCAGTGAACTGCTGGTACCTGGTTCTGAATCAGACTCGCAGAGAGAGCAGAGATCACGCCGCGCTGAACGACATTTACATCAACAACGTTATCGTCCGCCTCGCTCAGATCAGCGACGATGTCATCCGGCTCTTCAAAAAGGTCTGTGTCTCCTCTCTTTTCCTCTGTTTTTCTCTCTATTTCTGTCTTACACACACATGCTCACACAGCTTCAGAAAAAATAAGAGACAACTTAAAAATGATGAGTTTCTTTGATTTTACCAAATTGAAAACCTCTAGAATATTATCAAGAGGAAGATGGATGATCACAGCCATCAAATCAATCTGAACTGCTTCAATTTTTGCACCAGGAGTGGCATAAAGTTATCCAAAAGCAGTGTGTAAGACTGGTGGAGGAGAACATGCCAAGATGCATGAAAACTGTGATTTAGATTTGGTTATTCCACCAAATATTGATTTCTGAACTCTTAAAACTTTATGAATATGAACTTGTTTCTGTGCATTATTTGAGGTCTGAAAGCTCTGCATCTTTTTTGTTTTTTCAGCTGTTTCTCATTTTCTGCAAATAAATGACATTATTTGTAAATGACAATATTTGTATTTGGAATTTGGGAGAAATGTTGCCTGTAGTTTATAGAATGAAAAAACAATGTTCATTTTACTCAAACATATACCTATAAATAGCAAAATCAGAGAAACTCATTCAGAAACTGAGAAATGGTATTTTATTTTATTCCAGAGCTGTATGTACACATACAGACTGCTATATTGAGACATAAAGGATTTTGCCAAACTGTTTTGTTTTGGTATTCGATTCATTTTTGCCTATTTCACAATCAACAGCACTTCAATCCCCCCACTTCAATGTAATCTGCGCTTTGACCCCCCCCCCCCCCCCCCCCCATGTAGTGATTTTTAGGGCTGGACCCGAATATTCGGGTATTCGGATATTCGTTCGTTGAGTAGGTATTCGGTTTTTAATTTTGGTATTCGGATATTCTTTTTTTTTCTCCTTTCCAGAGTTCCACCTCACTCTAACCACTTCTGTTCTCGCGGGTCCCGTCAGAATATCTTGCGCGCGGGACAGAACTGAACTGTTATTGGCTGGAGCGGGAGTTTAATCCAGACGATGCGGGAGCAAATTAATAAATAGTTAAGAAAACTGTAATAATTGTAAAAAAAAAAAAAACCTAAAGAAAACTCTCAACGCGCAGGATGGACCGACACACACACGCACACACCGATGGTGTTTGGACTGGGGTAAGGAACGGGACCGCACTTTTCAGCGCTGCTGTTTTAATAAATATATAAGTAAATTTGAAGCATTAAATGTAGTTTATTTAATTTATATTAGGAACGTGGGACGGGAGCGGCAGAAATGTATATGTGGCGGGCGGGCGCGGGATTAAAAGAAGCAAATTTTTTGCGGAGCGGTAACGAGACAGAAACGCGGGAGCGTGGAAGAGTGGGTTTAAAAATCAGTCTCGCGCAGACCTCTATTATACATGATAAAAAAAAAATGCAGGCTCTTCGAAACTGATTTATATAATAAAACGTAAGGGGTAATGTGGCAACAGTAGGGGCTAAATCGGTTACAAAAGCCTGGCCTACAAAAATGATGTCTGAACGAATTTCCTCTTATCTAATATAATTTAAAATGGTTTAAAAATATAAAATAATTTCTAAGCAAACGAAATATTTAATATTGAGCTTATAGCCCAAGTGCAAAAATACAAAATCAGTAATACGGCTATGCCCTGCACAATGCTTAAACCGAAATAGACCAAGTACAATAACGTCATTAACAATGACTTTCCTCTACTCTAATATAATTTAACATGGTTTAAAAATATAAAATAATTTCTAAACAAACGAAATATTTAATATTGAGCTTATAGCCCAAGTGCAAAAATACAAAATCAGTAATATGCCCTGCACAATCCTTTAACCGAAATAGACCAAGTACAGTTTACAATGACTGTCCTCTAATATAATTAACAATGTTTAAGAATATAAAATACTTCCTGAACAAACGTTTTTTTTTGTTTGTTTTTTTTAAGCAAATAACCTAAGTGTGAAAACACAAACAGCAATTTACTGGGCTGGCTTGCGCAGCGGAGAAACCGTGCAGCAGCCTCCTAGCCTGCTTACGCAGCGGATAAGCCGCGTGTGGGGCACCAGAAATTCCTGGATGAAAACACAAAGAAATCTGGGCTAAAAACACAGAAAAAATATGGGGTGAAAACACAAAAATATGGGGGATAAAAACACCAAAAATCCGCGGTGAATATGTCTCGTCGGTCAGAGCAAATTGAACATTTTTCAGTGGATTAAAGGGGCCGTGATTTGCTTTTTTTTTTGTTTGTTTTTTACCTCTTTTTTTAAAACGAATATTCGAATATTCGCTTCGAATCAGTGCCGAATATCCGGAGCTCAAAAAACGCTATTCGGGCCAGCCCTAGTGATTTTTAATTGATAGAATTAATGACTTTTCAGACCCCTCTAGCAAGTTATTTCCAAAAAAAGCTCGTAGAGACAATTTTCACGACATTTATCCAACACTACAAATACTTCCAATAAAGGAGAATAGCCCAAAGTGCCCATCTCTCACTCTCTGTCTCTTGCTCTCTCTCTCTTTTGCTTTTTCACACTTTCTCTCTCTCTCTCCCTCTTTTTCTCTTTTTGATCTCTCCCTCCTCTGCTCTCTCTCTCACTTGCGCTATTTCTCTTTCTCTTATGCTCTCTCCTTTGCTCTTTTTCTCTCTTTGCCCTCTCTCAATTGCCCCACTGTCCTTGATCTTTCTTTTTCTCTCTCTCTTGCTCTCCCTTGCACTTTCTTTTTCTTTCTCTCTGTCTCTTTCAATATCTCACTCTCTCTCTCTCTTACGCCTTCACTTTTATTCTCTCTCTTGCTCTCTTTCACTCCCTCTCATTCTCTCTCTTTCTCTTTCTATGTTCTGTAGGTAATGTAGCCTGTTATATATTTCTTAAATATTTTGAAGTATTAATGTAACGTTTCAAGGTCTACTTTTTAAAGGCTTAGATTTTGCTGTTGCGTTTTTTTTTTTTGCATATGTTGAAGAAACAATAGACAGTTCAGTTTATATAAAAGCAAAATGCTATTTAAAAATGAAATAAAAACATACACATTCTCTGGCCCCTGGCTTTGTTTAAATTTTTAATATGGCTCATTATATGTTTTTTATGCTTTAGCATTTCCTACGTGATGCCTAAGTGTGTGTGTGTTAGATCTGAACTTAACTAGTGTCAGTCAGTCTTTTTGAATTAGGGGCATGTGTGAACACAGTACAGTGGCCCACCACTGCACACGCTCATCTGCATTTAACTTCTGCTTCATTGTAAAGGCTATAATGAAGCAGGTTTCCTCAGGGCAGCGTTTAGTATAGTGTACTCCCGCAGGGTGCGCTCTATACGTGTTGGAATGCTGTCAGCACATAGCCCAGATTCTTGAGGTCTAACCCAAACACAGACCAGCATGTTTACACCTGGCGGTTCTTCCTCTGAGTGGAGCCCCTCCCTCCCTCTCGGTCTCCATTCATACGAGAGCGGGGAAATGAAATGAGCTGACGACACGCAACTAAAATGCCCTGGAGAACTGACACCTTGCTTGTATTTGGAAAGCACTGAGTTGAGTAACCTTTACTGGGTAGCCAGGCTGTTAAAAATGTGAATGAGTGTAGCAGTGAGCAGTATGACAACTTCCTCCATGGTTCACTTATAGTACTTTGCCACTACCACTTTGAATGTTGAATGATGGTGTTTAAAAAAGACCTACAAGATTATATATATTTTTTGTGTTGTTATTTTAATTACATTATTTTTCACCTTTTCTGTTTTCCCAAGACCTTCCCCAGAACTATCATTAAGAAATAAATGATAATGTAGCTTAGAGGCCCACCATAATGCTATATTTCAGCAATAGAACAGGAGAGGGAGTGTGTTATCGTGAATAACATCACGGTTGTGATTTGGTCGTAGGCACAAGCCTATGATGTTATTTGTGATAACACACAACCTCGAGTGTTATATTGCTTTTATACAAGTTTTTTTTTTTTTTTTACAAAATGAATCAAGAAAATAAAAATTGATAATGAATATGCTTTAATACAGACTGTGCCTTCCACCAAAAAGTATTTCCACAACAAGTGAACTGTAACAGAGCTGTAACTATAAAATGGCATATGGTTTATATGTTAGCTTAAAAACTAATTTGGGGATTAAGGGGGTTAGTAAACGTTAGGAAATAACGTGAAATAACATTGAAACTCTCCTCTCCTGTTCCACAGAGTCGTCTTTAGGCGTCTGCGAGCATTTCTGCCTGTTTGCTGGGCGGTGTTGGTTAGCTAGCCAGCTGGACTGTTGTTAGGTTAGCGTAGCTTGCTTTAGTTTAGCATTAACTTAGTTTAGCTTAGCCTGGCTGGTTACCGTTCCGGATGTCAGACTGCGGCGTGACTGAGGTGACTGATGGATTGACGAGCCAGCGCTGCGGGCTGTGGGCTGCGGGCTGTGGGCGAGCATGCCTTGGCTGGGCACTAGCCTGTGCTAAGCTAATGCTGCTGCTGGGGCTGGTGGAGGTGATGATGATAAAATGTCCTGTGTGTATATGTCGTCACTCTGCAACCCGTCCGCAGAGTGATACAGATTTAGTGTGAGAAGGCCGTGCTGTTATTACAGATATCAGCACGGTTAGAACACTTCTCAACCAATCAGATTGTGAGGTCGGAACTAACTGTTGTATAATTGATTGCAGTGCTGTTTGTTATTGAGGTTCAGTGCATAATAGCACTACCTGCCAGTGACCTACCACAACAGATTGAGGTTCAATTCCTGGTCTGGGTTACTATGCTGCGACTTACTGCAGTATCCCACCTCTGTTATACGCTGTAAACCCAGAAGTTGTTTGAACTCAAATAAATTAAGTCTGTTTTACATAAAATTGGAGATTTCTAAACATAACTCTACTATTTTGAGTTAGATGAACATTTGTGGGCACATATACATTCAAACTGAGATCTTTTAATAGAGACAGAGTTTAGTCTGTTGCCATTGGCAGCCTCTTTTCAATTGGCTTCTGTCACAATCTACTTGCATAATGGGTTTGTCCCGCATTTTCTGGCACTCGGACCTAGTGTTGTTGGCTGTAAGAACAAGCATCATTTACTGAGCTGCAGTAGCTCTGTGTTCTCACTGTGCTCTCAGTACTTTCAATTCTGTTTTCTTTCATTTACTTTTCTATGAGTATTTTTAAAAAAGTTGAATGAAACCAGAAAGAAGACTTAATACAAGTTCAGGAAAATATTAATTTTAAATATATATGTATTTGTCAAGTCCATACTTAAAAATTATATTACATGAACTTAAAATGTATTAGGTAATCGGTTGCAACAAAAGTTTTGAGTTTAGTCAACTTATCAGGTTTTACAGTGTACGAGTACACTGTAAAAATGAAAAAGTTGAGAAAACTCAAAATTACAAAAAAACAAACAAAAAAAACATACTGCACTCGATTTTTGAGTTTTGAGACCAACTCAAACTTTTTGAACTAAGTTTTTTTTAAGTTCAGATGGGTCTTAATGTCAGTCAGATAAGCTCGTGGTAATGCACATGTGGCCAGCTGGACCCAGCCAGCATGTAGTAATATAGCATATAGACTGAGCAACACAAAACATTGTAACTTGCTCTAATAACCTTCAACACTGACGCCAGGCAGTTAACTCTTATATAACACATATATAAATCCCAAGAGAAGGCAGTCTGTGGAGAATGACTACACACCGATGGTGAGTGAGAGATGGGAGGACACCCCCAACATTCAAATAGTGTGACCAACACCAGGTAAAAACCCCTGCATAATTGCACATTAGACCCTGTTTAACTAAAGAGTCAAAACTGAGCATGTGCATATAAGCTGTAGATAAGATTGTCAGCTACATGCCTTACAGGCAAATGTAAACCTAAATCAGTTTGGTGATCCAGCCACATAGTAATTTCACTTAGTAGAGTCATTTTCTTTCATTTAGCTGTAAGTTTTAATTACAGTTTGTAAAAGACGCTACAAAATCAGCACTCCCTCACTGACTGTGTTTACTGTTATAGTGTTTTTTATTTGGTCTTGTTATCAGGCTGTGTATTTTGCACTTGAATTTTTAAAGTGTTAAACACCCACATTCTGAGAACTCAAACTAGTTTCTCGGCTAGATCTGCTGCCAGCCTGGGGCTAAACACCAGTCTTGGTGGATTTGCACCAGGTAAAGCATGGCAGGCCTGACAGCTCATGTCTTATGATAATAATGTTTTCTTTCCTATAGGATTTTTTTTTTTTTAATTCTTATATCTCTTCATAGACTTGTCTTAAACATTTAGCTCTGAGCTCTGTATAGCCTGTCAGCGCTAAAAACAATCAGTATTTGTATTGATGTCCCACTTACGTTCGCAGAGAAATTGGCTAGTGCTGGTTAGGATGGGAGCAGATTGAATAAAGGGAAGGCAGGATGGAGAGGAATGAAGCGTGACAGCACTGGGAGCAGCAGCGCTTCTGACAGGGAGTGACTGCTTTGTGTCAGTTGCGTTTGCTGTTTCACTGGGGTTGCATCAGAGTTATCTACTGAGAGCTACGCGTGGCTGCTTGCTCTGTGATTGAAGTCAGCGCTAGTAGAAGGTGCATTAAAATGCCAGCTACATGTAGAATACTAAATTCAGATCATGTGGAAAAATTGGGACACCACATTTAAATTTGTATTCATTAAAAAAAATAATAATAATAATATATTCAAATTTTATCTCATTTTCTTTGCATTTACAACACCCTCTATAACACTTGGAAGGTGAAGACTAGCACATGCCTCCTGCAATACATGTGAAGTCAGACAATGCCTTTTTTAAACTACTGCTGCATTTGAAACTGATGTAGAATCACAGAGTAGCCAGCATGCTCAGAGGACAGTGCAGCAACCAATACACCAGCTAACAGATACATATGCTGACCTGCATCACATATATAGTGATGGTGGGGAGGAGAGCGCCATCTACACCCCCAGAGAAAGCAAAGCCAATGGTGCTTTCTCAGACTCTGGCTGCTGATGACAAACAGCATGATCCAAGATTCAGATCATAATAGTAGTTCTTAAGACTGTTGGAGCACTCTGAGCCTACAATCATTGTGTTTTTAACATATTTAAAAATATATATATATATTTAATCTTCATTTAAACAGAATTTACACAACTTGATTCTAATCACTCGCAGTGATGGATGCAAAAAAAGGCTGAATAATTTACACAATCCAATAATTTAGTTGTCCTGGAATGCAGAACAAAAAACATTTTGATATTTTATTTTATTAATATCAAGCAATGATAAAAATTGTATTTGACCAGAATATTTTATTCAGTTTCAGACAAAAAACGTTCTTTTCGGTGCATCTCTACTCACATAATCTCTGTAGGATTCAGACTTTGGCTTATAGATTCCAGCTTTCAACTCTGCACTCTGTTTTTTGAGCCATTCTTTAGTGGATTTACAGGGATGTTTTGGATAATTGTCCTGTTGCATGGTCCACCTATGCTCAAATTTTAGTTTTAGGGGAAATTATCAAACATGTACCTTAAACCCCTTCGTATAAAGAATTTATAATGGATTCTGTGACTGAGAGCTTGTCAAATATCATTGATTAAAAGCAATAAAAGCACAGTGAGCTGCATGATAAGAACTGAGCAACATTTAATTTCAGTGCTCATGATTCCAGGATAGAGCATTCACACAGCCTATGCTGCCATACATCCTAGTCGTAAAAATATATGCAGTGCTGCAAAATAAACTAGACATGCACTAATGTTAACATTGTAGGCCAGTGCCATTGTCTGCTCTTGTACATTCTGTATGTACAGTATGTGTTTATGATGATATTGTAATGTCCACCTGGAAAGGAGCCAAGGTTGGGAACCCAACAATGTAAACACAGAAACACAAATGCATATTGCATTCAGCACAGCTGCAATAAAAGCTTGACTTTGACTCACATTTACAGCAGTCTCTCTCTCTCTCTCTCTCTCTCTCTCTCTCTCTCTCTCTCTCTCTCTGTCGGGTTGGTCTCCAGACAAGGTCTTTTCTCTGCATGTTAAGTCTGTGGCCCCTCCCCTGATTCTTCTCATCTGTCCTTATAAAAGGAAGGAGTGCTACAGCAGCTCTGTCTCCCAGTCACCAATCAATACATGTTATAAATGTATTACTAGAAAAAAAAAACCCTGAATATTACAGAGCTGAACAGCCCTGCACAATGATTAATTACTAAGTTGCCTAGAAAGGGTAATGTGGCAACCAGCCCCGCCTTTAATCAGGGTCTGCAATCAGAGAGTAGCCATGTACCCTAAGCCATATAGTATGTATAGCTGTTTTCCCTACACTATAGCCTAGGAGTAGCTGTGTACCCTGTGCCATAGCCAACGAGTCGCCATGTACCTTATGCCATAGCCTACAAGTCGCAGTGTACCTTTTGCCATAGCCTATGAGTAGCCGTGTACCTAATGCTATAGCGTACGAGTAGCCGTGTACCTTATGCCATAGTCTGTAGGGAGCCCTGTATCCATGCCATAGCCTTTAAATTGCCATGTAGCCAATGCCATAGCCTACATGTAGCCATGTACCCTATGTCGTAGCCTACCAGTAGCCGTGTACCTTATGCTTAAAGTAGCCCTTTACTCTATCCCATAGTCTATAATTAGCCATTTAACCAATTTCCCCAGCATACGAATAGCCGTGTGCCCTATGCCATAACCTATGTGTAGCCATGTACCTTATTTCATAGTCTGTGAGTAGATGTGTACCCTACACCATAGCCTTACGAGTAGCCTTGTACCCTACGACATTGTCTACAAGGAGGCGTGTACCCTACACCATAGCCTACATGTAGCTGTGTACCCAATACCATAGCCCATAAGTAACCGTGTACCTTACACCATAGCATACGAGTAGCCATGTACCCTACACCATAGCCTATGAGTAGATGTGTACCCTGCACCAAAGCCTATGTGTAGCTATCTACCTTATACCATAGCCTACGAGTAGCCATGTACCCTACACCATAGCCTATGAGTAGATGTGTACCCTGCACCAAAGCCTATGTGTAGCTATCTACCTTATACCATAGCCTACGAGTAGCCATGTTCCTTATGCTATAGCCTGTAATTAGCTATTCACCCAATGTCATAGCCTACGAGTAGCCGTGTACCCAATGTCATAGCCTCTGAGTAGCCATGTACCCAATGTCATAGCCTATGAGTAGCCATGTAATCAATGTCATAGCCTCTGAGTAGCCGTGTACCCAATGTCATAGCCTATGAGTAGCCATGTAACCAATGTCATAGCCTCTGAGTAGCCGTGTACCTTATGTCATAGCCTGTAATTAGCTATTTACCCAATGCCATAGCCAAAGAGTAGCCTTGTACTATACGCCATTGTCTATGAGTAGATGTGAACCCTATAGATGTGTACCCTACACTATAGTCTACATTTAGCCGGGTTTTTTACACCTGTCGGTCACACCTATGGAACAGTTTAATGAGGATCCAAATTCCAGCTACATTTCTGGGCTGTATACGAAGGAGTCTTAAATATTAAATGTTTATTAAATGTTTTATATTTACAATTCACAGTCAGAGTGGCCCCAACTAATTGGAGGATTAAAGATTGTATAGTGGACTCCACAAGCTACAGGATAATCCTGGATGATCATCGTTTACAATCACCCTGAAATCGTAAGACTTTTTGCAATAGTCTGGAAAAGCAAATTGGCTACACTTTCTTCCCGATTATACTGTAGCGTGAACCAAGCATTATGTGTACTTGTGTGTGTGCTGTGTGTGTGTTTGTGTGCTGACAGGAAAAGATGCATGTATCAGAGTCTCAGGTGTTGTTCCAAACACACATCCCACACAAATGAGATATATTTTTAGGCTGTTGTTTCGTTAATGTGGAGGGCTGGGTTTGTAAATGGATGCGTGTGTAAGGGAGAGAGAGACTCCCAGTCCCCAAATGTAGTCTTGAGTGCACATTGCCCTGATGCTGCAGGCGTTATTGATCGTTGGGTATTATAGCTCTTTGTGATTTATCAGCATGAAAGGCTGTTGGGGAAGCAGAGATAAATCATTCCAGTTCGTACCCAGAAACTGTACTCTTGTGTACACACTAACACAGCTACACTAACACAATCTTTAAAGTGAAAAAAGAACAAGAAAGTGATCACCAACCTAAAAGCAGAGGGTGAACATCAAACTACACTTATTAGGGCTGTGTGATAAATTGCATTGAATCGTTATTGTGATATGAGTTTTCACAGTAAACACAGTAAACAATCGAAAGAGCTGCGATAATTATTGATTAACAGCCAACTTAAATTGCATTGCCTGCATACAGAGGAAACTCTTGATGGAGTATATTTTACTTTTAATGGGGTTAATGTCAAGACAAGGGTTTATTGACACTGTCAACAGCTATCATTGAGTATTACAGCTTGGAAATGCTTTTAGCGTTGTAGCTAACCTACTATTTTAGGCTTCATAATGCAGTTTCAGAAATACTTAGGTGCTTTATCTAACCAGTACCCTTGGCCTATTGTATCAGCAAGTAATCCAGCTCAGAAAAACAGTTAGCATCCCCACTAACCTGCTTCAAGGCTGGCTGTTAGCATTACAGCTAAACTCGATTCAAAATTACAAAGGCTGGCTGCAGTTAGCATCATGGCTGACTTCTTTTTAGGCTTCTTAATGCAAAATCATAATAACCTGTACACATGATATACCTATTTTACCAAACTGAAAGACTTCCTCGAACTAGTCTGTGGCCTATCAACAACTATCAGAGGGAAATCCAGCTGGAAACTTATAATTATGTTTCTAATTACTGTTATTCTGTTAATGCTTTGGGGTTATTGTGAAATACAGTCATATTTTCTGTATGATGTTATTATACTGTGAAAATCTCATACTGTTGCTAATTTACAGCATCTCTCTTTCACTCCCCCAGCCATGAGAAATGAAACTCAAATAGGGAAAGTAATACAACTATCATTGCTACTTCTGTCTCAAAATGAAAGAAACTAGATGATGTAACTTGGTAAAGTGGGTACCAAAACACTAACAAGACTAACTGCACAAACAGTTAGTCATATTCATGCAAATTCTTGTTAATATTAATAACTTTTGTTGCTGGTTCTCTAACTGTCAGCTTGTCCAGAAATGCATGTGTAAAGCCTATTGTTTAGGGTGGCTTAAAGCACAAATTACACTTCCCATCTGTATGGGGAGCTAAGAAGCATGAAATACTAATTCTTACATAATACTGCTTTACACATATTGTCTTAGTACTGTGAGAAATTCAGAAAGAAGGGAAGCTAAGTAACCACATAGTATATTAAATATACTTATATATTTGCTGAGGTATTTAAATGCATGCAAATATAAATGAGTCAAAATCTAACATACATAAAAGACCTGTGTTTAGATAAAAAATAGATAAATAAAATAAAGCACTGTTTTTTCCCCAGATAATGTACCGACTACGTTTGGATGAGTTCAGGCTGCAGCGCGTGCTAAACGCTGTTGGCGTGTCTGTGGTTTGTAGTTAGATGTTGAGTGCAGTCCTTCATTTTCCTCTGATTACTGCAACTCTATGTTTAGCCGTAGAGCAAATGTCTTTTCACATGTCTTTTCATTATGTGCTGCCAAGTCTCACTCACACACCATGACAACCACCAAACTATCCGGATAGAGAGAGGGGAGGCAAACGACTGAATGAAGCGATTAAAATAAATGATCCAATATTCATCCATTCTCTCTTTCATTACGCGAGTCTTACTTTTCCAATTCTCAGGAGTGACCGCAAACTGAGGACAGAGTGCTGGATGATCTGAGTCTTTAGTGTCTTCTAAATTTAGCTCTGCTGCTCTGATGCGTATATAAGGCCCTGTTCACATGTATTTGGACATTTTTAAAGGTTTCATTCCATCGTTTTTTCATTCAATTAAAAATGTCTACTTGTGGTGTCTAGTATGAGTGAATGTCATGTGAGACATTTGTTTTTTTGGTAAAAAAATAGTGCTCCAGTCTTTATATATAGTCCTGCTTTATTTCAATGAATTAGAGGTCTCTAAAGAAAGACAGGGTTTGTCTCTTGCTCATGAATATTCATACAATTCATGCAAACATTTTGCCTCTGATTGGCTATCAGCACTGCAGCAGACAACATGACCTGTCGTCACCCCATAGTCAATTTTACAGCTCTTAAACTCAAAGGACAAAATATTTTCAGAGATAGGTAAAGTTAACCCTTAAACTTTGCTTAACGTCAGATTCTGAAATAGAAAAAGTGGATTTAAAGAAGACCTTTAAATAAGTAGCTTTTTCTTTGGTTCATGCGGGTGTGTCATTGGCCTGAACATTGCTTTTGGTGTTGATGGGTAAATGTAATAGAACCTTACGGTAGATTTTTTTTTTTTTTTTTTTTTTCAATTTGAAACTGTAGTGTAGATAAATGGTTTGTCCCTCTTCAGTTTAACCAATAGGGGATGGCTATGAAATCAATATAATTTTAAAGCAGTTTACATAGTTATTACTTCGTTTTTTTTTTTATATTAAGTGATAATTTCTTTTGGTGTCATTGATTTCAGCCATATCATATATGAAAGCAATAAATGCAGTGCAGTGCATCCCATAACTGCAGATCAGTCTTTTACATTGCTTTGTAGGAATTTTGGCCCACTCTTTTTTTTCAGGATTGCTTTAATTCAGCTACAGGATTGCTTTAATTGGAGGGCTTTCAGGCATGAACATCCTGTTTAAGTTCCTGCTAATCTCAGTTCAAGTTCAGTGCCAGGCTTTGGCTGCACCACTCCAAATCATCCTTCATTTTGCTGCTTTTACTAATAGACAGAACGTGTGAGATGACTCTTTATATTCCTCGTGGTTTGTAGTGATCTTTATCTTGGAACTCAAACCTAAGCCCTATCCAAACGGGATTAGTATCTCAGGGGCTCCTGGGGTAATTTTCTCTTTTATGGGGGGGTCCTCTGTGGTTTTATTCCCGTCCGGAACGACCATATATGTGTTTTCTTAGACATCCTTTGAGAAAAATTACAGACTGAATTACTTACTGTTTTTCGCTGAACTGCATGGTCCTCCGGTAATTTTAGTCCCATCTGGATGGATATTTTTGAGTTTCATCTCCTTGCGTTTAATAATTGGCTATTTGTCCACTGCCATGCACCATAATTACACTTTGGGCGCACGCTTCCCGGAGATCCACATAAAAACCCAACTGTGGAAATGGAGGAGCTACTGAAATCAATATCATGTGACCAAGAAAGATTTTTTTAGTTGCAGTCTGGATGCAAGAGTTTTATCAATGAGTAGAAGTGTGAAGTATTTTTCACAGAGACCCCTAAAAAAATTAATTCCATATGGATAGGGCTGTTTTTAATGGTGAACATCAAAGACACCGTGTTTCTCTGAATGCAGTACATGTTCTTTCTCGTTTTCTTTCTCTGAACGTATCCTCTTGTTGACATGCATCTAAATATTATCCGACATTAGTGAAGCACCTTTCTGTGCCACTCTGAATAAGACTAAGAGCATCTGCTAAATGCATTAAGTGTAAATGTACAGTTTAATCTGTGAACTGTGAATTGAATTGAGTTTATAATTATAATTATTGACCTGCTTTCTTTCTTTTTTCAGAGTAAAGAAATTGGCATTCAGATGCACGAGGAATTGGTGAAAGTGACGAACGAGCTGTACACTGTGAGTAGACTTTCTCTCCCTCCCTCCCTCTCTCCCTCTCTCTTTCATTCTGATCTGTTCTTTTTGAATGGAGCTCACCCACTGGGCTCTTCACCATGGCAACGCAGCTTTCCGCTTGCTGTCTGAGTGCTTTTTATTCTCAGTCAGAGTTGCATGAGGAAGGAGAGCAGGGCTTCACATGACCTGCTGCTGCTGCTGCTGAGGGCGTGGTGGCAGTGTGCGGTGGGGTGGTGAGGGTGGCAGTGAGGAAGATAATGATGATGATGAAAATGACATTTGTAATGATGATGGCAATGATGGAAATATTTGATGATGAAAGAGAGTCTTCCCTGTTTAAATCACTTCCACATTTCTGCCTTTCTCAACTATGAGCTGGAATGAAGTGTAGCACTGCTGTAGAAAATCCCTCTGTGGTTTTTCCCTCTTACAGCTTCCCCCTCCCTCCATTCCTCCATTCCTCCATTCCTCTATTCCTCGGTCTCTTCATATTTCAGCTTAATCACACAATGATGCTGTAAACTTTTTTTTTCTCCTCAGTAGGGCTGGACAATGTGTCAAAAAAATTGCACGATAGGGCTGCAACGATTATTCAATATAATCGACTATGTCGATTATAAAAATGTGTCGACTAATCGTCAATAATTAGCACTACACAAATTAGCACTACACAAATAAAAGTGCCCAATCACAAAAGATTTTACATTTCCTCACTAAATATCAGCATCTTCCACATTCAAATGACAATTTTCTGGACATTTAAGGGGCATTTAAATCCCATGTTCAGTTGTGTCTATTGTTTTGAACCAATAGTGAATGCTAGAAGCAGGAGCCATACCCACAGCAAGCAGAGAGGGAGGGCATGGCAGAGATAATCATTCAATAATTAATCAATTAATCTGAAAAAAAAAAAAATCGGCAGATTAGTCAGCTGCTTAAGTAATCATAAGCTGCAGCTCTGTTGCGCAATGTTTCAGAGAAATGGCAATATACAATATGATAAAAAATTCTAACACAAAGTTTTATGTTAGTATTTTATATTTAGTAAGTATTAAAATAAAACATATGGTGTATTTAAATATTAAATAGCTTGCTGTGTGTGTAAGTATTTCAATGACACAATAAACTGCACTGAATTATGTTGTTGGCTTCTTTAATTGCAGTATTTCTGCAGCATAAATTACAGTGCGAAGACTGATGTTACTCATCCATCCATTGTCTGCAGTGACAGTGTATTTGAGTGCAGCCTCTGCCCACTTCAGTGCTCTTCCTCTATAGACCTCAGCAGCTGCCATGTTAGCAGCTTAGAGCAGGTGGACAGTTTTTCATAATTGGATGGGTCAGGAAAAACTGGGGCAGTGTATTGAAAGGTTGAGTCATGTAAAAAACCTTTTGAATTTTTTTTAAAGGTGGGGGAAAAGTCCATTATGTATTTTAGGGATTGAGCTTAGTCTTGGACTAACCTGGATTTTTTCTTTCAGTGGAAGATTTTCCTTTAGAATACAGTTCTGGAAAAAAAATTAAGAAACCACTTTTTTTTAAGTTTTGCTATTTATAGGTATATGTTTGAGTAAAATGAACATTGTTGTTTTATTCTATAAACTACGGACAACTTTTCTCCCAAATTCCAAATAATAATATTGTCATTTAGAGCATTTATTTGCAGAAAATAAGAAACGGCTGAAATAACTAAAAAGATGCAGAGCTTTCAGACCTCAAATAATGCAAAGAAAATAACTTCATATTCATAAAGTTTTCAGACATTTTTGCAGTATTTGGTGGAATAACCCTGGTTTTTAATCACAGTTTTGATGCATCTTGGCATGTTCTCTTCCACAAGTCTTACACACTGCTTTTGGATAACTTTATGCCAGTCCTGGTGCAAAAATTCAAGCAGTTCAGCTTGGTTTGATGGCTTGTGATCATCCATCTTCCTCTTGATTATATTCCAGAGGTTTTCAATTTGGTAAAATCAAAGAAACTCATAATTTTTAAAGGGTCTCATATTCCAGAGCTGTAGTGTAGAGTCCAATACTAAGCTTAACCCTTGTATGTTACATAATTTGACAACCAATATTATTCACAGCAGGTTTACCATTTTTTTTAAACAGCCTGGGGTTAAATTGACCTGTGAAAAACACAGTTTTATATATAATGTGTATAAAACACATTAATAAAACGTATTATTATGTTTATTGTATGTATTAATTTCAGATAATAAAATTGAGGTCACTGTAACATGCATTAGATACTTTAGAGTCTTCAGAAAATAAACCTAACAAAACCATTCTCATTAAATTAGGTAATTATATTAACGAAAAAACATTGTCAGTCATCGTAAAATATTGAAATAGTAGAGGTTTAAATATAGCTGTTTTAAATATGCTGTCAGGATGGTTCTCTCCTCGCTGCAGTTTAGATGCCGTCTGTTCTAGTAAACATGGTAAAGGTAGTACATGTATTCTGCTTAGAGTAGGCAGAAGAGATGTTCACAACAAATCCTCTTCTTCCCGTCCTTGAGTCTCTCACACACTGTTAATGAATGAAACTACTATTGTTGTTTCCCATCTTAAACAGCAGGTGCCACACACTGTGGAACTGTGAAGCTCGAGCTGTGGTGTGCATTCCAAGGTCACTGTCAGAGAGGATAATACATCAAAGCAGAGATACAGGAGAGGAGCTTTATCCCTATAACACCTCAAGCCCAATTCCAGGATAAAGATATTTTTTGGCCATTTAGGAAGTATAGCAGACTCTGAGATTAGCTGTCCTTCAGTCTGGGTAGGATATCATATAAAAAAAAAAAAACACTTTTACTTTTTCACTTAAAGAGAACTTTCAGAATGTCAGCTGTAGCTAAAGTAGGACAGCTAGGGTTGTCACGATTGCAGAATTCGAATCAATCACTGAGCTGAAGCAAGTAATAATGCACCCACATTGCTGCAAAACTCAGCATGCAGTGATGTCTCAGGCAGATATGTAAATGCTTAAAAGTGTGGTCTGATTAGACACAATAAGGTTATTGTGTTATTGCTTATAAACCTACCATATAACCAAATAAAACCAGATATAAAATGATTCTCAGAAGCTACTTTTGGATAGTGCACCCCTTGGTGAGAGATTGTTAACTGCTAGACATGTCTTTATGACTCCCTTGAAGACATTTTGCCCATGTGATGCACAAACATTGACAGGGGACACATTACTGGACTAAAAGCAACAGGATAGTAATTTAAAAAATTGCTGCAGCTCAACCAGTCAGCTCTCTCTCTCCTGCACTGCCTCTAAACCCATACATCACCCAGTGCCCCTCCCAAACTACCCCTCCCATTTTTTTCCTTTTTCAGTAAAAAAAATCAGGGGGTTTAGTGCCCCTTTTAATATGAGAGCTCGTGGTAAGCGCATCAATCCTCCCTTTTCTGCGGAGCAACATGCTGCCCCACCTGCTGGTGTGATGATCTGGTGAGTCATTGTGTATGACAGTTGCTCACCACTAGCAGTGATACGAGGGACACTAACAGCTCAGGGCAATTTGTGCAGGAGGACATCCTGTGGCCAGATTTGTTGCTTTTGGTGGAAGAGCTTCCAATTGGAATTTTTCAGCAGGAAAATGCTCTCCCACACACAACATTCCCAGGAAGTTCTTCTCCAGATTACAACACTTCATTTTCTTCTCGATAGATTTATCACCATTCTGGCATTTCCAAGATCAGCTGGTGTTCCAGCTTTAGCAACTTACAAGTGAGCAGATTCTACAGACACAAGTGCAACATCTTTGGGTAAATGTGCTGCAGGAGCCATTTGAAACATGTATGCCTCCATTTCCCAACCATAACCATAACACGTTGTATCCAAAAGCTAAAGATGGCCCAACACAATATGAAAGCTTCCTTTAAATTGTACAGTTTTGTTCTTTTTGTTCTACCCATTATCCTTTCACTCTAATGTTATTATCACCTATACATGTCATCATTACATTTAAGCAATAATACACAAGAGGAAGTGCTATAACATGTAATATTGGCACTGCTGTGCTGATCTACAACACAGTAGTGCCATTATTATACATTATAGCACAATGATCTGTTTGATTTGTTTGTATCTGGGCTGTTTGGCTTGTAAGTGCTGCATTGTTGCTAGGTTACCTGTATGTGGCACAATACATGGAGAGATTTGGTTACAGTACATTACTGGCTGATAATGGCACTCATAGAATCCCATTGCAGGGTCGGAACTAACTGTGGTAAAGTTATACAAATACACTGCCTGGCCAAAAAAAAAGTCGCCACCCAAAAAAAGATCACACACTCTAATATTTTGTTGGGCCACCTTTAGCTTTGTTGGGGCAAGCATTCAATGTGGCATTGTTTCGATAAGCTTCTGAAATGTCCCAAGTTTATTGTATTTCAATCCAGTGTTTTATTCATTTTTACCAAGGTATGGTAGAGTCTGAGCACTGCACAAAGCCTTCTCCAGCACATCCCAAAAATTCTCAATGAGGTTAAGGTCTGGACTCTGTGGTGAACAATCCATGTGTGAAAATGATGATCTCATGTTCCCTGAATCACTCTTTCACAATTCCAGACCCAAGAATCCTGGCATTGTCATTTTGGAATATGGCCGTGCCAACAGGAAAGAAAAATCCATTGATGGAATAACCTGCTCTATATTCAGTATATTCAGGTAGTCAGCTGACCTCATTCTTTCAGCACATACTGTTGCTGAACCTAGACCTGCAGACCAACTGCAGCATTAACCCTACAACCTTTACTTAGTTAAACCCAGGTGGAGATTTTTTTTTTTTTGGGCCAGGCAGTGTATATAGTTTTATTTCATTTCATTAACATCTTCTTGATGTGGTATTTTTTGTCAGTAAGTGTATGTCATCATGTTTAATTGGCCATCCTATTGTTTCAATCTTTTTAAAGCATGACTCAGTAATTAAAAACAACTAAAAATAACTCAATCATTGATCAATTATAAAAAACCCTTTCCTGCAGGCTTGGGTATTGATCTGTATGCCGTCTGCTGGTTGAATTATATGTTGGGAATTAGGAATGAGACATAAGAGAACAGAGAGACTGCAGTCCCTTTGCTGCAGTACAGCCAATTACTCTGCCTGCTTGATGCTGCTACAAAAAGGAGTGTTTTTTCCACTGCTGCATGCACCACCTTCAGCTGGGAAGAATTGACATGGTTGTTCCCACTTGAATGTTTTTATTAAACATTGAGTTTGTTCTTAAAGTGGAAAAAATACTTTTTACTGATTATTCATCAGAGATATGAAGTCTTTAACATTGTAATTGTGTGATTAAAGAACATTGGAGAGGTTAGAGATTGATGTTGGATGAGGGGCCCTAGCTTGCCAAGTTCACCTCAAAGGTGTTTGATGGGGTTAAGGTCAGGGCCGGTCAGTCACATTCCTATTCATACTTCCTCACTAAACTCTAAACTTCTGCCTTTACGAATCTTCTTTGTGCACTGTGGTATAGTCATGCTGGAATAGTAAAGAACTTCCCCAGACATTTCCACAAAGTTGGCAGTTTCTTAGGGGGTTTTCACACCTGTAGTTTGTTTCTCTAGTCTGAATCAGTTGATGAGTTTGTTTACATGGGGCATTTTTGGGGCATTTTGTTTGGATGTGCAGCGCAGATGTAAACATAGTAAACCGAGTCACGCGGCTGTGAGCAGTGCACACAGCACAGACCGCACGTGCATGGACACAGCGTTTGTTCATAGCTGTGGTAATTAGCGTTATCTGGCTAATATATCTGTTTAAAGCAGTTTAGCTCAAATAAATGGACTATGTTTGATATCTGGGTTGGATCCGGACCGGATTACATTCTTACAGCAAGCAAACCGCTACAGAGTTCATTTGGGACCGGATCGAGACCACCTCCTCTAGCTGATCTCGGTCCGGTTCTTTTGATCCGAACCCGAAGTGCAATTACTGTTTTCACACCTGCTCAATTGAACCGCACTAACGGTACAAATGAACCAGAGATCGTTTTAACCAGACCAAATAGTGCTGGTGTGAAAACGCCCTTAGAACTGGAACTAGGCCCGTCCCAATAATTAGATCATTGACTTAATGTACAATATATAAAAATAATTTTTGTTCTTCTCAATGTTGCCTTAAATTATATTTATATCTTTCCTTACATCCAAAAGGCACCAATATTTTAGGCAGTCCTGCTGCGTGTCCCAGTTCTTTTGTCCATACAGTGTATGTAGGTTTTAGTAATGTTTCTGACAGTCTTGCTCTATGTTAGAAGTGGTGTGTTTTGAAGCTGTTGTGGCTGTCCTGTTTTCACAGACAAACAGCTTGAAGCTATCGGCAGACTGCAGAGCTTGAACCTCCTCAGCAGGCCTGTAAATGAGCTTCCACTGCCGGAGGCCTTTCAGCCACCATGCCTGCCCAACTAGCTTACCCCCCTTAGCTCCTGACTTTCTTTCTCGGTCTTTCTGGGTATTTTTTTCATTTTCTTTTTCTTTATTCATCTTTTTTCATTCTTTATTTATTGTTATTTTTTCTTTTTTTCTATCTTTTTTCTTTCTTTCTTTCCATATTAGAGAAATGGTAGGGATGTTCAGGGCTAGCTAAGGTGAAGTAATTTAGCATTAGCTAGCATGTTTTGTTTATGAAAAGGCTCTTCAAAAGACTCTTCATGTCTGTGTTAAAATTTCAAGCTAACCTAGCTAACCTACAGGTGACTAGAGTGTTGGGTACCTCTGTGGTAAATATATGATTAAAATAATGCTAAGGTACATTTCATGAATAAAAGTCCACTGCTAAGCTAGGTAGCTAGCTAAATGTGTGACTAGAATAGACTGCCTAGCTAGGTTTCACACTGCTAGCTATATAGATGTTATTTCTACTTTGTGTAAGCTTAGTTTAGCTCCAGTCTAGCTTATTTCTATTCTGTTTGTTTGCAAGTTATTATCTCTGTATAAATGCTGTCATTTTATGGAATTTTACATCTCTGCTAAGCTTCATATTTTATGTTTTATTATTAATCTTTTATTATTTTTCTATAATTGAAGTAGCTAACTAAATCTTGAAAATTGAAGAACACTGCTAAAATAGATTAGAATATATATAGAATATTGATTAGAATTATTAATATACTTTGCTCCCTTCCCACTCAGAAATATAACTGCTTTAGATTTAAGTCAGCTTTAAGTATAAATATAAATATAAACATAATATAAATATTGTGTAGTTTTTGTTTTTTGTTCGAAAAGCAAGACACATAACACTTTTAGGCTATGTGATTTATTAAATTGTAAAAAAAAAAATAATAATATTCAGCCCTCATATAAATGTACAATTTTGTGTGGTTTTGGTTTGAAAAATATATTTAATTTGATGTATCCCTAATGAATGAGTTAAGGGTGACAGCACTGAGGAGCGAGGAGTGGAATAGTAACCTAGTTTCTCTCCCACGCTGGAGTGTGTGTAGAGTAAGGCTTCTGTGATCCCCTCCATCTAGTGCACAGCTCATGTCATATTATTATATTTATTCATGATTTGCAACTGCCTGCACATCAGAAGATGAATGTAATTATGAGAGTTTGACTTTTATTCCTGTTGGTAAAATTCTGGCGTTTTATTATTATTTATTTTTTTGCACAGGGCAGCAGATCTGTGTTCCAGAAAGCAGCACACCATAAAAGAGCCAGCTGTTAGCTTTCATAAAAATTGTGCAGCGCCGGCCATTAAACTGCACCATAAAGTGAAATTTAGATGCATCTCGGCAGCTGTCTCACTAGATCTTACGGATGTTCCAGAATCTCGCTGCGTGATCCGAATCAGTTGATAACGAGCATCGTGTTTGTGAAAAGCTAGTCTTGTTATTTCTTCTTATTCCTTTGTGATGCGTCTGATTGGCCGTTTGGCTTTGGACTGACCCCTGTTTCCTGCTGGTAACGCAGTCTACAGCTGCCACACAGCCCTGAATGACAGTCACTAGTGTCGGGGGAGCAGTCTGCAGCAGTAAGCTTTAATAGGCTCCACACATCTGTGTGCTTTTACTAGAATGAGGGGAAGGACTAGTGAGCAGTACCTACGCTAACACCCTGCTCATCCTCTTCTTTAATGAGCTGCAGGAAGCAGCATTTTCCAGCAGGCTGCGAGGGCCTGGATGCAGCAGGATGCTTTAATGACTGGGATTTGCAGAGCTTGTTTAAAGAGGTGCATTAGTGTTTCTGTATCATATTAAGATATACAGGGGTTGGACAATGAAACTGAAACACCTCTCATTTTAGTGTGGAGGGAGTTTTTATGGCTAAATTGGAGCAGCCTGGTGGCCAATCTTCATTAACTGCACATTGCACCAGTAAGAGCAGAGTGTGAAGGTTCAATTAGCAGGGTAGGAGCACAATTTTACTCAAAATATTGCAATGCACACAACATTATGGGTGACATACCAGATTTCAAAAGAGGACAAATTGTTGGTGCACGTCTTGCTGGCGCATCTGTGACCAAGACAGCAAGTCTTTGTGATGTATCAAGAGCCACGGTGTCCAGGATAATGTCAGCATACCACCAAGAAGGACCAACCACATCCAACAGGATTAACTGTGGACGCAAGAGGAAGCTGTCTGAAAGGGATGTTCGGGTGCTAACCCGGATTGTATACAAAAAACATAAAACCAGGGCTGCCCAATCACGGCAGAATTGAATGTGCAACTCGACTTTCCTGTTTCCACCAGAACTGTCCGTCAGGACAATAAACTAACATATTAGCAAAACATTAGAACACTATGCCAAATTGACATATTTACCTAATCACTGACTGTGATTATGTTGATGGGTTATCCCAGTTCTTATATGTTGTTTATCATTATCATATTCATTATTATGATAATGATCTGAGTATACTTAGCATCAGAACTGCCTGATGTAAAAGCTTATCTCCACCACCAGTCAAGGTGATTCTAAACTCATTCACATAGAGGTAGATGCAGAGGTCTGTTCCCTGATGTGGTTCTTGATTTACAGGTTCTTCTCTTTTTACTTTTTTGCTTTTGTCAGGAACAGCTTCTAAATCACACATCCCAATATGTTTCAATAATAAAGAGCCCATTTTTGACGTTTTTAATCACAGTTTTAATATGTTGGCATGTTCTCTTCCACCAGTCTTACACACTGCTTTTGGATAACTTTATGCCACTCCTGGTGCAAAAATTCAAGCAGTTCAGCTTGGTCTGATGGTTTGTGATCATTCATCTTCCTCTTGATTATATTCCAGTTTTTCAATTTGGTAAAATCAAGGAAACTCATAATTTTTAAGTGGTCTCTTATTTTTTTTTACAAGCTGTATATGTAGAATATTGTAGAATCACAGTATTGTGATATTGTTATCGTGGGTAACGTATTTTGATTATTTGATTATATGAGATGTCATGTGATTCCCACCCCTAGTCTTTACTGTGAAGACTCTGGTTGCAGATGGATAGGTTATATAAGATTAAACTCAACAGAGCATAGTGTTGTTAATGCGCAGGATTAAAAAGTTCTAATCCTAATCTAGAATCTCATCAGCAAATTACAGTTATCTCTATTAATAGTCCTAATGTGAACTGACTCATCATGTCTGTTTCTTTGTCCTGACAGAAGTTGGACTTGTGCCTCTGTCACTTCTATGCTCCTATAATTATATAATAAATGACCTGCCCATAGGATTCTGATAGAATGCTGTTCATCACCATCTATACCTCAGCAGTGTGAAGCTCTTCAGCAAAGAAGTTACTAAAAGATGTGCTTCATTTAAAGGCAAGCAGTGTCTCCCCCCCAGGGAGAGGATAAGCCTTTTTCAGCCTGAATTAAGTGGTCTGATCCTTTTGTTTTTACTCTCTAAATAGACAAGAAATTCTGTTTATTTTTTTATATGTAAGTTCTTGCCCAGAATTGATTTGAAACAGCCTCAATCATCCCAGTTTAACCCTGACTGATAGAATTATTACAGAGTTACATTTAAATTTGATTTACAGTTTAGATCAACTGGTTTGAGCAATTTACTTTCCATCCAAAAAAAAAAAAAAAAAAAAAAAAAAATATATATATATATATATATATATATATATATATATTTTTTTTTTTTTTTCGATAGAAATTAAATTCCTCAAACCAGTTGATAAAGATAAACTGGGCATTTCTTTACTATTTTAAGTTATTTTATCTGCCTTTATGAACAAATAGGTAGAAGTATAACCAAAGCACATTAAATGTAAATTTTTAATGTACAAAAAGTTGTTCAAAGTGGAAAAATTGTTTTTATTTTTTAGTTGGAAGGGCTAATTTGTTGTTAATGTCAAGAAATTACAAAATGATTTTCTATGCACAACATACATATCCACCCACTACTGTGTACAGGTTCCTTCTCTTAGCAAGTAAGTGTTTATTATTTAATGGCTCAATAAATCATAAATAATTAAACAAATTAAAATAACATTAATGCAAAGTATTGTTTTTACATTATTGTGTTTATTATTAAAACATCCCTAAAACTCCTTATAGGGCTTATTATCCTTATTATATACTTTTGTAGTTATATACTAAAATATAGTGAGAAACATCAAACAACACCTGGTTTTGCAAATTGAAACGTAACATAATATTAACTATATTAAATCACTTCCAACTGTTGAGGAACTATAACAAATCCAAGTGCTGGGGTATCCAGGTGAAATCTAGAACCAAGCTTTGTTCATTTAATGGAGATAACATTTGTAGATGTTTATACAAACATAAACACGTTTATTGCTGAGAAACATCACTTAATTAATGTAGAATTAAGTCATGCCTTTACTATCTCTAGCAGTAACTGGGACTCTAAGGGTTAAGGGGAACTTCTGTGCTGAAAATGGCATCAGAGCTCAGATCTCACCCCAGAGAGAGTGCTCTGGATTTGATTCAGCAGCAGCAGCAGTGAATGTGTGTGTGTGTGTGTGTGTGTGTGTGCGCACATATGTCGATGAATCTCTGAACAAATTGACTCTGTTGTTCATTCATCATCACCACCCTCGAAAACTACTTTCTCTGTCTTGGGGGTGACAGCTGTGCCTCCAAATTGTTCTCGTGTACAACCACACATCACATAACTAAGCATAGAACAGACATTGAGTTTAGTAGTAATGTTAGTTTGAAAAAAAAATTGTCACCAAGTGAAATCCGTATATGGTATAGTTGAATAATATTCATTTACCACTATAATTATTCCCGACAGCCCTAAACACATTTGATATACACATTTCTTCCAACATGCCTTCATTTTTACAAATACAGCTCTGGGAAATAAATGTGACCACTTAAAAATGGAAGAATTTATTTGATTTTCCCTAATTAAAAAACCTCAAGAATATAATCAAGAGAAAGATGGATGATCACAAGCCATCAAACCAAGCTGAACTGCTTGAATTTTTGCACCAGGAGTGACATAAATTTATCCAAAAGCAGTGTGTAAGACTGGTGGAGGAGAACATGCCAAGATGCATAAAAACTGTGATTAAAAAACAGGGTTATTCCACCAAATATTGATTTCTGAACTCTTCAAACTTTATAAATATGAACTTGTTTTCTTTTCATTTTTTGTTATTTAAGTCATTTCTCATTCTCTGCAAATAAATGCTCTAAATGAAAATATTTTATTTGGAATTTGGGAGAAATGTTGTCTGTAGTTTATAGAATAAAACAACAATGTTCATTTTCTCAAACATAAACCTATAAATGGCAAAATCAGAGAAACTGATTCAGAAACTGAAGTGCTCTCTTAATTTTTTTTCCAGAGCTGTAAATCAGGCCTTAAATGAATTCTCGTTCTCTTATTCCTTCTTTTCTGCCCCCTGTAGGTGATGAAGACGTATCACATGTATCACACAGAAAGCATCAGCGCTGAGAGCAAGCTGAAGGATGCTGAGAAACAGGAGGAGAAGCAGTTCAGCAAGTCTGGAGATCTGAACGTCAACCTGCTGCGGCATGAAGAGCGAGCCCAGCGGCGCAGCTCCGTCCGAAAGATCGAGAAGATGAAGGAGAAGGTGGTTAAGTCTTTCTTTGTAGATGAAACCCTTGCTTTTTTAGCTTTTTTATGCCTCAAAATGTGTTTAGCATTGAGCCTCATTCACATGCAGTGCGGTGTTAAATAGTATGTCTGAAGACTAGAAGAATATTTAATGCACTATGTAATGACTGAGCTCTCTGTAAAAATCTAATATTATATGGCCACGCCCCTTTCTTTTGTTTGAGTCCTTAAACTTTTTTTACTTGATGCTTGACGGGAGAAAACATCTTAAATATAATAAATAAATAAGGAATCCTTAAGCTGTTAGGAGGTAATTAAACTCTTTTTTGACATAAGAGACCTCCCTGCACTTTTAACCACCAGAATTTTTTTATATGGTTACAAATATAAAATAACTGTTTGAAAAGATTCCACCAGCTAAACTACTTAATTTTCTGGAAGTCCTTCATATGAAGAAACTGATTTAAGTCTGTGATGCTCAAGTCACGAACATTGTCGATGCCATAAAAAAGCCAATATGTTGCTGATATGGCACAAAACACAAACAAACAAACAAACTTTGACATAAATCATATGAATTCAAATCTGACCACTCTGATTCTCTTCTCTGATCAGAAGTATTGCTCACACACAGTATTTCAATAAAACCTAAGGTGGCCCAAAACATAATTAAATATATTGTATTCAATGTGTTTTTCACCATTTACACTGTCACACAAATTACACATATGTGTCACATATGACACCTGCTGTGTGAATGTTGCTTTTTGATTTTGTTTGTCTCATTAATACACTAGGGCTACGTTCACATAGCAGTTAAAAGTAGTGTGTGAACGTAGCCCTAGTGTATTAATGAGACAAACAAAATTAAAAAGCAACATTCGTACAGCAGGTGTCATATGTTGCTTTTTGTTTGTTTGTTGGTCTCATTAATACACTAGGGCTACGTTCACACTGCAGGTAAAAGTGGATCAGATAAAGTAATTTTCATAATTTGTGACACAGATGTCATTTGTGTGGCAGTGTAAATGGCAAAAAACACATTTAATCCAATATATTTGATCATGATTTGAGCCTCTTTAATTTGTAGTATTGAAATCTGATACATATATAATTCACATTAATGCCACCCAGTCTGAACAGCCAGATCTGAATTCATGCATCCTTTACATCAAGGAGAGGAAAAAGAGGCCACAAGGGAACAAGGAAAATGGACGTAAGGCGTGAATGAGGGTTTTAGTGGTGGGATAGCATACAGTAGTAACAGAGCTCATAGATATTTGGATTTTGATGTTTCTTATCCAATAATATTAGCAGGCTCAAGTCACAACTGCTCAGTGCTTCTAATAAATTGTCTGAAGAATACAAACGAAAGCAGTGTTCATGGCTAAATATTGTGGCCTTTTTACAGCGAGATTGAACGGCAAGGATAAATGTACTGTTCTCCTTGTGTGTATGAGTGCGTGCACAATTTAGCAGCAAGCCAAATGAGACTTTCAAAAGACTGCATGTGAGTCAGGTGATAGCATCCAAGCTCCAGTGCCTTATGTAGCTGCACAGTCATGCATTAGGTGAATAGGAGTAAAAATATGAGGGAAAAATAACAATACAAACAATACAAGTAATGGATTTGAATGATGAGCTACATATTTACAGCTTACCCAAACAGGTCTAAGCCAGTACACTCTGCTAACTGTAAATCAGCTATTTAGTACCTCATTAATTACCTTAACAAACATTATTGGTTAACTACTGAGTTTAAACTCAAAACCCATGCAGTGATATAAAGAAGATATATCATTAGGATATTAAATATATAACTGTGTACAAAATAACCATAAGTTCTTAACCAGCAATCTATCTAGCATCATAATCTCTTGCTTTCGGTGGCAAAAACAACAAGGATTGATGCAGATGAACCCAAAACATCAAAATGTGGCTGTTGCAGTGCTGAACTAAACCACTTCCTGTTTTACTTTTTTTCCAAGCTAAGAGTCCTCACTAGAGGCGCTATTTCACTAAAATCAAAGACAGAACAATGAAACTGAATCAGAAACTTCATGTAAAGCGTGGATGTTGTCAAATAAAATAAAAAAAAACATTGGATTTGGTAAGAAAATCATATAGTATTTGGGCCATTTTACCTGCTATGTGAACACTAATAGCTTAGGGGTCTCAAGGTATTTGCATTTGTTCCCCGACTCTTTCCATTGACTCCTCAGCTTGACTGTTTCTCATCTCTTTGTCAATTCTTCCAGCCACAATCTTTATAGCTGCTGCAGCCATATTGACATATTGAAGCCATTTCACTTCAACAAAGTCAATCTGACCTGCATCCACCACCTCGGATAACTGCTGTCTTCTAGCCAGAGCCTGAGGGTCTCGGCCAGCAGAGCCCGATTAGGCCTGATAAAAGCCCTCATAACACACACAGTGATGACTGTGGTGTTCAGTATATGAGAGACAGTGAATATCCTGGACTTCCTGGAGCCTTCATGCCTGACCACTCACACTCACACACCAAACTGTGCCATTTCGGGTCAGTGGTCTCAACTGTATAACGTCGCCAGTGAGACCCTGACTCTTAATTCATGCTAATTCACAGTACAGCTTTTCTTCCCAGCATTCCGAGCGACTCGATGCATAATGTGCTTAAGACTTTACTGTATAGGAGGAGGCTTTCGCCAGAGTGATTTTTCATGTAAATGAAATTCTGTGTTCTTGTAAGCCAAGCGGGTGCAGCATGCGGTACGTGAGGGCTGCCGGCAGGCCAATATCCCCCCCCCCCCCAACACACACACACAACCCCCTTCACGCTGCAATGCGTGGAGATGCTGGCAGGAAAGCCGCTCAGGCGCACGCTATTTATAACCACCGTAGCCATGGATGCTCTCTGCTCACCCTGTGCTTGCCTGACCCGATTCTGCAAGCTTGCACACTCCTCAAAGAGCCAGCCGAGACTGAGCCACGCTAATCCTCAACTCAGTCATTTACAATTTCCATAATAATTAGCAGACGAGGTTGAGAGAATCGTCCTCGTGCACTCCCTTTGATCAAGCAAATCACATTAGCAAAAATCACATGTAGAAACGAGTGTTCGGGTGATCATGATTGTGCTAAATTAACTTTACAGGTATTTGTAGATGATTTATGTGTTTTGTTTTGACAGTAAATGAAGTTGTGGTCAGGTGGCCTGGATTATTAAAGCCATTAAAGCAGCTGTCAGCTTTGCAGCGCTGATTCTGTTTGATGAAAAATTCAACACAGCCCAGCTGCAGCTCTTATCAGATGAGGCCCAGTCTGTGTGTGCAGTTTTACACAGAGCACGCTCAAACCAGCCCTGCAAAATGTGCAACATAGTGAAAGACTATAGTTAGTTTTTAAGATAAACTTGTAATGACAATAATATAGATAAAAAAAAAATGTATTAACTAAAAATGAAGAATTGAAGGTAATGAGCCCAAATACATGTTCTGTACATATACAGATTGTACAAAACAGCTTGTGTAGTCTCTGTAGAGATATTTTAGCAATAAAATAGGGCTTTTTTATCATGAATGGTGATTTGGGGATGAGGTGGGATGGTGATGGGATCTGATATTCTAACCTCTTTTATGCTCTTGTCACCGAATACAATTAGTTAATTACAGAAATGCTCCAACATATTTTAGAAAGCCTTCACTGGACAGTGGAGACAGTTACTCCAACAAAAGAGGGATACACTATTTTTAATACCCTTCTTTTAGAAGGAACAGTAAATGAGCCGATGTCCCAAAACTTTGGCTCTGTCTTTTCCAGCCTGTCAACAAATGCATGTGTACCATAATGTGTACCAAGGGGCCCTAATTGGAAAATTGAATTACACTCCACAACTGTAGGGGAGCCCAGTATAAAAATAGTGATGTCAGTCGATTAAAATATTCTGTCTTTTTTCTCTATTGATCTATTTTCTCATGCTAAGATTTGAGCGTTAAATCATCTATATATAAATGTATGAGAGAGAAAAAGAAGAAGAGGGAGGGATAGTGAGTGTTAATTATGAGATTTAATTCATATTTCAGCATAAATAAAAAGTAATCTACCTCCAGAACTGAACAGTAGCAATGCTATGTTAACACCCTTAAATGAAATTAATATGAAATGTCACCACTTTCTGTAAACCTGGTAACAAGATTAATTTGTGTTAAAAAAAAGTTAAATTGCATGCATTAACATGCTAACCTTGACAGCACTAAATAATACCAACACTCACATACTGCTGCTTTAACTGTTGTATTTCTCTATAATGATAATCCAGATAGATGTAGTTACAGGTGCTACATATACTGCATTAGGAAATGGAAAATGTTGGTAATATGCATTATCACTGAGTATCCATTTTGGCACACCCTGCTGAAAAGCAATGGTTTTGATCCATATATCTTGAGGTTTTAATATGATTTAACACCATTGTGTAGATTAGATATGATATAGTTATCTTAGATATGGTCTGAGACAATGGCTGGACTGTCTTATACAAAAATAATGTTCTTTCTCTTGTTGTTGTTTTTTTTTTTTCCTTTTCTCAGAGACAAGCCAAGTATTCGGAAAACAAGCTGAAATGCACAAAAGCGCGCAACGACTATTTATTGAACCTGGCAGCCACCAACGCTGTGGTGGCAAAGTACTACATCCACGACGTCTCGGATATGATTGATGTGAGTATGCCTCGTGAGGAGCGTGCTTGTTTGTGTGTTTTAGGTGGGATTTGCAAGTGCTGGTGTAACACAGTTGAACTGTGGGAGACTCGGCACCATCTGTCTTCCATTGGATTGTGGGTGCTGGGTCTCGTTAATGTTGATCTGACTCAGTTTATCCTTCCTAATGTCTAACAGTGTCGTCATTTCTTTTTTTCATTTTTCTTTCGCTTGCATGTTGCACAGTTCATTTGGTATTTTTCTCTGTATCTGCAGAAGAAAGTTGTTTAAAAACTTGTTCAGAGTGGCGTTATTTTCAAAGCAGCAGTCACAGCTATTGCAACCCACACAGCTATTTATCCAACCTTTACAGCCAGTAACTTGGCAACTAGCCTCGTTGCTCTTTGATGTATATTCCTTGTAATCTGGCCACTAGAATTACTGTTATGTTTGGCACTGCAGGGATCGTCCTGTCATAAATGCTCGCCCTGTTTCGTACTCAAATCTGTGCGATAACACTGAAGGATTTCCTGTGCTGACCCTTGGTGCGTGCTCACTTTTTGCTGTGTGTGCGCGCGCGTCGTGTCGGCATTAGTGTGTGTGAGCAGACGACTACAACCTCCGGGATTTGTGCTGAGGGATGTAGTGTGGCCTCGCGTTGCTGTCTGTCACCGCTCAACACACTGATCTCCTGAGGCGGCAGCGGAAAACAAACACTCGCACACGCGTACATTGAAATATGGCTCAGCGTGGCATATTCAGGGCAAAGCTTCCTCTTGGTTGTTTCTTGCTAAAGGCGGAGAAGTGGGGAGGGAATATAGGCCTCAGATGAGCTTGTAAATATGTATTGCTGCGGGATATAAAACAATGCATAGCTGTTGTAACCAAGAAAACCCTCAGTATTGTGTAACAATTCTTTGCATTTTTTTTAATCTCATACCTGAATTCTAGATATACAAGATTACACAGAGCAGTCTCCACATCAATGAAGCTACAGTCATGTTTCATTCATGGCCGTATGTAAGAGGAGAGTTCAGAGTTGAGTATGAAATGCGATGTGGCCGAGTTGGGAGGAGGGTTAGGCCCAAGACCTCAGTCAGGAGGTCTCTGCGAGGGGGTTCTCAAACCACTAATAGGTGGAGATTGAGCCAAAGCCATGCCACAGAGCCCACGTCTGTGCACATAGAAATTCATGTGGCCCCTGTGGCTTGCCGTAGGTTTTCTTAGACCTTCAGGTTAGTATTTTTTCTAGTAGTTTTTCTGGCTTTTTCCTGGAGCTGTGTAGAATCTTGTAAAACGTTGCTGCCAAAATACCAGCCACAGTGGGTGAGAACTTCACTCCAGGAACATTTCAAGAAGTTTTTTTTTTTTTGTAGGCTTAGCTTGGTTCTGTCTATTACTTTATTTTTATCTTTAATTTTGTTGAAAGTACAACAAAATGGCTTTCTTCTGATTCCTCTGACTCTTCCATGCAAGTCACACACACAGTACAGTCCAGTCCAAATATTATAACCACCTTCTTGTCCATCTAATCATCTCCACCCACCATATAGGAGCACCTAGTAGTTCTATTATTCTACAATGACAGACTGTAGTCCTTCTACTTCTCTAAATGCTTTATTTCTACTATACTTTCATTCTGGACAATGAACAGCACCATCACTGTGAACCTATTACTTGTATCTTAGAATGTTACTAACACTTGTGTTGTGGTGTGTTAGTAATGTGTGTTGTTCTGGTATGAGTCGATTAGACACAGCAGTGCTGCTGGAGTTTATGAACACCTCAGTGTCACTGCTGAACTGAGATTAGTCCACCAACCAAAAATATCCAGCCAACAGCATCCTGTGGGCAGTGTTTTTTACTACTGATGAAGGACTGATGAAGCACGAAACATCTGGCTTGTGAAGTTGTTTGAATTATAATGAATGATAATTAAAAAAATAAAATAAAATAAAATGCTTCTCTGGCAAACTTTTGTTTACATTCCTACCCTGTGTCTCTGTCGTGCTTGGCATGACTTTAGTTTCCGCCCGTTCTCGTTTTGGGGCCCGTTTTTGGGCTCCCTGTCTCCTTATAAGGGCTTTTTTCTTTTCGGTCGTGTCCCAATTCACTAGCCAGGGCAGCAGTAGTGTATTGGAACACGACCCTAATGACACTGGTTCGGTCCTGCCTGAGGAGCAGTCTGTTTATTTATTTATTTTTTCTTTCCTTCTTGGGTTTTGTTTTGCAATTGGGTTCAACAACCCTCTTGGCTGGAGAGCTACTAGTCTGTACCACTCCATCCCATTACACTTCATTCTCCAAAACACAGCTTTTTTTTGTGGCCTGCCACGTAATGGCTTGAAAACTTATTTGCCGATCCCTGGACTAGAGGATGACCAACACAACATGCACAGCAGCGAGCAGAGCTTCTGTCTCGTACTTTACATCAACAAGGTGGAGCAGCTACTGTATATAGGATTGTCTAATAGAGTAAACAGTATTTAAAAACTCCAGCAGCACTTCTGTGTCTGATCCACTCATACCAGAACAGAACACACCAAAAATCCTAAAAATCCTTGAGCATATCTCTCTTATCGTTTCTTTGGTCTTTGGCAGATCTTTACTGGCTATCTAAAAGCCTTTTGTTTTCAGCCTCACTATAGTATTATAGCAATACGTCTGCGAGATAGTGCTTCCCAGAAGAACACCTCCTCCCCAGGCTGTTACCAGCACAAACTATAAATTCCTCTAAGGACACTGCAGGGTGATACTGCTCTATCAGACATGGTGGTCTTTTTAAAAGAGCTGGGTCTGCATTGTGGTCCGATGTGTATAAACAAAGCCAAGAGTCAAAACAGTGCTGCACCAGCCCACACACTCAGAGTTGTTTACTGGGTGCAAATACACTTGGGCTCACTGCATGCGCATGCAGCGGATCAGCTGAAACTGAGTCTGGTTTATAATTCCGCCGGCATGGGGAAATGAGGTGGATGCTTCTGCTGTCTCTCTCTCTTGATCCTGCTCTTTTAAACACCATTTAAACACACTGAAGTGTGACAGTCACTCTGTGTTAAAGTTGCCTTTCATCTTTGAGGTCTGTGATTGGCTGCTGGCATGCTGCCTGTTCACCTACTTCTCTGTGATTGGTCCTCTCCTGTTCCTATGGTCTGCTCTGGTGCTGAATTTGGAGTGTATAAACGCCTGTACACAGAAATTGCTGCTTTTGTAATTTATGCACAAATTAAGTGGAGATGATTAGTGTGAGATGTTGGTGTGTTGCAAATTGGTTTATTGAATTTGCTGGTTTAAAAAAAACAAACGGAAAAACAGCTGATTGTGTGAATTACTCAAAGAGTCTCAAAGATGTCACTGTTGTTCTAGATTTTTGTTTCATATTGTAATTGGTCCGCAGGAACCAAAAGTTTGTATACATGTAAATATGCTTATATACATGTATATATGAAGAGTTAATATGTAAATTAAATTAAATAAAGGTATGTTTAAAGTAGAGGTGAGCAAAATGGACCTAAATAACAATGTGATATTTCAGGGTATTTTCCAGATAACAGTATTGTTGGTGATTTGAAAAAATAAAAAAAATATTTTATACAATTACGTATTTCAAGATAGTGGTGGGCAATATGGCCCTAAAATAATATCACGATATGTCAAAGTATTTTCTCGATAACGATACTTCTGGCGATATGACAAAACATTGAATAAAAAAAAAATATTTTAAGAATACATAAAAATTTAATTTTATAATTGCATAAAATATGATATGGCACACCCCTAACTGAGATATTAAAAAATACAAGAATTTTATAAGATTTGTAACAGAAGTTAATGATCCAGAATGTGATGATACTAATAATGCACTGCATATATCATCATATATCCAGGATTAAAGTAAAATAAATAATACTTGACAGATATAATCTGTCTCAAGTAGATATATAATGGGAATTTTATATATATATATATATATATATATATATATATATATATATATATATAATGGATTGGGATGGGTGATATGGCACGATATTTCAGGGTATAATATCGTCTATGATATTCAAAAAGGTTGGCAATATTATTGTACACGATACTATATGGAACACCCTTATTCCAAGAACTATTGCAACAGAATATATATATATATATATATATATATATATATATATATATATATATATATATATAACTTCACTTCTAGCACTCCAAAATCACTGCTATTGAATTACCATCTTCAGATCAATGCACACAGATGCATCGGTGCAGTGTTACATACATACACTAAATCAGACAGTAACATCTGGAAGATCTGGTATTATGGTGCTACTACAGCAGCAGCACCAGTGAGGGCTGTGGAAAAACCTTCAGCTTGTGCATCTTGAGGAGGTACATTGTGAAATCAACCATTTTCTGATTATCAGAAGTCAGAAATCACCATTGCAGACAAATAGAGACTTGGATTAAATTGTAGCTCTGAGTATGCTGCTTAATATCAGCTCACTTTATTTAATTCATCAGGTGTTGGTGTGGTCAAAGGTGTGGAAATATTCATTCTGTTCTTCTGACCACTTGGAACATTTTTATTCATCTTTATATAAATTGCTCTGGATAAAAGTGCTTTCCCAATATGTAATGTAATGTAAGTACACATTAAAAGAATGTCATAATTACTCAAAACAGCCCCAAAGCTAGCCACCCAGACACCTCTAAGAGCCTAGTGGATGAGTGTATGCTTCAATAGAGAGCTAAGTGTCTCCTCTTCATTAAATGACCATATAATGATTCACAGAAACGTTCGTCTCCCTGCAGCATGTTTTAAACCCATGTCATGTTCTGCTAAATGAGGTTAGTTTATGCGATGTGATTTCCTCTTTTTAACACTTGAATTAGGTTGGATATCCCACTGTGCATGTACTTTTTATGTACTAAATTAGTTATTATTGTTTCTAGATCTTTTTCTCTTCATGCATCTTGTTTCTAATGTTCATATGAATATGTTTCATCTATAAAGCTGATTTAACTGCTGTATATGTACAATAGATAATTAAGGGCTCTACTGTTGGCACCAGCATGCAACAGTAAATCGGGCTGTGTGTTAAGTATCAACATAAAGCAGTTACTATTCAATATATTGCAATATATAGCAGTAGTATATTGTCGCTGTCCAATAAAAAAGAAGTATCTCCAAAACAGCAACTTTACAGGAGAGATAAAAAAAAAAAAAAAACCTTTTAAACTTTTAATGGAAGTCAGTGTAAAAAGAGTTTATTTTAGGTAATTTTGAAGTATTTCTATTGTTCCGTTCATTAAAAAAAATTGACATAGTGTGAGGGACAGTTTGTGTATTCAAATTATGTAGTAAACTAAAAATCAACAAAAATTGCTTTTTATCCAGTCAGAACAGTGGTATTTAAAAACAAAGTTTTAACACAGCATACCCCACTGTCTGAAAGACTGTCTAAAAAATAAACACCATCGTCATCTTCTTCTTTGTCTTTTTTTTCAGTGCTGTGACCTTGGCTACCATGCTAGCCTAGCCCGCACCTTCAGGACCTATCTCTCAGCTGAGTATAATCTGGAAACTTCTCGCCATGAGGGTCTGGACCTCATCGAGAACGCAGTGGACAACCTGGACTCCCGTAGTGACAAGCACAAGATCATGGACATGTACAACCAGGTGTTCTGCCCGCCCATGCGCTTCGAGTACCTTCCGCATATGGGAGACGAGGTGAGGCTGTATGTTAAAGCTCATGTACGTTATTATCTGTTATCAGACCAGATTTCATAGTTACAAACACTGCTCTGCTTAAACCAGTGCTAAAGGGTTGGACAAGCACAACTTAATCCCTTCCAAGACTGACCTGCATTTCAATTCAATCTTCTTTCTGAAGGGTCTGATCTGGATCTTGCCATAGTGATCCATTTAGTTCAAAACCAGTTTTAATGGCTTAAAAATCCTACTCATCTTGTCTCATTTAGAAGGCAGTGTCAGAATAAAGGCCTTTGTAGCTAAAACAAAAAAAGCATAAATATATAATTCAAGGTTTAGTTGGTAGCATTTTCACTCAATAAAACAGAAGGCTAGATTATGGGTGCTTTCACACCTGATCTTGGTCGGTCCGGACTTTTAAACTTTTCAGTTTGGTCCAAACCAAAATATCAGGTGTGAAACAAGCCTCAAACCACGGTCCAGACAAAGGAGGTGGTCGTGGACTGGATTTACTGGTCTGGTTTGGTACTGGTCTGGTTTCCGTTTAGTTCTCCAGAACAGAGACTGGAACAGTATTAGCATTAGCCGATAAAAGCCACCTCTTTCTCTCAGTTCAGAGGTGAGTATTATTAGCCTGTAGCCTGCTGCTAACCTCGGCTAGCACTTCTGGAGCAGCATTAGCATTACCCACTAACACCACTAAGTACTAGCTCTATCGCCGTTCAGAGGTGAAATATATCGGCCTGTAGCCTGCTGCTAACCTCGACTAGCACTTCTGGAGCAGCATTAGCATTACTCACGAACCGCGCTAAGTACTAGCTCTATTGCCGTTCAGAGGTGAGTATTATTGGCCTGTAGCCTGCTGCTAACCTTGACTAGCACTTCTGGAGCAGCATTAGCATTACCCACTAACCGGACTAAGTACTAGCTCTATTGCCATTTAGAGGTGAGTATTATTGGCCTGTAGTCTTCGCGTTTACAGTGTTAAAGCAATCTATGTGAGACGAACTGCTGGCTAATATCTCCCTGGCTTACCGGAACACTCAGGGTTTCTCAGTGTAGCTCTGTCGGGTGACATTAGCCACTAACTGCTTGCACTAGCGGTTAACTGCTAATGCGAAGGCTGCTGCACCCAGCTTTAGTGGAAATCTGGAAATCTATGATTACTGTAAATAAATGAAAGAGCTTTACTCACCCAAATAAACAGGAGAGAAATCTATGTAGGTCAAACAGTGCTCGTTTGACCCTAAAATATATATATTTTTTTAATTAGCTTAGCTTAGTTTTACTAGGAAAACATAGTGACACCCCTGTGCCTTACTATTGTCGCATAATACGACTTATGTATAGAAATAGACCAGAAAATAGACGTTCATTGATAGTGCGCCTTATAATCTAGTGCGCCTTATACTGAGAAAATACGGTATTCTACAAACCAATTAACATAAAGTATAGAGAGACTTGGCCGATTTAGTTGAGGACGACAGGATATAATTCACTCACTAAACTACAGTGTAAAACCAAAACTAACCAGACCAAATATATACAATGTAACAAAGACATGAACCTTTGTGTGGTCTCTGGTCTGGACTTTCAGGTGTGAAAACACCCTATTAAATTTTGATTCAGATGTTACTGGGTGCCTTCCTGCTTTAGAAATCTGCCTGAGAATGCAGCATTTCTTTCAATTCAGACACAACAAATATCTGAGCTTTCAGTTTGACAGGTTCCTTCAAAATCCTCTCATCTAGATTTTTTGTTGAATATATAAAGCTGTAAAACTTGTCCAACCTGCCAGTAATGGGTTATGTTTAAATTGGAAAGAGTGAAAATGTTAGTTAGTGTGAAAATGTTAGTTGTCACCATTGAAAGGTGCGAGTCAGGAAGAGATGATATGTCTGTCTGTGTATTTCAGGTTTGTCAGGTGAGTGCACAGCAGCCAGTTCAGACGGAGCTCCTGATGCGCTACCATCAGCTACAGTCTCGCCTGGCCACCCTGAAAATCGAGAATGAAGAGGTGAGACTCTGTTTGAATGAGATACCTCAGATCACAATCTGCTGAGCTGTTGAAGCGTAGGAGCCATGAAGTTGAGGCCTGTACTAGTCCATCTGGTTGTCAAGTTGACACACATTGGGCCCTATCATCGCAATGCTCTTTGTTTCCTTATACCCAGTCAACAGTCTATTTTCACACCTTGCGCCCGCACCATCAAAATAGTGTTGGAGTTTAGGAATAAATCTACGCAGATGGGTGTGGTGGTCTGGAAGGAGGTGTGTTCAGGTACATTTCTGGCATGTTGCTATTTTGGCGGCGCAAAACTCAGGTGCGCCACTGACTGAAATAAACCTATCAAACCTAACAATCAATCATCATTGAAGAGTCCATTCTTAGGGGTTTACGCTGCGGTTTGCTGCAGAACCCAACTTTAAACTTAACAATGAACAGAATAAAAAATAAAATAACATTGCTGTTCACTTAAATGAGCTGCTGGTCAGTATCCTCTGCTGAGATGCACAAAGCACCACACTGTTTAGATACAAACACGCCAAAGTCAGAGTGCACCTGTCTCTTAAAGGGAATTTTAAGTGACACACTGATTTATTTATTTCATATTACGTCCAAAACACACAATCATAATTAATTAAGAAAATTTGTTCAGGCCTTTTGCGTGTTTTTGAGCCGTGCAAGGAGTATTGTTTGTGCTCTTACAATACCAAAGACACACCGACACGCCCTAAATCCAGCAGTGTGATCCGCAATTGACCGGTACACTATAGATCACTAAAATAGAACCCAATAAAGTGATTTCTGATTGCTGCGGTAAAAAAATGATGTTAAACAAGATTTGCGACCCTGTACATCAGTTCCAGTCCTCAAAAAGCATTTTTTTTATTTTGTAGATATAGTCACTGTATAATTTTATAGTTGTAACTGGATTATTTGTTCTTCTATGTGCTGAATAGTTAGTCGTTTCTGACCCCACCTTATTTTACATGACTACAAGGAATGTTACCAACACAACACAAATAGAGCTTTATTTATATCCATTTACAGTATATCCACCACCTTCCAAAGAACAGGAGCTGTGTCTGTGGTTGAAGGCACTTATAAAAAATCTAAAAAATAAAATCTATCCACCTACATATATCTATGCCTGCTTATACCATTCAGTAAAGAGAAAATGCTGGGTTATGAAGCTCATATGAAGCAGAAGAGTCCTTGCTCCCATGCTCATAGATAAGCTATGGGACATCTGCTGGCCTGCAGACTGGTATTACTGAACTGCAACTTTTCTTAAATCTATATCTAATTGTTTGTTCACAAGCAGAGAACAAGCAAAGAATGCATCAGCTCTTAATAAAAGGAAAGGAACAGAATATAATTTGTTGAGCTGTTTTATTGTTGGTAACACTTGACCTGTTTTCCAAAAGCGACAGTGTAGATAAATACAAAAATACTTTAGAAACGGTTCATTCTTATTAAAGTTGACTCTGTTAAAGTCTCTGGAGTGCAACATCTTCTAAGCTTTGATCTGTTATAGCATGTTATAAAGTCACCTCTCCTTCCTGTGTTGGAAATAACAGTAGTTTTTAAATATTCTGAACAATATTGTGTTGAATGCTTATGCCCCCGGCAAGTTCAACAGCCTGAAAACATATGTCTTGAACAAACATCCTGGTGAAGACTTTAAATTAGGCTGTGCACGGGGAGATGCTTGATCTTCAGCAGTGTGAGTCATAGTGCTTCAGCCTCTGCAGCTTTTGTGCCAGGAGTCTGCTGTTCTGAGGCTCCTTAACTTCAGTAAGACGAGTTTCCATCTTCTCTTTCTGCGGTTTCTAAAGCACTCAGGAGGGTGCATGTGAATAGCAAGCAGAGTCATTTAATTTTTCAATATTCAGACCACCTTTCCTGGGAACAGAGGGAGTATTTTTAGAATTCTCCTTCTCTGCTATTGGTGATTTCTTTTTTTTTTGTGTGTGTATGTGTGTGTATATATATGAGTGTGTGTTGGGGTGAAACAGTTAGCTGTTTGTGTGTGTGTGTGTGTGTGTGTGTGTGTTGAATCTGCTGAGGTACTTCTTTTGTTGATAGGGAGCAGAAGACAGCATGCCGAGATTTCCCACTAAGTGTACACAGGTGCTAATGGACTCCATAATAGCCCCCGCCTGTGCGTATTGATGGCTCCATCTAGCCCTTATCACTCTGTGTCTCATAACCAGGCTGTAATGGACGATTTGTGCCACGGACAGAATATGCCACATTAATCTGAGGGCCCATAATAAGGTCCCGGGGCAGGTTTGTGTATTATCTCTTCGACAGGCAGACAGGCCTCATTTTCAGCTGCTCGAATGAGGGATGTTTAACCCTTGGGTCATCCACAATCCTGCCCTCGGGGGCTCAGCTTAGGGTCCCGTGGACTTGGACTTGTCTGAGCGTTCACACAGAGGTCAGATGAAGTGTGCCTCCATTTACCATTTGAAATTGAAGCAGCAGTAAGCAGGAACACCCCTGACCCTGCGTCAGTCTGCCTCTGGTTGGTCAGTTTGTATATGCAGTACTCGTGTAAACATTCGCAGACTTGTGTTAGATTACTTTAATAAGCCGAGTTTTAGCATATTATACTGAAAGGGCAGTGGCACTGGGCCACAGTTCACTCTCATAACTGCATAACTTACATATTGGTTTATAGAAGCTACTGAATAATTTATAGTTGCTACTGAGCTCAGTAAAGACTCTTTAAGATTCATAAATTGCCGGAAAGAGCTCTCTGGAGCACTTCGCTGTTTGTAAAGGAGTCGTGCGAGTGTGGAAACCCTGTTAAATCGGAAACAGCCTCTTTGTAGTTAGACTTGGACTTCAGTCAGAGCCGAGCTGCAGTTTGCAAGACTTTGCACTTTTGGAAAATGCTTGAGTGTGGAATTGGACTTGGTCTGGTAATGATTTGAGACTTGTGGATATGTGACTTAATGAGACTCTGCTCTTATATATCAGTGGGAGGCTGAAGGATGTAGTCAGATCCTCTGAGATCTGAACACTTAGGCCCAATCTCATTTCACCCGTGTCCCAAATACTTTTAGTTTAGTTTATTTCGTTTTTTGCTAAATATATACGCACATAAAAAATAGATAATAAAAAAAGAGAAAAAAAAAAAAAAAAAAACATCCTGTATCTTGCGTTTAAACAATCAATAAAATCTGAAAAGGTATAGGCTGAAGCTTTAGCTTATTTTGCCTGCCCTTTTTTTCCTCACTAATATATATAATAATAATAATAATAATAATAATAATAATAATAATAATAATAATAATAAAAGTAAGTAAAAGTAAAGTAAAAGTAAAAAAATATATAAAAAAGTAAAAAAAAAAGTAAAAGGCCAAAAGTAAAAGCAGTAACAAAAGAAATAAAAAGATGAAATGAATAAAATAAATGAAATAAAAGGGCTAAATGGTAAAACATAAAATTAGATAAAAAAAAACACAATATAACTAAAATAAATAACAAGGTAAAAGAAAAACTCAACTTAAACAGTTACAGACTGTCTGAAGGTGGTTAAATATTATAAGTTTAAAATGATGAACATATTGTCTAAAGCAATGCTTAAACTTAGGATGTTTCCTCCGAATCTTAAAACACACCCTGATCTATTTATTAGTCAATACAGATAATATACTATTAAATAATGGTCCTTTAATATTAGCATTAATGTTTTTTAGACTGCCTTAAGAAGAAAGGCACAGTAAGGAAATCAAATCCCAGCTTGAATTTAATGCAAGAACTGTTTTCAATTGACTTTTTAACCTGCAGTGGCTTAAAGACTTCCTGGTCTTGATTAACTTAATATATATATGAATTAATTAATAAAATAATACTAGAGTATTAATATTAGAGTTGAATTGGCTTTGGTATACTGTCTTAAAACCTGGACTTTCTTGTACTTGCCGGCAAACTGATATTTTGTCTTGATATCTCTGATACTTAGCTGTGTGCTTGCTCTTTGCTGGCTAGGTGCGCAAGACCTTGGATGCCACCATGCAGACGCTGCAGGACATGCTGACGGTGGAGGACTTTGACGTGTCTGATGCTTTCCAGCACAGCAGATCTACAGAGTCTATTAAATCTGTGGCCTCTGAGGGTTACATGAGCAAGCTGAACATTGCCAAGCGACGGGCCAACCAACAAGAGACTGAGGTCTTCTACTTCACTGTGAGTGCGCCATGTGTTCTTCTCTCAAACATGCAGATCTAATGGTGTGTTACATTTTGTGGAACTGCAGCTATTTAGCATTCCGGATGCTTTGTAGATGTGTGTTCAGCCTTATTATTACAGGATTAGTTTTACATGATGCGCTCCTGTGTCAGTAAAGATTCCAGCACCTGTTAAACAAGCTGTAAAAAGTAGTAAAAGGAATTTAAAAAAAAATTCAATTTAGTGTATATTTACATGGCACAGATATCTTAGGGCATTTGGGTCTGTTCCAAACTTCAGATGTTAAAAAAGTACAGTAGTCAAATCCAGAAGACCAGCTTCTTGCATCTTTAAGCAAGTAAATCCTGTAGCATAGCCTGTAGTCTACATTTTTTACATAAATATGTAGCTGCTAATTTTCAAATTAACATTTGATTATTACCATAAGTGGGTTATAGTATTGTTTTTTTTAATCATGTGTTTTTGAAAGTGACAGTAGTGCATAAATTGAGTAGCCGCTCCCATTTCAGTAATGTATGCTGAGATTTCTAATCCTGGGCGAATCAGTAGTAAATTTTTCTGATGTCCTGTACTGAAAACACATTACTCCACCTTACTGGTTAAGTAAGGTGAAAAAAATAAATAGACTCAAAAAAAAAAAAAATGTAATGATTAATAGTTTTGCTAGTACTTTTTTGAAGGAAACTTTTTTAAACAATTTTTTACCAACATAAAACTTTTGTTTTTTTTCCTCCGCAGTCCAGCCCTAGATCTTGCTTGATTGTACTTGTTTGTGGTTTTACTGTCTGTCATATGGTGTGTGTGCGATATCACTTTTATTATCAAATTGCGGAACACGGTGTGTTGAACACTGATGTTAAAATTAAAGTCTAGCCAGCATGCCCTATCACTCATGAAATCTCAAAGCGCTTGCGACAGGGCTCCATGCCTTACCGATGAAACGGAAATTAAACTCTCCTTTCGGAACAGATTGAATTAGCAGCGTGCAAAACACACCGAAATCTGCTCTTCATCTGCCGTAACCGACAACTCTGTCCTGTTCATGTCAGAGCCCATTAAAATCATTAGCTCCCTGACGCCTTCATCTGTGTCCGCAGAAATTCAAAGAGTACCTGAACGGCAGCAACCTCATCGTTAAACTGCAGGCCAAGCACGACCTGCTGAAGCAGACGCTGGGAGAAGGTGAGTACTAGTGTAACGGACCCTGTGCTCATGCTAAATGCTAAGAGTGAGTGTCAGGTCTTGCGTGAAGGTCTCTCATTATGACTTTGGTCACTGCGGGATACCGGCTTGGAAACTGTCGCATTAAGGTCTGTTTGAAAGCGCAGGTCTCTAATGAAGGGCGCTGTTAAGAGGTCTGCGTTTGAGAGCGGATGCTTTGCCTTTCAGCACAGGCTTTTATAAAGTGTTTGTAGTAGAGAAAAGCAGTTAGGAGCAGAAAGCAAGGTCAGCATCAACAAAGCAGGGGTTCCACTGTGTTCTCCTGGGAGCCTTCTTGTTGTCTATTGTAGCATCCAGCTAAGAAGCACCTGATCAAGATGTATTTTCTTTTTGTCAGCTTGTTATATAGCACTGCTTTTTATCTCTACTTTCTAGGGCTGTGTATTGGCAAGAACTTGGCGATATATAATATGTATTATAATATAGGCGTTACAACACAATATATCACAATATATCACTATATTTGCAATACTGTATGTAAGGTAACTATAGGTGTTTAAATAAAACTGTGGACAACATTGTCATAGTAAAACACACTATTTTATTAATAAAATCAAAATAAAACAAAATTTTATATTTTATCCGAAATTCCACCAGCTAAAATACTTTTCTGGAAGTTCTTCATATGAAGACACTGATTTAGGTCTGTGATGCTCAAGTTATAAACATTGTCGATGCCATAAAATAGCCAACATGTTGCTGATATGGCACAAAACCCAAACAAACAAAATCATTTACCCATTCAGAACAGTGATATATGAAGGTTGTTGGTCAGGGCTTAGATACAACACAAAATGGCCAAAAAAGACATCTTTACATGTAAACTAATAATTAAAGATTTATAATGTGAGGTATATCACAATATTGACATTTTCTTACACCCTTATTCCTTTCTTCTCTTCAGATTTTTCGTAATACGTCTTGTCATCTCCTTTACAGCCAATCAATCAGTGGCAGGGTTCTAGCAGCTGCTGGTGCGATGGGTCTTAATCTAATGGGGGTGTGTCATGGGACAACCCAGCTGAGGCCTGCTATGAACATGTCTGTTCACAAATTCGGCCCACCTCCCCCCTGCTACCCACCGACCCCTGCACTCAATTACACTGCAGCTTCATCAGCTGAGACACAGCAGACAGGGGTTAAGTTGTCTGGGTTCTGTGTGTGTGTGTGTGTGTGTGTGTGTGTTTAGGAGTGTGTGTGTGTCTGTGTGTAAGAGTGTGTGTGTGTGTGTGTTAACCCCTACGTGAGTCCCTGTGTCACATATGGCAGCTGCAGGTACCTCCCCTGTTTTTAATTATTCACTTAATTGGTCCTAGACGCATTAAACCAATTGGGCTAAAAAGTCCGTTCTGCTCCAGTAATATTATCAGTGTTGCCGTGGCGCCGGCCACCTGGCCAAAATGGCGCGCTTATGCTCCTGGACGTCTGAATGAGCGATCCAAAACAACACGAGCACGCTTGGATGTGCTCCAGCCATCTGAATAAGCGAATGATGCTTCAAAGCTGCATCCTCTTTCTAAACCAGTGAGTCTGAACCAGCATTGTAAAAGAGCTCAGGGGGCTTCTGAAGCAATTTTGTTCCTCCTCAGCTGCCAACACAAAAGACTTTCTAGGAGAACGCGCAGCGGAGGCACACTCAAAAGCACTCCATTTGATATGCAGATTTGCAGAAGTAAAATTATTTAAGGACCTTTCTCAGTTGCTCGAGTAGCTCTCTCGCAGCTCCATTGCTTATAGCATTACATGGAGATTTAGTGTCAGAAAGAGAGCTCAGTTCTGCATTGTGCAGCGTTTTGAGACCAGGTGTCTTATAAAAGAGCTGTTTTTACCGAATTTGGCGAAGCTGTAGCTGCTGGAAAAAAAAAAACAGTCAACAAGAAAGATGCATGCTTCACATGTTTCTCATGCTTTGTGGCCTTCAGAGATGCTTTTTCTGCCAAACCCTGAAGAAAACTGCAGTGTTTTTCATTGTGTTTCATTTGAAAGTCATGAGTGATGGACGATATGGGAGAAATATAAAAGCAGATATCAGTTGATCTTGGAAGTTGTGTTTAGTACTTGATTAATTATCTAGCTCACTTTTACAAGTATTCTGCTTTTCAGTAGAGGCTCTTATTCAGAGCAGTTTACAAAAAAAAGATAGAGTGATTCTTTAATTGAGGCTCTCTTTACCATCTTTTTAAAAAAAGATTTAGCCCTAACAAATTAATTTAAATACATCAAGACAATGTTTCATGTTTTGCTTTACAGTCAAAATATAATAATTGCGAAGAATGAGATTATATAAAAATCAAATATTTCATATCCGTTTGCCAAAAGGCATACTGGAAACATTCCTTATAAGTTAAGAGTTCACTTTTTCGATTTTTCAGTATTTTCTAGAACTTTTTTTTTCGGAGGTTTTAAAGCCTGACTAAGAAACCTTAAAATAATGATTGTGGAATTGGAAATTTGTAATTATTATCACCAGGTGTAATTACCATTACAGCAGACTTTGTGTTGATAATGATGTGCTTTTTCTTAAAAAAAAAAAAAAACCCGAAAAAAACAAGTTATATTTTATTTTAATGGGTTATGAATTTCTGGACAATGCTCAACAGCCAGTATAAGATTATAAAATTCAAACACATATAAACACACATATAGTAACGCTATAAATGGTAATGAAGGTAAATAAATATATTCTGCAATCCTTACAGAAATGATACACTGTTATGGTCATGACTGTAATAAATGGGTGTAAAAAATGTTATGTTTAAAAAATATGCAAAGATAGTCAGATAGATATGACAAATAATACATTCTGTGCACTTTACGTCGCAACAAAAACATTTTTAATTCAAACCTTTTTTTTTAATCATTTTTAGAGGAGAAAATTGTGAAGGTCTGGGTTGAAGGCCAAAGAAAATCAAAGTAGTGATGTTTAAAATATAAAAATCCTAATAATTCTAGACTTTCTTTCATGAGAAGACTTTAAAAACACTGTTTTAAGTCATAAAAAACTGTACACTCTCAATAACTCAGAATACAATGTCCTACTGGTGCAGTGTAGAGTAATACATGCTATATAATATTAATATAGTAATTAATAATTAATGAATAATGTTACTGCAGAGGATTAAATGAGTAAGCTTCCTTTTGTGGAAATGTTTAGCACATTATCTTGTAATAAACACTCATGCTAAGAATGCTAACAGTAGTTTTTACTCATAAAGATAAACCTTATGCCCTGTAGAGCTGTGTAGACTGATAGATGGTAGATGATAATTAATAATAAATAAGTAATGATGCCGTATGAGCTGTAATGACTGTCTTCCTTCCCTGGAACATTATTTATATATTTCAGGATACACAGAGTTCATAGTACCTCTTTTCTGAGAGAACAATGCCCTGATCTGTCTGTAGCACCAGTAGAGCAGTTTAGACAGATAAATGATAATTATTGTTTTGGTGAATATTTTAATTTGGTGATGCATATTTGTAGGTATGTGTAATATTTAAACTCTTTATTTTGTAAGACAGTATTTTTAACAAGAATGTATAACCTGGGGTCATATGAGTGAAGAATACACTATTGTACTTCTAGCTTATTTTCATTATGTGCATTTTATTATTAGAAATGCATTCATAAATATGATTCAGGGACGTTTTCTTTTATGAAACATTGCTTAGCTCCAAGAACATGCTTCTATGCCTGTTTGCATAAATGTGATTCAACAATGGCCACTGGAAATATATTTGACTGATCCGACCACCCACCCCATGTCTGTTTGTGTTGTCTGTGTGTGTGTGTGTGTGTGTCAGTGTCATGTGCTGTCATGTCTGTCAACTTGTAAAAGGTATTTTTTGTCTTGATTTTCAAAAAGCTAATACAAAAACACATTAAAAATTGTGCTATCCCTATCATGAATTTACCTCAGCAGTGCTATTCTAATCATACATTTACCTCAGCTGTTCTAATCTTATAATAAATTTACCTTAGCATTGCCATTCTAATCATAAATTTAAATGTGCTGTATCATTCTAATCATACATTTACATTAGCCAGGATCAGTGCCATTCTAATTATGAATTTACTTAAGCAGTGTAATTACAATCATATATTTACCTCAGCATTGACATTTTAATCATACAATTATCTCAGTAGTACCATCCTAACTATAAATTTACCTCAGCATTTACATTTTAATCCTAAATATATCTCAATAATACAATTCTAATCATATATTTACCTCAGCATTTACATTTCAATCATACATTTATCTCAATAATACAATTCTAATCATACATTAGAATTGTTAAGCAACTCAACCATCCAATTTTGAAAATAAATTTACCTTAGTAGTGCATTTATAGTCATGAATGTACCTCAGCATTGCTATTCTAGTGACACATTTAACTTATGTGTTAGCTTAGTCATACAGTTTTAATCATACATTTACCTCCGCATTTACATTTTAATCATAAATTTGTCTCAATAATACGATTCTAATCATACATTTACCTCAGCATTGTCATTTTAATCCTACATTTATTTAATTAGTACAATTCTAATCATTAATTTACCTCAGTAGTGCTACTCCAGTCACATGAAGCTGTTTTTTTCTGTGTCTATATGTGTGTGTGTGTCTGTATGTCAGTGTTATGTGCTGTGACAAATCCTTTCACCCCCTTCATATCTGTGAACTTTCAGACAAAGGACGTAGTGACCTACCACATATATCACTCAGTTAAATCACCACATCCACACGCAACCATGTGCACACACATCCACACACACATGTACTTCCCTCTTTATCTTTCCTTCAAGCCATCTAGCACCCCACCGTGATCTGCCAAGGTCTCTACAGCGACCGCTGGCACTTCCTTTGTCTAAAGAATGGAGCTGCCGTCCACCCATTCATCTCCCTCTCAATAGCCTGGGTCAATCTCACTACAGCCCTGCGTTCACCCTGCCTCAGCTCTACAGCAGCGTGAGCCTGAGATCACACTCTTAAATTCATCTCTCATTCTAATCTTTCTCTCTTTCCTGCAGGAGAAAGAGCCGAGTGTGGGACCACGAGGTAAGACCCTTTAAAAAGCACACTGCACAACATTTTTCTCATTGAGTCAAACTTCATGTATTTGATCATATCTGAAAGAAAAACAATGAGACATGTGAACATAACCATAGAAATCTCCTTCACAAGAAGAGTCTGAAAACTAGGGATGCACCGAAATAGTACAAAATGAAACACTTTGCCAATGGTCAAACACAAAGAACCAAACGTATATATATTTTTTTAAGTTAAATTAAATTTGCCATTTTTTTACTGTTTAAAAAGTTTTTGTTTTACTTTCCAAAATACTGTTAAAAATAGACCGCACAATAGAGTTGCCTCAGCAGTGCTATTCCAGTCCCACATTTATCAAGCTCAGCCATGCCGTTTTAATCATAAATTAACCTCAGTAGTGCAATTTTAGTCGTAAATGTACCTCAGCATTGCTATACTAGTCACATATATGTAACTCCCTAGTTAGCTTATTCATACACTTTTAATCATACATTTACCTCAGTAGTGCAATTTTACCCATACATTCACCTCAGTAGTGCAATTTTATCCATACATTCACCTCTGTAGTGCTATTCTGATAAAAAATTTACATTACCAATGCTATTCTAGTAACAGTTAGATCACTTGTGAGTAACCTCAGCAGTGCTGTTCTAATCAAGATCTTAAGCGATTCAATTACAGTCACACATTTAACTTAGTAGTGCTGTCCGTAAAAAAAAAAAAAAAAAAAAAAAAAAAAAAAAAAAAAAAAACTAAACCTGTTTTAAACTATTTGTCTGTTCTGGGTTAGATAGAGTCCAGGAACTGTTTTATTAATCAGAGTAAGATTCCCTAATGATAAACCTTATACCCAGTACAAAAGCTGGTAACAGATGGTAATTGGTAATTAATAATTTAAAAGTAATGTTGCTATATAAGCTGAAATGTCTGTCCTCCTTCCCTGGAAATGACTTTATATATTTCAGGATACACAGGGTTCACAGTAACTCTTTTCTGAAAGAACAATGGCCTGATGAAATCTGTAGCAGCGGTAGAGCAGTCTAGACAGATAAATGAGAATTGATAATTAATAATTTAGGACAAATGTCACAGTGAAGGGGTTACGACATTCAGGGTCCAGTAGAGTTGCACCAATAAGGGAACTGTGGGTGAATGCTATTTGCTGAAAGCAGTGTAGGTACATATGCATTTCAAATATGTAGAAATTGGGGCTTATACTTGAATAATAATAATAATACTAATACAAAAAATATATATATATATATATATATATTTTTTTTTTAATACATAGGCTTAGAGGTTCAGTCTAATGAATAAGATGCAGAAATGTTCGTTATAGTAGCCGAACAACAAACATAAAAACAAACAAATATAAAAACAATATGTAAAAAATATTTAAACATTTAACATACTCAAACATGGACATTTAAATGTTAACATTATTTAGAGATAGATGTTATATAACTGAACAAATCAAACTAAGGAAAATGTCTTTTAAAAATAATTATATTTTTGTGAATAAAGAAAGTAAAAATGCTTTGAACAGATGAATTCCAAGTTTAATTATTATATTATATTATATGCAGTAATAAAATACTCTTAGAACAATAAAAATCATTTCATACATTACTTGATCACAATAATCTCATACCAACTGTAAAGCTTTAAGGTGTGCATGTCCTGGTTTGGGGCTGCCACAGAGCTGCATCAGTACAAGCTTAAAGAAAATGTGTGACCACCTCACTATTACGTTCATAAGTTGAAGCTGAGGTGGACCATGCAACATGACAATGACCCAACACATTACCTCTATCTCTCATTGTTGTTAAAATTTAGAGTTTTTCTCATGGAGTGTCCTTGTTTTCCGAATGATCAGAGCAGGTCTAATTCTGCGTGATGTATTGTTGCTATAAAATACTTTTTCAAGCTGTTGCAGCCTTGTGCGATTGCTCTTTGCTTGACAGCAGTGCTTTCACATGAAAGCAGTCTTTTGACAGTCCATTTGCCTGCAAATTTCAGATGCAAAAACAACTCTCAACAGTCCAGTGATAAAAGGAAGAGAATGAAGGGCAAATGTTTATTTTCTTGGCATCTCGACTGAGTTACGTTAGAGCGGACGAAGAGGACTTGTCCCCAAGTTGTCACTGGCACCTTTTCAACTCCTGCTGAGTAATGGTGTGGGGGGTTCACTGTCAGTCTGTGAGGCAAGAGAAAAGGGTGTCTGCTGGTGAGCAGATGTGAATGGCCATCTGTACAGGTGCCCATGAATACCTGCTCTTTCTGCTGAGTGGCATGCCAAGGCAGGCATTAATTTAGATTCAGATAACTGTACCTTTTTGAAGCGTAAACATAAGTCTTTTAAGCAAGTCTGCATAATCAGGGAGCTAAAAAAGCAAAAGTTGTGATTATTGAACATTTACAGGTCAGCATCTGAGTCTTTTAGAGAAAAATGCTTTTTAAATAGGATATAATGGCCGTAATTAAAGACTGCCTTCAGAAGAAATGTAAACACTCACTAGGGCATTTCTCCTGAGGTTCGCAGCTCGCGTGTGGAGTCACACTCTATTTGACTCGTATTGAATTTGGTTGTGGGTCACAACGCTTGAGAGCAATTAAGCTTTGCTAAAGCCCAGCGTGTGCTGCTGTAGGGGGCTGCTGCAGGATTTACTTAGCTTAGATAACGCAACTTTCTGTGCAGTTCTTATGAGTTAATTAAGGGCTAAATCAGTCAGATCATAATTGCAGCCCATTAAGGTGTAACACTCCTGCTGTTTGCTTAAACCCATCATTAATTGCTGTTACCTTCACTGGAAAATGTTAACTTTTTAAGATTTTTCTCTTGGGTTTCTAAACACAGTGCTCCTGCACCACCCACATGGTTTATGTACAACGCTTAGAGCACCTAGTGCTCAAGGGGGCACCTAAAATTCAGGGTCGTGAAAAATCATTATAATAATAGGAATCATATTTAAAATTTAAACACATTTAAAATAATAATAAAAAAATGTAAAGCATGTTAATAGATGTAAGCGATACAAAAAATAACATATTTGCTTGAGAAAACAATGAATCCATGCGATAGTTGTAGTGCGTATCTAAACCATGAGAGGGAGAAACAGGAAACAAAAGTTTTAAAGCTTCATAAATATATATATATATATATATTTAACCATCTCTAATCAACATATATACACCAGGAAGACAAATACCATTCTGTAGAAAAGTGTAACAATTTGAAATTGCAGACCTTTCTTTTACTAAAAAGAAAAATACACCTGTTTTCCAATTGAATTTACTATATTTTAAATATTATTATATGTAAAGACCACAAATTAAGGTCTTATTAAAGAAGATATTACTGTAGGAATGTGGAGTAATGGGATGGCAAAATTTAGAAGAAAAAAAATTGGTTGTATATAGACCAGACTTTAGACTCCTATAACATGAAAAAAATGAAATATCAAATGGCACTACTGACCGCTTAAAGAATACTTGTAATTGTATTCATTGTGTATGTTTTAAGTAATAATTCCACCATTAGCCTATAGACCATATAAATTGTGAACACAAGGTTTTGATGCACTTAAAATGTTTAATAGTAAAAAAAAAAAGTAATTAAAGCCTTTGAAATTACCTGAATTGCTGAAGTGATTATTAATAAAATATGGTCTGATTACAATAAGTCATAATTTTAAAATGACACAACCCACAAACACAATATGACACGCATACAGAATATTTTTTTTTACGTATTAAGCACATTGTGTAAACATCCCCAGTGCATGCTAGAAAATGTAAGTGAATGTAAGGAATTAGCTGGATTTCTGCATTGATTACTAATAAAATATGGTCTGATCACATTTAGTCAGTTTCACAAATAGAAAAATAGACAATCCTATACAAACTCAATATGACACAGAGACCATTTACATCAGGGATGGGCAACTGGCGGCCCGGGGGCCGCACACGGCCCTCGTCATCACTCAGTGCGGCCCGCGAATAGATCAAAAATAATTTCATAATTACATAATAAAAAAAATAAAAAAAAATAAATAAAAAAACGTAATTCTACTTTTGACCGCTAGAGGGCGCTGCCAAACAACCACGAAAATTGACATTGACATCCAGTCCATTGTGAGCCAGCAGGCCAAACCACAGCTCTCTCATTAGCTTCAATAAATGTTGGGCCTCTGTGGTCTAGTTTTCTGCTATTATTGAATGAGCTATTTGCAATCAGTTTTTAAATCTTTTTTGTTCTTTGTTATAAATGAGTTCAAATGCCTTTTGCACTTTTATAAGCAAATGTTTTGTCCTTGTTGCTTATGAAGGACTTGTTATAATGAACTTATTTTACACAGAGGAACTACTGTATTTGCAATCAGTTTTTTAAGCAAACTTTTTGTTCTTTGATATGAAGGACTTCCTTTTTGCACTTTTTTTAAGCAAACGGTTTGTCTTTTGCCGTATTAAAATGCATTAATATGCAGAAAATAGTTGTTGATAAATGTTGGTGCTGTAAACATACAGATATAAATTCATATAAAATTTGTTCTTATTGAAAATCATTTGTAGCGTTTTTCATATTCAATTATTTGAAGTGCGAGGTCATGTGGCCCTCCAATGGTCATGCTGAAAAAAATGTGGCCCTCTCCATCATGGAAGTTGCCCATCCCTGATTTACATAAACAGTACTGTATGTATTTTACTGAGCACAACAACTGAGAAAAAGAGAAAAAGTCAATAACCTGTAACCTTTACACTCCTCTTAGCAGCAGTCACCTCCATAAACTCTTGCTTTAGCTGCAAATAAGAAGAGAAGCAATGCTGTAGAGGAGTATTGGACCATTCGTCCCTGCAGTTGTCTTCAGTATTCATGTTTATATTCAGTTCAGCAATATTTCTGGGACGACTGTAATGATCAGACTACATTTGATAATAGCAAACAATACAGAAATCAATGTAATTCCAAAGGTTTCAGTACCCTTTTCAATGACAATGATTTCTTGATTAATTTGTGGATCACTAATATAATGAATTACATCACACTGCTAGACTGTACCCGGTGTATCACTGAATTTGGTGGTGTGTGTTTGTGTGTTTTGTTCCACCTTGCTGTCTTCGTTCCCCAGACCCCCCACTCTTCCCCCAAAGCCACAGAAATTGCGGAAGCCCAGGCCGCGCTCCGTCTATAATCATAAGCTGTTTAATGGAAATATGGAGTCCTTCATACAGGTACTGCCACCTGCAGTGCTGCCAAAGACCGCGCCCTCTGCTGGGGTGGAGGGATGCTTCTATTTCTCCTCCTCCTCCTGTCGTTCCTCTGCTCTGTTCGTTTCTATCTCTCCTGGCTTCCTCCTCTCCTAGCAGTAATGATGCAGGTTATAAGGGTGGCTGTGATTCACACACGCTAACCTGTAACCCTCAAGGCCAGCGCTTAGATAAACGAGGTCCTTCTTTATATCAAGGACACGTGATTAGCTGTGTGTACGTTAGCCAGGCTATTATAGGCCACCCTGCACTGCATCTCGAGCCGTTCCACAAGCTGCTCCGTGACTCAAAGCGACAGTGTCGTCTCCGTGGCAGGCGATCCTGTCGTTTCTTTCTCTCTAACTGTTTTTCTCTTGCTTCTCTCACCTCTCTGCTCTGCTTGCCATTGCTTTCTGACCTAGGGGAAGACGGAACACACGTATCCGCAACCAGGTACTTCAGCACAGAGCTTTCTGTAGGATCTCCACACCTGTTGAACATTGCTGTGTTTAATCTTACTTATGTAGTAATCTTTATTTATATAAAGTTTGTGTTTGTACAACATTTAAAAAATGCAACTGGAATTATACATTTCAGAATTAACGATTTTTGTTAAAATAATAAATAACTACAATAACAAACATCAAACTCACATTTTTTATTTTGTTGAATAAAGGATAACGTTTTTAAGCCAATCATCTAATTCCCCAACTACCCCAAACATATACACTTTCAAATAAACATTCTTCAAATGTTTCCACTTTTGGTTGGATAGATTGCCATGTTTGTAACAGAAATGTGTGAAGAACATTTTAATAGGTAAAGAACCTTTAGATCAAGTGAAGGTTTTTTAGGCCTAGGTGTTAATTAGCTTATTATTAATTATTTTGTCAGGAACCATAACCAAATTACAAAAATCTATAAAAAGAAGATACATTCTTCACCAAAAACCTGTTTATCCTTTTATGGTAGTTTTCCATAGTTCATTGTTTTATGGCATTGCTTGAAGAAAAAAAAAAAAAATTTTGAAGCACCTATTTATTAGGTTTTACTACTAATAATGTAGATGATCTACCAGTATAATACAGTATTATGCACCATCTATTGTTTGCTAATTTAATGCTGGATTTAAAAGGTTAATGTTGATTACCAAGAACAACAAGTTAATGCTTATCCATATTTTTAATAAACC